>NC_034201.2:28872674-29215174 GCF_002021735.2 Oncorhynchus kisutch
CGACTGAGAGAATGTCACTTTTGATGTCCCCCTACAGTTATTGGTGGGGGGTGAGCCGACTAATGAAGTAAAAGTAAAATGCAACTGGGGGGGGTTGCCTTGAGCTTAAAGTCTGTGTGTCGAACGTCCCTCCCTCCCTAGGACATCACGTTGTGCCACTGTGTTTGTTTGTTGATGTCATGGGCGTTGGACATTGCATTTTCATCACTAATCATGTCCATCATGTTTTTTTAAAGGATCGAGTTTGGAATTTCTAGTTTTTTTCTGTTTGAACTTGTGATGGGGCTTTTTACTGATATAATGCCAACAGTATATCCGTAGGAGAGATTCATTGACACATTTGGATGCCGCAGCACAAGCTACAGTGGATTATGCACTAGCCAAGCATTTTTCGAGAATGGTGAATTTAAGTTATGCTGTACGTATTTATTACAGTGCCAGTCAAAAGTTTGGACTCACCTACTCATTCAAAGGTTTTTCTTTATTTTGACTATTTTCTATGTTGTAGAATAATAGTGAAGACATCAAAATGAAAAAATACAAAAAACCTTGAATGAGTAGGTGTGTCCAAACTTTTGACTGGTATTGTACATGGCAATTACTCCAATAGGGGCAGTGCGATTGCCTGTTAACATACTGTAGCCTCGCAACGAGGAAGGGCTAAACCATGAGTTACAGCTTCTTAACTACTATGAATGAATACCTAAACTTAATAAATGTTTTATATAACTTAGTTTATGACAGGCTTAGAGGCACACACATACACTATCACTGGTATCAGTAATGTCCTCATCACAATTGCCTTATTTCACTGCAAATCCAGGTCCAAATACTATTTTAAATAATTTCTAATACTTTATCTGTGCTTGATTAAGCTGGCCTGACTTCATGCCAATACAACAGTCTCAAAGTTCAACCCTGACAATCTGGCACTCTAGGCGGCCAAGCACAAACGCTCAAAGTATTTGAAAGATTTCAAGTGGTATTTTAACCCAGGTCTGTTTCGTTGTGTATTTTGTTTTCATGGTTTACTCATTAGTTTCTGTCTGTCATGTATTTGTTTTCTTCATCCAGATGCCCCCACCACTACCCCTATACCCACTACAGCTACCACCACAAATCCCACCACCACCATCTCTCTCCCTGAAGCCACTGCAGGTACAGTATAACCTCCCACCACCTCCCTGTGTTTGTGTGTGCGCGTGCTGGTTGTGCGTGCATTGTTTGTGTGCATATGCGTTACCCACCACACCACAAACACCACCACTTACAACATCCACACTGTGAGTGTGTGCTTAAGCATGTTTATTCTACAGGTACCATTACCACCACCCTCTACCCATGGTAATGAATGATCTGACAACCCCCTAGTGTGTGAGGAAAATATAAATATTTGCTGTCTGCCAGTCCTGATAAGATTGAGACATATTGTTATGTTTTTATTGTTGATCTCTGGAAGTTTGCAACCAAATCCTGGACTGGTAGATACCATGCAATCTCTACCAAGTCTGATAAAAAAATAGAGCATGTCTTGGTCTGGTACATAATCATGTCAGAAGTCTAACCCCGAAAATGGACATGATTTAGGAAATATGACAAATGCAGACATAATGGCGTTATCAGAATCGCAGGCCTTAGGCACAGACAGACGCTCCTGGCTCAGCACGTCCCAACATTCCAAACAGGTGTCAGTCATGCATAGACCAAGGCAAAAACAGGCCTAATCAGTCAGGATTCTTTTTCCAAACAATTTACATAAAATTGAGACTGAGATCGAAAAAGTAGTGGACATACAGTTGAAGTCGGAAGTTTACATACACCTTAGCTAAATACATTTAAACAGTTTTTCACAATTCCTGACATTTAATCCTAGTAAAAAATCACTTTATTTTAAGAATGTGAAATGTCAGAATAATAGTAGAGAGAATGATTTATTTCAGCTTTTATTTCTTTCATCACATTCCCAGTGGGTCAGAAGTTTACATACACTCAATTAGTATTTGGTAGCATTTCCTTTAAATAGTTTAACTTGGGTCAAACGTTTCAGGTAGCCTTCCACAAGCTTCCCACAATAAGTTGTGTGAATTTTGGCCCATTCCTCCTGACAGAGCTGGTGTAACTGAGTCAGGTTTGTAGGCCTCCTTGCTCGCGCGCTCTTTTTCAGTTCTGCCCACACATTTTCTATAGGAAAGGTCAGGGCTTTGTGATTGAGGTCAGGGCTTTGTGATGGCCCTCCAATACCTGGACTTTGTTGTCCTTAAGCCATTTTCCACAACTTTGGAAGTATGCTTGGGGTCATTGTCCATTTGGAAGACCCATTTGCGACCAAGCTTTAACTGATGTCTTGAGATGTTGCTTCAATATATCCACATAATTTTCCTACCTCATGATGCCATCTATTTTGTGAAGTGCACTAGTCCCTCCCGCAGCAAAGCACCCCCACAACATGATGCTGCCACCCCCGTGCTTCACGGTTGGGATAGTGCTCTTCGGCTTTTAAGCCTCCCCCTTTTTCCTCCAAACATAACGATGGTCATTATGGCCAAACAGTTATATTTTTGTTTCATCAGACCAGAGGACATTTCTCCAAAAAGTATGACATTTGTCCCCGTGTGCAGTTGCAAACTGTAGTCTGTCTTTTTTATGACAGTTTTGGAGCAGTGGCTTCTCCCTTGCTGAGCGGCCTTTCAGGTTATGTCGATATAGGACTTGTTATATTGTGGATATAGATAATTTTGTACCTGTTTCCTCCAGCATCTTCACAAGGTCCTTTGCTGTTGTTCTGGGATTGATTTGCACTTTTCGCACCAAAGTACGTTCATCTCTAGGAGACAGAATGTGTCTCATTCCTGAGTGGTATGATGGCTGCATGGGTCCCATGGTGTTTATACTTGTGTACTATTGTTTGTACAGATGAATGTGGTACCTTCAGATGTTTGGAAATTGCTCCCAAGGATGAACCAGACTTGTGGAGGTCTACAAATATTTTTCTGAGGTCTTGGCTGATTTCTTTTGATTTTCCCATGATGTCAAGTAAATTGAAGGTAGGCCTTGAAATGCATCCACAGGTATACCCCTAATTGACTCAAATGATGTCAATTAGCCTATCAGAAGCTTCTAAAGCCATGACATCATTTTCTGGAATTTTCCAATCTGTTTAAAGGCACAGTCAACTTAGTGTATGTAAACTTCTGACCCACTGTGATACATAAGTGAAATAATCTGTCTGTAAACAATTGTTGGAAAAATGACTTCTGTCATGCACATAGTAGACAACCGACTTCCCAAAACTATAGTTTGTTAACAAGAAATTTGTGGAGTGGTTGAAAAACAAGTTTTAATGACTCCAGCCTAAGTATACAGTATGTAACTTCCGACTTCAACTGTATATAGCATCCACATTTACAACAAAGTGACACAGATCAGGGTAATTAACACTAGAAAAGCCTGGCTTCTTGGGACCCCCCTTCAAGCCAAAACAAGTATTTTTGACTCCAATATTCTAACAGTTATTTTTAATTTCACCTTTATTTAACCAGGTAGGCAAGTTGAGAACAAGTTCTCATTTGCAACTGTGACCTGGCCAAGATAAAGCAAAGCAGTTCGACACATATAACAACACAGAGTTACACATGGAATAAACAAACATACAGTCAATAATACAGTACGAAAATCTATATACAGTGAGTGCAAATGAGGTAGGATAAGAGAGGTAAGGCAATAAATAGGCCATGGTGGCAAAGTAATTACAATATAGCAATTAAACACTGGAATGGTAGGATGTGCACAGGATGAATGTGCAAGTTGAGATACTGGGGGGCAAAGGAGCAAGATAAATAAATACAGTATGGGGATGAGGTAGATTGGATGGGCTATTTACAGATGTGCTATGTACAGGTGCCGTGATCTGTGATCTGCTCTGACAGCTGGTGCTTAAAGCTAGTGAGAGAGGTAAGAGTCTCCAGCTTCAGAGATGAATAAATAATAAACACATTTCATATACAGTATGCTATCGTAAAACAAATATTATGGTTGTGTTTATGAAGGTCTTGAGTAACATTAGAATATTATAGAATTTTAATTTGTTAATGTTAATATAGGCTATCTGTTGCCATGTGCTCAAGTGTGGAGCGCATGGAACAGTGGTTATTCTTGGAAAAGTTACATTTTGAAATAGAGCTCATCTCTTTGGTAGTATTTTAATTGTTTTGGAAACCTCAGACTGCTCTTTCTGATACTATACTGTATATAAATTAAAACGTCTTACCCTCATGTGACTTAAACAAGTAACTTCTTGGAAATTGTCCTCTTAACTTCTTATCAAATTCTAAAAGCATACGTGTGTTAAATATAGTTATTTTGGAAAATTCAAGGACGGAAGGTGGCATGACTTTAAAAATGGCAGAGATATTTATATTTGTAATTCATATTAAGCAAAATAGTGTTAAAACACAAACTCAGATCTCGACGATCAGACATACAAACGAACACTGTCTGGATTATATTTTTGGATTATATTATATTTGGATTATAGTTTTGTGTTCCTACTGGAGGGGCCAGGCTCAGGGTCCCTCCCACTGCAATTCGAGGCTGTCAATGGCACTCCTCAGAGTTGCCCGCTTGCGTCCATCACAATTCTCTCTAAAATGTTCACCCGCTTTCTCTCTCCCTCTCTCTTTCTCCCTTTCTCTCCCTCTCACCATCTCCCTCTCCCTTCTCCCACTCTCTCTCTCCCTCTCTCTTTCTCCCTTTCTCTCCCACTCACCATCTCCCTCTCCCTTCTCCCCCTCTCTCTCCCTCTCTCTTTCTCCCTTTCTCTCCACTCACCATCTCCCTTCTCCCTTCTCCCCCTCTCTCTCTCTCTCTCTCTCTCTTTCTCCCTTTCTCTCCCTCTCTCTTTCTCTCCCTCTCACCATCTCCCTCTCCCTTCTCCCACTCTCTCTCTCCCTCTCTCTTTCTCCCTTTCTCTCCCTCTCTCTTTCTCTCCCTCTCACCATCTCCCTTTCTCCCACTCCCTCTCTCCCTCTCTCTTTCTCCCTTTCTCTCCCTCTCTCTTTCTCTCCCTCTCACCATCTCCCTCTCCCTTCTCCCACTCTCTCTCTCCCTCTCTCTTTCTCCCTTTCTCTCCCACTCACCATCTTCCTCTCCCTTCTCCCCCTCTCTCTCTCGTTGCTCCCACAATCTTATCACGATCTGGGGCTGTATCCCGTCCTGTCTGACTCTTTTGTGTTTCCTATTTTCAAAAGCTCAGACAAGAAAGCTGGGACAGGCGGACGACTCCCTTCTCTTCCATTTACATGCATATATTGTAGAGCCGTAGACTCTTATTTCCTCTAGTGAGGTGCGTCTCACTTCGACCAGAAAAGTTCAGGTCCCTTGTCACTCCTCAAAATATATTTGCCTTATGCAAAAGCAATATGCGAAAAATTAACTGTCCCCTTGCGCTGTCGCGAGAATGCATTCACAATGACCGCAGTTAGCGGTAAAGTGATATGTTAAAGTTCAGCTCGGTGCTCGACTAAACTTTTGTTAGCCTTTGGAGCCGGCATTGTAAATGCTGAGCACTGATGTTATCACTGCATGGAGTCACTCGTTTGATCCTATTTCCTGTTATGGCTATTATACAGAAAGGAGGTACATGGATATATTTAGCTCTGATCTCTCCCCTGCCTTTCTTGTATCATGTTGTACCTGATGCAATGAACAGGCAATAGATTTTATTTTTCTGTTGCAATTCCTGCTACCTTAGCTCACTAGTTACTGCAGATTCAATGTTTGTCCTTACTACTGCTTAGGCAGTGACCTGTCACTATCGCCAACTGTATTTCCTTTCTCAGTCCAATCGCTAATATGTGCATGACAAGACGATGATGTCATCGTAAATCATTAGTCAACTCTATTATGACATCTCGGTTGCCATACTATTGTGGACTAACTATAACCATTTGATTGTATTAGATTTTCAGCTTAATGCCACATAAAGCCATTTGCAACGGTTAGTAAATGCACCATTGTCTCTCTTTGTTCATAATGACACTCATTGTCAGAAACAGTTGCTAAAGGCCATTTTTGGCATTGCAATTTCAAATCTCCTGATTGTGCATAAACAAAACAACACTTTTCAACTGGTGTTTGAGCAGAGCAGCCATGAACTAGAAATACAATCAAAGTCTCTGACAGACCTTCCTCCGCACGGTTGGAACAAATCTAGACCTGGAAAAAACAGGCATTGTGCTCGATTATGCCATCTGATTGGATTAAGTGAAAGACCAAAGGCCTAATGACGATGCTGATTAGTTACACCTTCTACTCACACCAAACAAGTGCTGTGTGTCTAAGTAGGCTGTTACCTGCTTTGTCAGACTCATGTAATCTAGTATCGCAATAAAATAATATGAGCTATTTTATTGTTCAAACGGTGGATACTTTGAAGAATCTAAAATCTGAAATATATTTTGCTTTATTTAACACTGTTTTGGTTACTAGATGATTCCATATGTGTTATTTCATAGTTTTGATGTCTTCACTATTATTCTACAATGTAGAAAATGGTAAAAATAAAGAAAAACCCTTGAATGAGTAGGCGTATCCAAACTTTTGACTGATACTGTATGTCACTAGTAGTAAACGTATATAATGGGGGAATTTATAAAAAGAGTAGTTCAAGACATATCGAAAGGGAGGATGAATGCAATTGAAAGAACCTGAATTTTATCTAATTTTCTACTGTTTTTATTTGTCTGCTTTATGTATACTGAACAAAAATATAAACACAACATATAAAGTGTTGGTCCCATGTTTCATGAGCTGAAATAAAATATCCCTGAAATGTTCCATACACAAAAAGCTTGTTTCGCTCAAATGTTATGCACAAATTTGTTTACACCCCAGTTAGTGAGCATTTCTCCTCTGTCAAGATAATCCATCCACCCGACAGGTGTGGCATATCAAGAAGCTGATTAAACAGCGTGATCATTACACAGATGCACCTTGTGCTGAGGACAATAAAAGGCCACTTTGAAATGTGCAGTTTTGTCACGCAATACATTGCCACAGATGTCTTAAGTTTTGAGGAAGCTTGCAATTGGCATGCTGACTGCAGGAATGTCCACCAGAGCTGTTTCCAGAGAATTGAATGTTAATTTCTCTACCATATGCCGCCTCCAACGTTGTTTTAGAGAATTTGGCAGTACACCCAACCGACCTCACAACCACAGACCACGTGTAACTACGCCAGCCCAGGATCTTCACATCCAGCTTCATCACCTGCAGGATTGTCCGATTGTCCGGACAGAGGATGAAACTGAGCGGTATTTCTGTCTGTAATAAAGCCCTTTTGAGGGAAAAACTCATTCCGATTGGCTGGGCCTGGCTCCCAAGTGGGTGGGCCCAAGCCCAACAATGGCTGTGTTCTTCTGCCCATTCATGTGAAATCCATAGATTAGGGCCTAATTCATTTATTTCAATTGACTGATTTCCTTACACGAACTGTAACTGGAAATTGTTGAAATTGTTGCAAACTGCGATTTTTTTTGTAAGCTGCAACACTTGTTCAGTGTAAGTTTCTAACGGAGATTTTCATTTCTGTCACATATGGAACCACAGTCATCAGGTGCGCTGTTTAGAATAGAGTTTTCCCGCGAATGACATTTTGGCAATTGTTTGAAAATGAGGAGTTACATATTCTGATTAATTACCATAATCTAAATGTGATTTCTGTCATTCTGAGAACAGTGGATGGACACCCTAATGGATTATGCACCCAAAAGATGTTTATTAAATGGCCAGTGAATTCAAATCTTCCTGGTCCCGTTGTCCGGTGACACACCCCAATGAGTTGGAAGCAATGGGTCAGCCGCAGTGCAGCATTCCTGCACGATTATAGACGTTAATGTACTGAACTTACTGAGACTAACGTTTACTTATGCAGGAACGCAGTGACAAACTTAACTTGCACATGCTGTAGACATACTGCACTGTAAATAATGATGACACATTGTTCCTATGTTGTTGCACTTAATAAAGTGGACCTCAACATGGCCGACTCGTCATAATTAGAAAGATAAACCCCATTTACTGGTATCTTTCCCAGGTCGTCTTTTTGCTTTTAACTTTTAACATTATTCCTGTGTATTTAGATGTGAAGGAACAGTCTCTTATGGACGTTATGCGCTCTGCCGGCTGATTATATTTCTCCACAAGCGCAGATGCGTATAGATCAGAGGCAGTAGCGGCAAGCAAATCTATCAAAGCCCCCGCGGGGTAGATGCCACTTAGAAATGTAATACATTTTTGATAAACTGGCTATAAGGAGACTGGAATGGGGGTATACTGCACTTTTATAGAAAATCTATTATAGCCTCAACTCAAGACTAAGGTGCTCAGCGGCTTCAGGAGGTGACATTTAGATATTACTAAATTGCCATTTACACAGCAAATAAATGGCTATATGGAAGGACCTTGCTCACTACCATCCGCACGAGGGACAGATGTCATTAATAAATAAATAAAAATGCCCTCTAAACACAGCTCCGAAATGTATGTTTATCGATATTTTGCCATTATTTGTATTTATTTTTGCTTTTAAAAAGCTTTTGCAAATGTGATTAAAGGCCAAAGCTCTCGTTCTATCTTGTATGTCTTCATTTTTACCCTTTCCCATCTACTTTATCCCTCCCTTTATGGCACATTCTTTTTGGTCCTATTCCCAAAGCATTCTTCCTACCAAATCTTTCTTTCAGCTTCCCTTATTCTTGCCCTCCCTATTGTTTCCTTCCATTTCTTCTGTTCCCTTATTCTTGCCCTCCCTATTGTTTCCTTCCATTTCTTCTGTTCCCTTATTCATTCCCTCCATCTCCTTCTCTATCTTTATGTCAGTCAGAAAGGCAAAGCAAGAGCTTTTCCGCTTGACATGCAGCGTTTTGTGCTGGCCCTGTCCTAAGGGCAGGCCGTTGTCCTTTTGGTAGTCAGGGGCAACAGTAGTTATTGTCATCTCTAATGTCATCTCTAATGCGGACCCACTCCTGTTTGGAAAAGTCCACAGATACCAAGACACTCAGTCATCTAGAATACTCCCTACCTCTATCTTTCCTGCTCTCTCTTCATACAACTCTCTAGCATTCTCTCTGGCTCCCTCTCTCTCCCCTCTCTTTCTCCATCCCTTGCTCTCCTTCCTTCGCTCCCTTTCTCTCTCAGCTTAAATACAGTATATGACTAATGATGTACCAAAACGAGATGTCAGAGAATTACAGTCAGCTCAACCCAGCAACGTAAATAGACACTCGTAAAGCAGCGTTTGGGAGACAGAAAAAGCCATTAATAAAATGTACCCCCGCTAATAAAACGGAAATGAATTAGGAGACCGAGGTGCCACCGCCTGTTAATTGATGAAAAGCTATAAACAGAGACGGCAACCAATTCATTTCACCCCTCTCCAAACATAAAAACGACAACAACAAAAACGCTTTTGTCAATACTTAAATTGCATAAACACCATCTGGTAAACTGATTTTGGGATTGAACAAATGAATTGCCCTTGCCTGCACAAGCACTTGCAAGATAGAGTTGTCAATTTCTCTTGATTCTTTCCAGCAGCATAAAGCAGGGACAGAGAGGGATGGCTCGCTGGCAGAGGATGGGCTAATTCACTAAAGGTCAATTGCATTACAATGGGGGAAAACAACAACTGCAGTTGTGTGATACACCGCTCATTGAGCGCATCCCGCTGAATTTATTAGGCTTAGCAACATGCAAACACAGAAATGCACCCAATAAGTCTTTTTTATGTAGAGGTATATTGTTATTTGAGGCAATGTTTGCGCTCCATGATGGCTCTAAGGAGATGGAACTCATAAAGCAGGCTGGGGAAGGTAATCAGCTAGCTAGGCCTGAATCACCTACGTCCTACAACAATGAAGCTTGGTGTGTGTGTGCGCATCAACAGAAGGATTGATTCTTACATTTTTGTTGTATTTACACCTTGATTTGAATGGACATTCTCTGATAATTGATGTCAATTAAGCAAGATCATTGATGTCAAGTTAATTTAAATATAGAATGTTGGGAAGTTTATGATATATATATTTATGATAATCTAATCTGTGGCCAAAGCAATGTCATTCTGTAGTGATTGCTGTAACCACCCACTAACAGAATAAGAATGGACTATACAGTGCTGTCGGAAAGTATTCAGACCCCTTGACTTTTTCTACATTTTGTTACGTTACAGCCTTATTCTAAAATATTTTTTTCTTCTCAGCAATCTACACACAATACCCCATAATGACAAAGCGAAAACCAGTTTTTAAAATGTTTTGCACATGTATTAAAACTAAAAAACTAAAAAAATATCTTATTTACATAAGTATTCAGACCCTTTGCTATGAGACTCAAAATTGAGCTCAGTTGCATCCTGTTTCCATTGATCATCCTTAAGATGTTTCTACAACTTGATTGGTCAATTCAATTGATTGGACATTATTTGGAAAGGCACACACCTGTCTATATAAGGTCCCACAGTTGACAGTTCATGTCAAAGCAAAAACCAAGCCACGAGGTCGAAGGAATTGTCCAAGCTCCGAGGCAGGATTGAGTCAAGGCACAGATCTGGGTAAAGGTACCAAAAAAAATGTCTGCAGCATTGAAGATCCCCAAGAACACAATGGCCTCCATCATTCTTAAATGGAAGAAGTCTGGAACCTCCAACACTCTTCCTAGGGCTGGCCGCCCGGCCAAACTGAGCAATCGGGGGAGAAGGGCCTTGGTCAGGGAGGTGAACAAGACCCCGATGGTCACACTGACAGAGCACCATAGTTCCTCTGTGGAGATGGGAGAACCTTCCATAAGGACAACCATCTCTGTAGCACTCCACCAATCAGGCCTTTATGGTAGAGTGGCCAGACGGAAGCCACTCCTAAGTAAAAGTCTCATGACATTCCGCTTGGAGTTTGTGAAAAGGCACCGAAAGACTGACCATGTGAAACAAGATTCTCTGGTCTGATGAAACCAAGATTGAACTCTTTGGCCTGAATGCCAAGCGTCACTTCTGGAGGAAATGTCCTTGAGTGGCCCAGCCAGAGCCTGGACTTGAACCTGTTTGAACATCTCTGTAGAGACCTGAAAATAGCCGTGGAGTGACACTCCTCATCCAACCTGACAGAGCTTGAGAGAATCTGCAGAGAAGGATGGGAGAAACTCCCCAAATTCAGGTGTGCCAAGATTGTAGCATCATACCCAAGAACACTCGAGGCTGTAATCTCTGCAAAAGGTTATTCAACAAAGTACTGAGTAAAGGGTCTGAATACTTATGTAAAAGTAATATTGCAGTTTTTTTTTAAGTGTAAAAAGCTGTTTTTGCTTTGTCATCATGGGTATTGTATGCAGCATCAGGCTGCCACCACCAGCGCCAGCAACTGGGAGACTAGTAAGGATCGAGGCAAAGATGAACGGAGCAAAGTACAGGGAGATCCTTGATGAAAACCTGCTCCAGAGCACTCAGGACCTCAAAATGGGGCAAAGGTTCACCTTCCAACAGGACAACGACACTAAGCACACAGCCAAGGCAACTCATTAGTGGCTTTGGGACAAGTCTCTTAATGTCCTTGAGTGGCCCAGCCAGAGGCAGGACTTGAACCTGATCGAACTTCTCTGGAGAGACCTGGAAATAGCTGTGCAGCAACGCTCCTCATCCAACCGGACAGAGCTTGAGAGGATCTGCAGAGAAGAATGGGAGAAATTCCCCAAATACAGGTGTACCAAGCTTGTAGCGTCATACCCAAGAATACTTGATGCTGTAATCGTTGCCAAAGGTGCTTCAACAAAGTACTGAGTAAAGGGTCTTAATACTTACGTAAATGTGTTATTTCATTTTTATTTTTTAATAGCAAACATTTCTAAAAACCTGTTTTTGCTTTGTCATTATGGGGTATTGTGTGTGTTTAATAAAAAGAAATGTTTGAATAAGGCTGTAACGTAACAAAATGTGGAAAAAGTCATGATGTCTGAATACTTTCTGAATGCACTGTATATAGAAAAGTTCAGCCACACCCGTTTCTGACAGGTATATAAAACTGAGCAGACCGCCATGCAATCTCCATAGACAAACATTGACACTAGAAGGGCCTTACTGAAGAGCTCAGTGACTTTCAACGTGGCACCGTCATAGGATGTCACCTTTCGAAAAAGTCTGTAAATCAAATGTCTGTCCTGCTAGAACAGCACCGTTCAACTGTAAGTGCTGTTATTGTGAAATGGAAACTTCTAGGAGCAACAACGGCTCAGCAATCTCACAGAACGGGACCTGAGTTCTGAAGCGCGTAGCGGGTAAAAATCGCCTGTTCTCAGTTGCGACACTCTACAGAGTTCCAAACTGTCTCTGGAAGCAATGTCAGCACAAGTACTGTTCATATGGAGCTTCATGAAATGGGTTTCCATGGCTGAGTAGCCACACACAAGCCTAAGATCATCACGTGCAATCCGTCGGAGAAATCTGTGTTTGTGAGATGCCAGAATAACGCTACTTGCCAAGATGCATTTTTGAGAACTGTAAAGTTTGGTGGAGGAGGAATAATGGTTTGGGGCTGTTGTTCATGGTTCGGGCTAGGCCCCTTAGTGCCAGTGAAGGGATATCTTAACGCTACAGCATATAATGACGTTCTAGACGATTCTGTGCTTCCAACTTTGTGGCAAGAGTATTGGGAAGGCCCTTTTCTGTTTCAGTATGACAATGGTTTGTCGAGATTGGTGTGGAAGAACATGACTGGCCTGCACAGAGCCCTGACCTCAACCCCATTGAACACCTTTGGGATGGATTGGAACGCCGACTGGGAGCCAGGCCTAATTGCCCAACATCAGTGCCCGACCTCACTAATGTTGTTGTGGCTGAATGGAAGCAAGTCCACGCAGCAATGTTCTAACATCTAGTGGAAAGCCTTCCCAGAAGATTGGAGGCTGTTATAGCAGAAAAGGGGGGACCAACTCCATATTAATGCTCATGTTTTTGGAATGAGATGTTCGAGAAGCAGGTGTCCACATACCTTTGGTCATGTAGTGTTTATCCAGAGGGTCATATCTTAATTAATTACATTGAAATGTGAGGTAGAACTGATACAGAAGTGCACTGAGAAAGCTCTGAACATAAAAAAAATATTAGCTTGAGACGGTCATCATGAACGAATTGGAGGGGCTTTGACTTCCGAATCTCAGTTCTTCCTTGCAGCTGACCATGTCTGTATCTTTCCTCAGATAATGTACTCCACTAAAGATTTTTGTTTTTACCAGTTATGTAGTGTTAAAAACAAAAAAACGCTGATCACCATTCGCAGTAAAGTAATGCTTTCAACAATTGTTTTCGCAAAAGGTGGGTAAACACTTTGCAAAAACATTTTACGCCTACGCTCTTAAATTTCAGACTTGATTTGCCCTAACGAAAAATGGAACAGCCCCTACAAAAATGTCAGATAATTATAATCCACATAATAATTCACGTTTCCTGTTGCTGCAGGATTATTTGCAATCTTAATGTGTGTTTACCCTCCACTACACCACTGATTTGGACTCTTATCAAACCCATATCAAGCCTCCTTGACTAAAAAGCATGATATAACTGTGGGCATTTTACTTCTACAGTGCAGACACTGGTTCCAGTGGGGATTCTCTCATATGTACTGTCAACCAGAATAGGCTTTGCAGAGGTTGTGGTGCAGTGGTATTATCAGTAGCCCATTGTCACGTCTGCTGATGTTAGCTGCTGATGTCAGCAAGGACGCTAGTGCCTCAGATGACCTGCGACACAAGGCAAGAGAAAGAAAGGGAGAAGGAGGAGGAGGTCCGAACCATGGGCTGGCGATAGCTCATCAGTAGACATATTGACCGGCTGGTGCAGCAGTCACAGCCAAGTAATGGGGTTAGCAGACATCCAGGGGCCACCAATGATTGAGCGTTGCAGAGACAGATGCCTTATTGTATTGCTTGATTTGAATGAGCAGCGATATATTACTACCGCATAGCAGGCTAGTGTAGCACACATAACCAGGACACATCCCTAGCGGAGCCCTTTGAGAAGCCCCTCCAGCTGTTTTAAGAGGACTGCTTAGAGCCCGTCTTTCCCGAAAAGATTTTACTAGACCTCAGAGGCTGTGATGTCGTACTACGTCTTAAAATGTAGAATGATTTGACTGTGCCAGACGTTTGATTCTCTTTTTTTCATGCCTACTTGTTTCAGGACACTGTCATTGAACCGCTCCGTCTTTCTCTTCCCTCCGTCCTGAGGACACGCAGTCTGCTCCTCTTTGATAACTCATTCTGCTTTCAAGCGTACCAGAGGTGATCTGGCCTACAATCAGTCCAATAAAGGAAGCGCTAGGAGCGGTCCGTGTAGGAGTAGCAGCTGCAAAGAAGCTAGTAAAAAGCCAAGCAGTGAAGTGGCCTCTTTTTAAAAGGTCAGAATACATTTTAAAGCGCAAGCCGAGGAGGTGAAACAATGGCAGTGTCCAAAATCGTGCTTGCCTACTACTTACTTAAACTGCATACTGTCTACTAATCGTACTACAGACTATTAAACAACACATATCAGCATACTAGGCTCATCCTACTAAGAATGCGTAGTCTAACACTCAATTACGTTGATTCCCGTCATTCGTTAATTTTGGTGCAGCTCGTCCCTCTGCTGATTATCAGCTGTTGTCAAACACACGTCTCAAAAGACGATTCTTATCCTCAATAGTGTGCAGCGAATTCTACTAGATGAAAAGCTGAAATTAGTATGACCTCCTGGCATTTGAAGCATACTCAAAATTTCACATAATATCATTTTTTGCATACCCAAAATGCCTACTATTTAGAACGCAAGTACTGGTATTCAGACACAGCCAGTGGCTTCGCTGAGAAGCTCCTCAAGTGATTATGCTAAAGAGCTGTCATCCTAACTGGAGGCCTGTGGTATTACTTAACACAGACTACAATGTGTTTCTTCTGGAGGGCCATAAGAATAGTCTCTGATAGGGACTTTATCTGGTCTTGCCTTCTGAGATCTCTCCCCATTCCCTGTTCCTTTGGCAATAAATACGAGGGAGGCGAAGCGTTAACTCTCGTGTCCCTGACGGTTTGATATGTAGAAGTGTAGAGAAGCATGCACTCCTTGGCACAGCGCAATGATGCAACATGAGAGGTAGTGAGAAGAGTGGTATGGAAAGTGAGAACACCTCCCTCCACTCACTCTTATGTCTACAGTAGATAAGAAAGGGAAACGGAGTCAACATGGGTGGTCTGTTTACATATACCTCTGGAAATGCATCCAGACCCGACTTAACCATGACTGAGATGGTGTCAAACCTGTCTGAATTAGATATGTTTGATACATATATTGTTGTTATGTTACCAATATTGACACATTGACCTTGTTCACATGATTTATGATGCGCTAGATAGTATCTGTGTTTGTTGACAGGTTTCTCAACAACAAATCTAACATTGGTTGGGTACAGGCCTGCTTTGATAAACAGTGAGAAACCATGTTACCTGACAGGCCTGCTTTGATAAACAGTGAGAAACCATGTTACCTGACAGGCTGCTTTGATAAACAGTGAGAAACCATGTTACCTGACAGGCCTGCTTTGATAAACAGTGAGAAGCCATGTTACCTGACAGGCCTGCTTTGATAAACAGAGAGAAACCATGTTACCTGACAGGCTGCTTTGATAAACAGTGAGAAACCATGTTACCTGACAGGCTGCTTTGATAAACAGTGAGAAACCATGTTACCTGACAGGCTGCTTTGATAAACAGTGAGAAACCATGTTACCTGACAGGCTGCTTTGATAAACAGTGAGAAACCATGTTACCTGACAGGCTGCTTTGATAAACAGTGAGAAACCATGTTACCTGACAGGCCTGCTTTGATAAACAGTGAGAAACCATGTTACCTGACAGGCTGCTTTGATAAACAGTGAGAAACCATGTTACCTGACAGGCTGCTTTGATAAACAGTGAGAAACCATGTTACCTGACAGGCTGCTTTGATAAACAGTGAGAAACCATGTTACCTGACAGGCCTGCTTTGATAAACAGTGAGAAACCATGTTACCTGACAGGCTGCTTTGATTGGCAAGCAGACATCTCCATGCATTTCTAAAAGCAGCCGAGTCCTCCGTGTTTCATCCCAGAATGTCCCAAATAGCCCTATTTTCACTATATAATTCACTACTACAGTGCCTTCAGAAATGTAAAATTGATTGAATTGAGATTTTGTGCCACTGATCTACACACAATAGCCCACAATGTCAAAGCGGATTTTTTTGTGAGAATTTTTTACAAATTAAAAAATAAAAGCTGAAATGTCTTTACTCAATAAGTATTCAACCCCTTCGTTATGGCAAGCCTAAATTAGTTCAGGAGTAAACATTTGCTTAACAAGTCACATAATACATTGCATGGACTCACTCTGTGTGCAATAGTGGTTAACATTATTATTTTTGGTTATTTCGCCCATCTCTGTACCCCACACATACAATTATCTGTAAGGTACCTCAAGTAGTGCATTTTAAGCACAAGACTAAATATTTTTCCAATGCCTCGCAAAGAAGGACACCTATTGGTAGATGGGTAAAAATAAACAGACACAAAGATATAGGCGTCCTTCCTAACTCAGTTGCCGGAGAGAAAGGAAACCGCTCAGGGATTTCACCATGAGGCCAATGGTGACTTTAAAACAGTTACAGAGCTTAATGGCTGTGATGGGAGAAAACTGAGGATGGATCAACAACATTGTAGTACTCCACAATACTAACCTAAATGACAGAGTGAAAATAAGGAAGTTTTGCAGAATAAAAATATTCCAAAACATCCTTTCTGTTTGCAATAAGGCACTAAAGTAATACTGCAAAACATGTGGGAAAGAAATTAACTTTTTGTCCTGAATACAAAGCATTATGTTTGGGGAAAATCCAACACAACACATCACTGAGTACCACTCTTCATATTTTCAAGCATGGTGGTGGCTGCATCGTGTTATAAATATGCTCGTCATCAGCAACGCCGAGGGAGTTTTTTTAGGCTAAAAATAAATGGAATAGAGCTAAGCACAGGCAAAATCCTAGAGGAAAACCTATTTCAGTCTGCTTTCCAACAGACGCTGGGAGACAAATTTTAAAAATGAAGGTCAAATATACACTGGAGTTGCTTACCAAGACGACTTTGAATGTTCCTGAGTGGCCTATTTAAAGTGACTTAAATGATTTTAACATGTATTGACGCAGGGGGTTGAATACGTATCTAACAAAGATACACTGCATGGCTAAAAGTATGTGGACACCTGATCATTGAACATCTCAAAATCATGGGCATTAATATAGAGTTGGTCCCCCTTTAGCTGCTATTACAGCCTCCACTCTCTGGGAATGCTTTCCAATAGATGTTGAAACATTGCTGCGGGGACTTGCTTCCATTCAGCCACAAGAGCATTAGTGAGGTCGGAAACTGAAGTTGCCGTTTCAATTCATCACAAAGGTGTTCGATGGGGTTGAGGTCAGGGCTTTGTGCAGGCCAGTCAAGTTCTTCCACACCGATCTCACCAAACCATTTCTGTATGGCATTGTCATGCTGAAACAGGAAAGTGTTGCCACAAAGTTGGAATCACAAAATCATCTAGAATGTAATTGTAAGCTGGAGCATTAAGATTTCCCTTCACTGGAACTAAGGGGCCTAGCCCGAACCATGAAAAACAGCCCCAGACCATTATTTCTCATCCACCAAACTTTACAGTTGGCACTATGCTTTTGGGCAGGTAGCGTTCTCCTGGCATCCGCCAAACCCAGATTCGTCCATCAGACTGCCAGATGGTGAAGCTTGATTCGACACTCCAGAGTCCAATGGCAGCGGTCTTTACACCACTCCAGCCGACGCTAGGCATTGTGCATGGTGATCTTAGGCTTGTGTGCGTGCGGGTGCTCGACCATGAAAACCCATTTCATTAAGCTCCCGACGAGCAGTTATTGTGCTGACATTGTTTCCAGAGGCAGTTTGGAACTCGGTAGTGAGTGTTGCAACCGGAGACAGATCATTTTTATACGTTATGCGCTTCAGCACTCTGCATTCCCGTTCTGTGAGCTTGTGTGGCCTACCACTTCGCGGCTGATCAATTGTTGCTTATAGATGTTTCCACTTCACAATAAAAGCACTTACAGTTGACCGGGTCAGCTCTAGCAGTGCAGAAATTGAACGAACTGACTTGTTGAAAAGGTGGCATCCCATATTGGGTGCCACGTTGAAAGTCAACAGATCTTCAGTATGGGACATTCTACTGCCAATGTTTGTTTATGGAGATTGCATGGCTGTGTGCTCGATTGTATACACCTGTCAGCGACGGGTGTGGCTGAAATTGCTGAATCCACAAATTTGAAGGGGTGTCCACTAACTTTTGGCCATGTAGTGCATATTAGTGTTTTTTCATTTCTTTTTCCTTGATAAATAAAAATCTTCCACTTTGACAAAATATTGTGTAGATAAAGAAATACTATTAAATCCAGTTTAATTCAAATTTGCATCAACAAAGCATTGGGAAAAAGTCGAGGGGTATGAATACTTTCTGAAGGCAATATGTATAGTGCCATTTGGGACTCAATCGCAGTCAGTCCCCCTGTTCCCATCTCCCCCTACACCGATACGGTGGAGCGCACTCAAATTGTATCTCCTTTGTTTCCTAAAATTTTGGATAAACACAGAGGAAACTGGTAAAACTGTACCCAAAATCATCAAAAGACCACAATCGGATTACAACTAGATGTTGGTTTAATCTCCCTGGAGAGGGAGCAGAATATGGAGTTACACCACACTCTTGCAGCGATTGACATTGCATAACAAGATTTACAGTTTCCTGCACCTCGAGGTCTGATGAAGTAAAAGTCTGGTAAAGGGAAAACAACCTTTGCTTGTGTCCCCACAACTGCACCGCATGGGGACAATGACAAAGATCTTCCATGCATTAGACTCATTTGCGATAGTACATTGTGAATTTCAATGTGTACAGGCAACGGCAAAACTAATGGCTTGTTTATATTGATCCATCATGGATATTTATAGTTGAAAGGATAAATTAAATAAACAGCAAATTCCGATTTATTGGCTGCAGAGATAGAACAGTGCTTGTTTTATCACCTAATGTCCTCTGCAAATTCATTGGAATACTCTTGATCATGAAAATATCATATTTGTCACTGAAATATTAAAAACAGGTGAAGGTTTTCATATGCAGTGCTTTAGACTGCGAAGAATTGATATTTTCTCTCCTCTAAGGAACCAAAACATGTTTTATTTCCTAACTCAAAGGCCCAATTGGTAGTATGCATGCCCTGTAACATTGCAGTTTGTCACATCAAGGTTAGTATGATTGCTTTTGACAAAGGTTGTTTCAGCTGTTGTAATTTATTGAGATTCCCAAAGTCATGTCATATCGATGAAAATATGCACAGCCATACCAACATATGTGAAATGTTTTCCCCCAACACCCCAGAATCACATATGTCCACACTGGCCTCCAACATAATGCAGGAGTGTGTGTGTGCAGTTGTATTCTATTGATGAGCTGTCTGTGTACCACGCAAACGCTTTGGCGCTCCCCTCACGGTGTGACGTACGATATGTTTGTGTTGTGCTTTATCTTTGTGCTACCTTGATTCTCTTTGATTTCCCTCAAGCCTCATGTCTTAGTCCTTGTCGTGTACTGGTCTCTAAATGCTTGCTTATGGGTTCCATTTGTTTTCTCCCTCCCTCCCGCCCCCATTTCTCCTTTTTTTGCATGCCACCTGTTCCCTTCCTCCCTCCACCACCACCACTGCTCCTCCGCTTCGCTCCTCTCCTTCGCCCTCGTGTGCTCAGATACTACGCCCAGCGCTGAACCCGCAGCTCACGGTTGGTTTCTCTTCCCTCTTTTTCTTCTGCCCACCACAGCATGCCCCACCACAGCATGGCACCTGATTACCAGCGCTGTTTTAATGTCTTGCTCTCCTTTGATTACTCTACTGTTCTCTCTGCCACTACATGAAAAGATGACTTGCTATGGTTTCATTCGTCTGTCTCTGCTTGTTTGTCTATATGTGTTTTTCTGTCTGTTTTTACATCTATTGCTCAATCCCAAAACATCACCTAGCCCCTACACACAGATCTGAAAGAATCAGAAAGATATAGCCAATATGGTATTAGCTCCATCTTGCCCTTTGATAGGCTAGGTGGAATTTTGACAGCATTGCTGATACATATTATGTCGGCCCAATTCCCCTATAAGAGAGGAGTTAGGGGTCAATTTGGGGTTGGGCATTTGTATGACAAGCCTGCTGGTCCGGTTAGCCAGTTTGTGCTTTTAGATAACTCCTCTATGTGTTCGTAGCTTGCAATGCCAAACCTGTATGCCATGACAACGAGAGAAGAGTTAGCTGCAGCACATACAGAATGGGACCAGGCTATCGTATGGCTATCCATCCTTTTTTCTGTCTGTCTTCCTGTCCTTCCGTCTGTCTTTCTGGCCATCAGTGTTAGAAACCCTTGCTGGTTCACCTTAAATCCAAAATCAAAATCAAAATTTGGGTTTCTTTAATCAAAATGCCCACTCATAATCTCCATGAGGGTGCATTCTTCCTTGTTGAAGTATGCCTTAAGTGTCCTCATTTTGCACCCGAAATGAATAAATAATAACCCACCTCGAAAATCTTTTTCATTAATTTAAATTATGTCTAAATGGGTGGTTTCTTAAGGTGATACATCACAAACCTTTAGCTACCGCTCAGGTACTCAGACAGCGTAGTTCAGTTTGCCAGACAATTACCACTTTGTTTCCATCAACATAAGGCACAAGCAGCAAACTATTCACAGAGCTCAGGTGGCAAGCCAATTTTGTTTTCGGCAAAAAATACACTTAATACTGGTGTTTTTTGGAAGAAAACTACCCTTATAACCCTCGGAGCGCATATGAATTATACATAGGGATGTACAACCTCAAGTTCATGTATTTTTAGGCACCTGTGTTGATACATCTCTCCTGTGATTATGTAGGCTAATATCTACGTAGGGTAATATGTTAATTAAACCCTTGGCCTTCATCACATTCTATCAGCTAATCCCCATTGGCTCAGAACACGAGCTGTTGCTGCAGAGTTCTGACAAACTAACCAATATTAACGGACACCAGCTAAATTTATGTGGTCTGAAGGGATAGGCCCATTCTCTGAATTGTATTTATAATTTGTATTTATGTTACCTTTATTTAACTAGGCAAGTCAGTTAAGAACAAACTCTTATTTTCAATGACGGCCTAGGAACAGTGTGCTAACTACCTGTTCAGGGGCAGAACGACAGATTTGTACCTTGTCAGCTTGGGGATTTGAACTTGCAACCTTTTGGTAACTTGTCCAAAGCTCTAACCACTAGGATACCCTGCCGCCCCAAAGGGATGTACAACCTCAAGTTCAATATGATTGAAATGACACCCACACTGTATTCAAGATTATGCTCAGGGTATGTAAATTAGGGTTTAATCATATGTGAAAGTGAACGTTTTTAGATAATTTATATCAAACTCAACCGTTAAAAGTATTTACTAAAATAAACCGAAGTAAAAAAATATTTAAAATATTAACAACAAATAATTAAGGAGCAACAATACAATAACAGTAGCGAGGCTATATACAGGGGGTACCGGTACAGAATCAATGTGCGGGGGCACCGGTTAGACAAGGTAATTGAGGTAATATACACGTAATGTTAGCTAGCTCGCCAGACATCTAACGTCAGCTAACATTAGCTAGCTAACAGCGAGCTTTAACTTGGGGTCTTTTGTTTAGACATGCCACTTTAACGTTAGCTAGCTAGCTAAAGAATGAACTGTTCTGCCTGCGGCTATGGAACCCTGACCTGTTCACCGGACGTGCTACCTGTCCCAGACCTGCTGTTTTCAACTCTCTAGAGACAGCAGGAGCGGTAGAGATACTCTTAATGATTGGCTATGAAAAGCCAACTGACATTTACTCCTGAGGTGCTGACTTGTTGCACCCTCGATAACTACTGTGATTATTATTATTTGACCTTGCTGGTCATTTATGAACATTTGAACATATTGGCCATGTTCTGTTATAATATCCACCCGGCACAGCCAGAAGAGGACTGGCCACCCCTCATAGCCTGGTTCCTCTCTAGGTTTCTTCCTAGGTTTTGGCCTTTCTAGGGAGTTTTTCCTAGCCACCGTGCTTCTACACCTGCATTGCTTGCTGTTTGGGGTTTAGGCTGGGTTTCTATACAGCACTTTGAGATATCAGCTGATGTAAGAAGGGCTATATAAATACATTTGATTTGAACTATAATTCCAATCCATAGAGTACTAGCAATACAAACCAATTGTCATTGCTAGCTAAAGTTAACCAAATAGGTTCAACGTTAGCTAGCAAGCCATTCATCGAACTTCAGCTAGCTAGCTAACAGCAAGCTTAAATTTGCAATGAAAACAACTTCCTGACAAAATTAGAAACGTATTATAATATCTGAAACTGTAGCTGGCTTCATGGCAGACTGCAACCCCTTTCATTAAATAAGACGTCCTGTGTCATTTCTGT
Source organism: Oncorhynchus kisutch (assembly GCF_002021735.2). Taxonomy (NCBI): domain Eukaryota; kingdom Metazoa; phylum Chordata; class Actinopteri; order Salmoniformes; family Salmonidae; genus Oncorhynchus; species Oncorhynchus kisutch. The sequence goes on from NC_034201.2 coordinate 28,895,267, forward strand.
GTAGTTTGCACAGAAATTCCACTGAACTTCTTCCGTGACAACAACACTGTTGATCGCCGTTTCTTCCCCATCACTGTCATCAGAAGACTACAATGTCTTCTTCTTCAAAAAAACGTTTTTTTTAACCTAAATCGGTAACTTCCTCAACGTCTGATTCATTTTCAGAGTTGGAGAGAGTCAGCATGGCACGATCGTCCTCCAGAAAGTAGTCCATCACAACTGATAATATTTGCAGTGCTCCATGGCTAACGTTATATATTTTGAAAAAACTGCAGTAGAATGGATTATTTACGTAAAACGAGCAGCTCATTTTATAGACACGATGCTACACCGCAGAACAATCTGAAACTCATAATCTCTACATGTCCAGCCCACTCATTATCTCAGTTAATCATGGTTAGCGGGAAAACCAACTAGGCTTGTAATTTAACAACTTTATTCGTATTTACAGATGGCATAAAAGTTTGTTATTAAGGCACATGAAGGTTCACTTATTCGATAAAAATTCGATAAAAATTGTTTACGTCCAAATGGCTCTCCTGTGAAGTCATGACTTGCGACATTACGCCTTGTTTCCTGAAACGGGTCGCAAATGATAGTCCCACAAAGCGCAAACCAGATTAAATGGTGTATCGCTGCAGAATGCTGGAGTAGCAATGCTGGTTAAGTGTGCCTTGAATTCTAAATAAATCATGACAGTGTCACCAGCAAAGCACCCCCACACTATCACACCACCTCCTCCATGCTTTACGGTGGGAACCATCCGTTCCCCTACTCTGCGTCTCACAAAGACACAGTGGTTGGAACCAAAAATCGCAAGTTTGGCCTCATCAGACCAAAGGACAGATTTCCACCGGTCTAATGTCCTTTCCTTGTGTTTCTTGGCCCAAGCAAGTCTCTTCTTATTGGTGTCCTTTTAGTAGTGGTTTCTTTGCAGCAGTTTGACCATGAAGGCCTGATTCACACAGTCTCCTCTGAATAGTTGATGTTGAGATGTCTATTACTTGAACTATGTGAAGCATTTATTTTGGCTGCAATCTGAGGTGCAGTTTGTTAACTTCATGTTTAAAGTATCCCTATATTTCTGTTATTACGGTGCTATCACTCTGTTATTAGTACGCCTGCGCGGTAGTCTCACTGTTGATGGACCTGGCCTGAGTGCAATGGCAACCATGTACTGTGGAAATACGGTTTAGTAAACACTGTTATACTGGAACCTAGTCGTTGTGTCATGTTAAGTTAACACAATTAACTCTAATGAACTTATCCTCTACAGCAGAGGTAATTCTGGGTCTTCATTTCCTGTGGCGGTCCTCAGGAGAGCCAGTTTCATCATAGTGCTTGATGGTTTTTGCGACTGCACTTGAAGAAACTTTCAAAGTTCTTGAAATGTTCCACATTAACTGACCTTCATGTCTTAACGTAATGATGGACTGTCGTTTCTCTTTGCTCATTTGAGCTGTTCTTGCCATAATATGGACTTGGTCTTTTACCAAATAGGGCTATCTTCAGTATACTTCAGTACTTTTGACTGGTACTGTATGTGTACATGTAAAGCTAATCTGGGAAAGTAGAGGGGGGGGGGGGGGTGTATGGTATTGTATACACACACACAATTCATCTAATTTCTTCAAATTCTTAAAATAATGCCAAGTTTGGTGTGAAATGTGTTTTTAATGTAAAATGTCAAGCAGATTTATTTCACTCCGACTGCTAAATCAATGTTTGTGACCTGTAAGACCCATGCATCTCTCTCTTGGTTCTGAGAATAGTATTATGGCTTTTCTTTATCGGCGAGATAGAAAATATTGATTAACCTGTGTTTTTGCAACTCTGCTCAGAAACCTGTTCAGAAAATTCTTTCAGTGGTCTAAAAAAGATTTTAGTCACAAAGACGCCAACAAAATACAAAGACACAGGTCACTGTGAAATATTAGTCTGTCGCAGAAGTATTGCAAAATGTGTTCTTCTTGTTGTTTTGGTGCCCTTTCACAGTTTTGGAGATGTTTCTCCTCTCTAATAACAGTGTATTTTTTGCCTATAGCAGCAAGCTGTAAGAAATATATTGCAGTGAACCAGGAAGTCAGTGAAGATTAACCAGTACATTACCACCAAAGAAAAGCAGTTCCATTTGTGTATTTATGCTACATTGTTGCATCATCCCCTTTGACAGAAGTTCTTCACTCTAGCTGACACTCTATTTAATTGCTTTGGAGAGAGATATTACAAGGCCGTGTTACTCCTTTGCGGTGTGGAGCTGAGGTGGGGTTACCTCAGGAATATGAATCGCAGAGCAGGGCCGGAAGAAGCATTGCTCTTCGGGTCAGATAGATCAAACCCTTATCAGCACGTCAGCCTCACTGTCAGACAGCACTTCTATCGCCACACACTGGTACCAAGGGTATTAATGGCATTTCCTTTTCCTTTTCCCACGTGTATTTAATGTCATACTGTGCCAGGGGCCACCCGGACTTTTTAAAATGTATGATTTATCAATAGCGTGTCAACTTGTGTGTTTTATTGGTAACACTGTACTTGAAACCTAGTGTTATAACCATGTCATAATATGTCATAACAGCTGACATAACTTGTCATAACCTGTCATAAAATGGTCATAACACTGTCATGGCACATATTTAGACCTGACATATATTGTGTTATTTTATGGCTGGTTATGACACCTACATACGAGTGTCAAACCTACCACACAAGGCAAAAATGCCATTACACCATAGCCTACTTCTCAACAGTATTTTTTTCATGCAACATTTTCTGAAATTGACCATATTGAATTATAATTGTAATTGCGCACAGATTGATGTCAGACATGCACCTACACCAATTATCTGTTGTTGATGACAGGGATGGATGCAGGAGCAGATTTCAGGGGCAGTGTCACGCCCTGGTCTTAGTATTTTGTGTTTATATATTTATTTGGTCAGGCCAGGGTGTGACATGGGTTTATTTTGTGTTGTGTTTTTGTATTGGGGTTTTAGTAGGTATTGGGATTGTGGCTGAGTAGGGTTGTCTAGTAAAGTCTATGGCTGCCTGAGGCGGTTCTCAATCAGAGTCAGGTGATTCTCGTTGTCTCTGATTGGGAACCATATTTAGGTAGCCTGGGTTTCACTGTGTGTTTGTGGGTGATTGTTCCTGTCTTAGTGTTTGTATTCACCAGATAGGCTGTATAGGTTTTCACGTTCCGTTTGTTGTTTTGTAGATTTTAGTTATTTCATGTATCGTTAATTTTTTCATGAAAATGAAACAGCTTCTCCTTCGACGGAAGAAAGCCGTTACAGGCAGGCCAAGACACCCTCTTTTTGACTGGTGACTGACCTAAAGGAATGTACGTGATAGGCCTATCTGGTTTATATGATTTTGATGGTCATAATGCTTCTTGACAGTATCATAAAGTGTATTTTCTTAGTCCAAGTAAAGTGACACAGGATGGTCATAATACTTCTCGACAGTGTCATAAAGTGTAAAAACACTACTTCAAATAATTAATTTCAACAACAACATGGATTTAAGAAACAAACGTTCAATCGAAAGGAAACTTCTTGGCAGGGGAAAAAAACAACATTTTAATACATGTGGGTTTTGACACTTATGTAGCTGTCATAAAAAAAACACATAAAAAAACACAGGTGTAAATATATGGGTAATGGCAGTGTTATGACCATATTATGACAGGTTATTACAAGTTATGTCATCTGTTATGACATATCATGACATGGTTATAACGCTAGATGTCAAGTAAAGTGTTAAATAAAATAAAATACATTTTATTTATATAGCCCTTCGTACATCAGCTGATATCTCAAAGTGCTGTACAGAAACCCAGCCTAAAACCCCAAACAGCAAGCAATGCAGGTGTAGAAGCACGGTGGCTAGGAAAAACTAGAAAGGCCAAAATCTAGGAAGAAACCTAGAGAGGAACCAGGCCATGTGGGGTGGCCAGTCCTCTTCTGGCTGTGCCGGGTGGAGATTATAACAGAACATGGCCAAGATGTTCAAATGTTCATAAATGACCAGCATGGTCGAATAATAATAAGGCAGAACAGTTGAAACTGGAGCAGCAGCATTTTATTTTATGATAAATTCCGTTGCCATTTTCCCTCAATTCGAAAAGTGCATCCGCTCTCTTCCTCTGTTAGAATGGAGAAGTCTGGTGACTTTTTATTCTAAGAATCCCATTCATTTGGTCTGCTGCCCCTTGTGTTTTCTCTCTCTCTTTCTCTCCCTCGCTCCCTCTGTGGATGCATTCAGGCATGGTCCCTCGTTCTCTCTGTTCATTTCCAAAGAGGATGATTGAACACACTTCACTTCATTCTGTCATTTCATCATCCCTTGTTCGGGGTGGCAAAGCCAACACATTTTGCTCCGGCTTCGGCAAACATGAGCCTAGCGTGTCCAGGCCAGTTGGTTAATGATGTGCCTTAAGTAGTTGGATTGCAAAAAATATAGATCTACAAGAAGCCAGCCAGCGCCGGTGTTCAGATCACTACACAGATTAAGGCAGAAGGAGGGTTGGTGGCAGGGCAATAATGTTTCACCTCATTGTCGAAGTAATGCAATTGAATTTCAAGGAGCACTTGTTTTTTGGTGGGTAGTTGTGTGTGTCAATTTCATGCATGACATTTAGGAATACATGATTTTGGTTGTTGTTCTACCTTGTTCTTCATGCTTAAATTACCTCAAGGCCAGTAAATACCTAGTCACCATTGCCCAATGTGTAGCTGAGGGCCCTGTGCTTTTCTGAATGCTACTCAGAATGAATTCCATTCATATTCCTGAAGCTGTCGCTAAGTCACCCCCAACAATAAAACTCCTGAAGAAAACTTCCTGCTATCCTCCAAAAAAATGGCATTTGCATCTTGGGAACATTAAGCAACAGCTTATTTGCATCTCTCCCTCTCTCGTTCCCCCTTCTCTCTCTCTGTCTCCCCTCGTCAAGTAACCTAAGCCTCTGTTTGACATGAGCTGAGCCTCTGCTGATGCGCGCCTGTTTTACATGCCGAGAGTGCCAGTGCTAGCTAACTACCTCACGCCTCATCCTCTCTCCCCCAAAAGCTGTTGCCATGGTGATGCCCCTGCTTGTTGTGGTAGATAGAAGCCGGCGTTATTGAACATCTTGTTTCAAGAACCCCTCCGCCACACACACACACACACACACACACCTTCCAATTGGAATGTTTCTCCAAAATGTGAGGGTGAAGTAGAAGAAATGATGGACACATCCCAAAAAATAAGGGCAACAGAGAGATGACTTGCTGAGTCAGTGTTTTAGCCCGTTTCATCCCTATGAATAGCCTAGCTTAGCCCAGGTGTGTGAGGAGAGAGAGATGGGATTAGACTTGCCCCGATTTTTTGTCTCTAATGAGCGCACCACACCAGAGATTGACAGTGCAGACATGGTGACTGATTTCCCCATGCATAGAGATGAATATGACTGTTGTTGCTGTCCTCTCCACAGTAGCCCACTTTGCATCAGGGGGCTCAAAAGCACACAGAAATGTCAGAGAAAATAACAGAATGTAAAGCATTCTATAGCATGTACGGCTGGCCTATGGACTACCTTAGTCATCTTCAGTGTAACCTGTTGTAGCACTGTAAAATGTATTACATAAGCATTACATACATCACGCTCTGCTTAGTGCTACCCTTGAGAGCCCCTGTTTGGGTTGGCGTGGGGCTACATCTCTACAGAATCTTCTGCTCTTATCAACATTGTATTTTTGGAAAGGGCATAGTCGGACGTCTGTTCCATTAGTTGATGGCAAGCTCTGCCCTCTATGTGGAGAGGTGAGCGCGCTCGAAAGGACACCACTGCCAACGTGCCTGTGAGGGCGGCGTGTGAGAGGAGGAGGGGATAATTGAGGTAGGCCCAGGAAGCCCCTGGCAGAGCAATGGCAGAGCGGGAAGACTGCAGGATAATGGCCATTTTGCTCCCAGCTGGAACTGTGGCAGGTGAAGCGGAAGACTTATCTTTTCCCTTTAATACGGAACAGAGTTTGCTACATTTGGATGCCATAAAAAATAAGATCTGGTCATTAAATGACGGGAACACAAGTCGTTGCGAGACATGCCGCTTCGGATTTTATTCCCCCTGTTGTGTTTATTCTTTTGGTCTCTCGGAGTTGTCAGGGTTTTCATTGACTCTTTGATTACTGCCTCCACTGACTTTGGAAGTCATGCTTACTGGCAGGGAAAGAGGTGGGAGAGACTATGTGTGAACACGGCATGCTTGTAAATGGCATGTATGTCTGAGAGCTGTTTCGCTTTATGTGTGTTCTGTGTGGACGTTGATAGTATATGAATGTGTGGGTTTAGTGTGAGGTGCATTTGTGTTAATGATTTTTGGTGTGTGTTTGTAGCACGTGGTGTGTCTGTGAGCCTGCCACTCCATTCCTGGAAGCCCACCTGTGGGGCTCTCTCAGGTTAGGCACATATGCTGCAGTAATTAGCCAGGAGACTTAAAAACCATTAAGGCAGACAACCAAAAGGGGACCCTCTTCCTCTCCCACTCTAACTCATCCTCGGTTGACAGTTAAGTGGACCCCCAAGGGGCCGTCTGGGGCTTGGACTCCCTTCCGTTTGGCGGGAAGTGAGAATCAATGGTGGTGGTTGCTGGCAACAGGGCAAGCTCTGGCCCTTCAGTTGAGCCATTTTGTTCAATTATTCTTTCATTTTTCTTTCTGTGACCCAGTTTAGAAATTTTGGTACAATTTGTATTTCTCTGGCAAGGATTCTTAGCCAGAAGTCTTTTTTTCTTCAGTTCTCTGCAGGGTGTGAAGATTTGATTTGGCCCCTCAAAGGAAATGTATTTCCAAATCTGCCTTAATTTGTTTTGTTTGATTTTAAGATTTATATTGCAAAGAAATTATGCACATCCTGATTGCCGTAAGCCTTTTAAAGCACCGGTACAATGACTGACTGAAAAATGAGCCGATCTGTGGAATAGCAGATATGAGAGCAGAGACCCCTTTGAGATGAGGTTTTGGATTAGAGATCACCTCTTCTGAATATTGTACTCAGTCTGCTATAAAGGGTTCCATTATCACTGCGTGCTTTGTGAACAATGGCCTCAACCAGATAGCTCTGCAAGATTGTGCCATGTGTCCTCAAACAGGGACAGCAAATCACCCCAAAACCTGACAATGTCAGCTCACGGTGGCCTACAGCTAGGAAGTGAAAGCCTGCTAGGCCAACATTCATTCATTAACACATTTTATTCTCTCCACCTGTTTTCCTTGCTTTTTGTGGAGGTTTCATTGTCCAACTCAAAGCCATCAACCAGCTGTACATCGGCCACCACCGCGCTGAGGCAAAGGTGACGGCTGTCAAATCGACTCCCTGTATGCTCGTCAGTGAGGGTCGACTGCTTCCCTGGCACCCAGGGACAAGAATGAGCCCTTATCCCTCTGCTCTTGAGAAATGGGCCCTGCTCGCCCGAGGCTTTGCACCATTCCCTGGAACAGACATCTTATCCCTGGATTAGCCCTTACAATCCTCACTTCCCCTGGCTCTTGCACAATGGGCAAACTCTGGTCCCCAGTGTTGTCTTGTGGTGTTAACACATATTTACATATGCAACACAGTGAGATGGGGGGGGGGGCATCTATATGTTGAGCCCTGCCACAACGTCCCTAATTCTTCACATGCCACAGGATATTCTGCCTTTCCTTATTTAGATTTTTTTTGACGTGGCAGGAATTTAATGGGGTGGTTTGTTTGTCTGATACAAGGAGTCCTCAGGCACCTTCTGTCAAGCTAAAAATATATTTGGTTTAACCGGCTTGTAAAGGTTGCCCTCCCCTGCCTCCGTGCCACACCGGTGGCCCACTCCTGTCCGCCCCTCGCTACTGTAAATATAAATCTTGGGGAGTTTGTAGGCCGGCACGGTAATGACAAGGCTCCAGGCAGCTTGGTGACAGCGAGGGGGGGGGATTGGAGAGGGGATGATAAACAGACGGGAGAGGAGAAGAAAGGGCAAACGGCGAAGCGAAAGCAGTTATTGCTCCGCTGTTCTGTTCTTTTTTTTCTGCCTCCTATGAACTTGGCTAGTGGTGTGTCTATGAGACGAGCTGCGGAGTCTCTGGACCTGGCGAGTCCCCTGAACATTTTTGACAAACTCAGGAGGCCGCTGGGATACATTAGGATGTGGTTATGGAGAGAACCATGACCTAGTTCTAACTCAAACTTCCTGAGTTTGTAGCTCATACACTTGAATGTCAGTTATGTTTGGTCTATTTTTCAAAGGCCAAAGTCTCAATGAGGTTTTAAAATGGTTGCCAAGATACCATAGAGAGCTCCATTTAAAACATCCAAATGTATGTAGGTCTTTCCTAAGACGTCCAACTCAGAAAATCTGGTTCAATACCGCATGAGTGGAATACTTTTTCTTTCATTAAAATCTTAACCCCAAACTCAGTGAATGGAGAGGGGACTTCATGGAGTAACATGGAACCAAACTTCTCATTCATTATGTGCATAATGGCTGTACAGGCAGTGGAAAAACAACCAAAGTCTTGGTATTAATTTACATTATTTTCACCTTTCCCCACTGTCCCCATATCTATAATAATACTCTTCCATGGCTTTTGGAGAGATGTCATGCCTTCCACCTATCAGTCTACCGTTACCATGGCACCCAGATTAAATGTATTAACTAAACATTTAAGATCGAAATGGCAGAGCTATCCCAGATCATGATTTGGAAATTAAATTATGACTTTGAGGTTGTTGTTTTTTTCTCTATTCAAACTGACCAAAGCTGTGTTTTTGAAGTAATTAGATTGTTAATATGTTTAACTGAAAATGCTTTCAAAGCAATGCCAGAGGTTCTCTGCTGAGGAAATTTTGTGGAAATGGAATTAAATAGAGCCGGGTTGTTGTCTTCAATAGGCCACGCCTCAGTGTAATCGGTAATTAGAATCATTGTTTTGTCTTTTTCTAAAAGGAGACACTCCTCTATCTGGAACACACATCTCAAATAGGTAGTTGTTATCAAAAATAAACACTATATTAATACACTTTCCTTGATGCTTTCTCTTCTGTGAAGGTAAAAGCAGGACAGTTTTACCTCTCTTAAAATTGTGTTTCCCAGTGTTTAAAGAAATTCACTCGAAAGAATCAAACCATCCAACCAATTCAGTCTTGGCACACAATCATCTGACTGTCTGTCAACTTGTACAGGTTCTTTGTTACAAGTTAAACAAGCAGTTACCAAAGTCTAGTCACACACATTCTGTCTCAAAAGGCTTCTTGACTTGCATTAAGCTGAGGTACTTTATTTACAAGCAAACTAACGCATTACCCATGAGGCAAAATATTAAATTGACATCATTAAATTGGCTCTATGGACTTTTTAATTACACGTACTGACTGCAGGGCCAGTGCAGTAGGGATGCAGGTATATCTATTGAGGCTATGCAATAACATTTGTAGTATATGTAGTTATGAATGTAGTTTTGTATGGCACCCACCTACTGGATGCTTCTGTTTTTTGATTTTCTTCCTATCTGCAGGCAGCACAGCCGCACCACTGCAATCACTGCAATCATGCTTAATTACCAGATTAGAAGATCCAATTAGCAGATCTCCTGTCTTTCAGATCAGGCCGCTGCCAACACATCCTTTGAAATTAGATACTTTTGGTGCCCCCCAGGGGTTGGCATTGCTCCGCTTCAAATTGATCGCACTCCTGAAATGGCAATGTGCTTGTTTGGCGTGTGGACAACTTGTTTCCGTACGCTCTTGGAGGTTTTGATTTATATTTCAGAGAATGTGGAAAGAGACGCATGGTTTGGATAAATGTGTCTTGGGCAAGTTGCACACAGGTTTAATTCACTATTCTTTCTTGAACTGCCTCTGACTTTACTGTACACATACTAAAATGGTGGTACTTAAAGGAGATGCATGTGAAACAAAGCCCCCTTGTGGAAACTAGGTGAATTGCCTATAACACCTGAATTCAAACAACTTTACATCCTCCTCCCCTCACCCACAACCTCCTTAATTAAGTTTAGCTTTTGAGTCTTTTACTTTCAGTTTTGTCCACCAGCTTCAAGCTGCTGAAAATACAAAATTGTTTGTTATTTTAAAGACATTTGAAAGTGATTTAGATGGTACAATGATTATCTACACTTGCTTGTTTTGTCACATGAAACTGAAATTGGCCAATGCATAATTTTCGCTACCAGATAATGGCAGAGCGATATTTACATCTTGCCCCAGTTGCCTTTGTTGGTTGTGCTCCTGAGTGAGGTGACCATGCCTCTAACTGACGCTGATGGAAGAGTGAGTGAGTTTTTTCACATATCCTTAACCTCTATCAGCATATTGATGTTGGGGAAAAACACTTCAGACCTTATACTACGGTTGGGATTAATTCCTCAAATTACTAATTCCTCAAATTACTATACTACGGTTGGGGTTAATTCCTCAAATTATTCCACAAATTATATTCTAATTCGATTCCCTCCCCTGTAAATTCAATTTAATTCAATTCAAATTCAGTCTTTGAATTCAGCGATAATTGAATTCCTTTGTTAGGTAAATTTCAATAATTCAATTCCCAATTCAATATTATTCCCAACAATTCTACAAATTTGAAATCAAATTAAATTCCCTCAGGCTTTCAGGCTGATCATGTCATTGTTCAGGCACTGGAAATACAAGTTTAAATGATCTAAAACAAATCCTGCAGTAAATGATTGATACTGAGCGCATTCATTCCATTTACTGAGAAATTTACAAATATAAAATTCCAAAGAAAAAATGTTTTTCCAGTTCAAACAGTCTAATTCCAATTTCATAACTTGGAGATTATTGAAATTTTAATTGAATTCAATGTAAATTCTTCACTTCATGAGTGAATTCAAGAATTCAATTGGATTTGACCCCAACCTTGCCTTATACTTAAAAGACCTGCTTAAGTATAAGACAATGAGAAGGATAGCACCACAGGAGCACATGCATATCAACATGCTGCTGTGTGTGATATACAAGATTGGCGCAGCCTATTGCAGAGCTACAGTGGTTCCTCCTTTAAAAGTTGAGTGCTTACACAAGCAAATGTATGTAGTTGTAACGTCATAACGAGTCAAGCAAAAAATGTACAATTGAGAGGAATGTTAGTTAATGTAGAGACAAACGATTGAGCATATTTTTTGTCATAAAGTTCATTTACAAAAATCGCTATTTAGCAAGTTTTTTTTCAGCCATATCCATTACCAGGTGTATCAAACTCATTCTTTATAGCAGGGAGCAGGTTTCGAATCCTCAACATTCTAGCTCGAAGTCCAGCACACTATCGACTGTGCCCAAATGTATTCGTTGCGGTTGGGGCCGATTGTGGCTAAAAACATTTATCTATTGGAATCTTTAACATGTGGAAAGGGGAAAAAGTATTATTATTCGTTTTTCACAAGCATAGCAGGATGGGCTATTTTCTGAACAATTCAACCTTTACTAAAGACTTGTCTAATAGCCTCTCCAAGGTTTCAAAGAAGATAATATCCTCCACAATGTATGGATGAAGCTCTTCATTTAGCATTGCTGAAAACACGACATGAAACAGATCAAAAAAAGACCTGTTCAAGCTAAAGAACACCCTATAATGTTCACAACTACATATACTTTGAACTCTCAAAAAGTAGAAGATGCGGTCAAGAAAAACTGGCATGTTTTATTTATGCGATAAAATGGTCCATGCCAACTGCCAACCACAAAAGAAAATCAGCCAGAATGTTTTTGGATTATCACCCTCCAGACATTATTTACTAAAGGTCTTAGTGATAAAATGGCTGTATGTTATGTTGTAAATTTGAACATGAATTATGCTCCTATTTCAGATTACTCTGACGTTTTTCTTACACTGTACCGAATGATTTAGGAAAACTTACTTGGTAGGTCGATGTCCTCATTGTGGTTATACAGACGTGTTTAATATGTTTCATGTACACACTTTAATTGAATATTTATGAAATGCATATTGTTATATTTGGTAGCACTTTGTTTTTCCTTCGCCTCCAACCCTTTTCGATACGTGGAACGTATGTGGGTGTGGCTAGGTCTAGATAAGGGAGCTCATTTAAAAAACTCACAAAAGCTCTGACGAAGTCCATGAGGCCGATACATAAAGCTTATTAAAGATCAGTGATACGATCAAGAGCAGTGTGCGGGTTCCTTCTTGTTCCTCATCTTATCCGTCTCTTGCCATGCACCTGCAAAAAACATAGCTCAGATGTGCGAGTGCCTTTTTAATTTTAAATTTGACTCTACACACGAGGGCTTAATTGGCGTCTATTTCTTCAGAGCCTAGACCTACATAAGTTATTTTAACTGGCTGAGGTAGGCTATGAGGCTTAACAGCCTAATAGAAGTAGGATTTTTTTATTACGCCTACTTACAATTGCAACTGGTCAAAAATGTAGCATCCTACATAAAACAATAATTTAAAGAAAAAAGTCTGCACATTCAAACTAAAACAATGTAACTAAAAAGAAAGCGCATGTGTAATTCCCAAACTCTAAAAGTCATTTGAAAGGTAGATACAAATGATGTGTGACATTGTGGTTACGATAAAGAATGTAGCCCATTATGCAAATGATTCCTATTAGCAGGACAATAGACTTTTTATAGCCCGGCTACTGTTGTGAAAATCCCTCAACTTACAATATATTCGATGCTTAAAAACCTCTTTGGGATCGGTGAAATTGCAGAGCACAAAATTCAAAATACAGAAATCGTAATATTAAACATTCATGAAAATACAAGTGTCTTACATCGTTTTAAAGCTTAACTTCTTGTTAATCCAACCGCGTTGTCAGATTTCAGAAAGGCTTTACGACGAAAGCACACCCTGGGATTATCTGAGGACAGCGCCCCACATCAAAATACTTTTTCAAACCAGCACAGGCGTCACAAAATGGAAAATGGAAAATTCCAGAAAATGATGTCATGGCTTTAGAAGCTTCTGATAGGCTAATTGACATCATTTGAGTCAATTGGAGGTGTACCTGTGGATGTATTTCAAGGCCTACCTTCGAACTCAGTGCCTCTTCGCTTGACATCATGGGAAATCAAAAGAAATCAGCCAAGACCTCAGAAAACAATGTGGACCTCCACAAGTCTGGTTCATCCTTGAGAGCAATTTCCAAACGCCTGAAGGTACCACGTTCATCTGTACAAACAATAGTATGCAAGTATAAACACCATGGGACCACGCAGCCATCATGCTGCTCAGGAAGGAGACGTGTTCTGTCTCCTAGAGATGAACGTACTTTTGTGCAAAAGTGCAAATCTATCCCAGAACAACAGAAAAGCACCTTGTGATGAGGAAACAGGTACAAAAGCATCTATATCCACAGTAAAACGAGTCCTATATCGACATAACCTGAAAGGCCGCTCAGCAAGGAAGAAGCCACTGCTCCAAAACCGCCATAAAAAAGCCAGACTACTGTTTGCAACTGCACATGGAGACAAAGATCGTACTTTTTGGAGAAATGTCCTCTGGTCTGATGAAACAAAAATATAACTGTTTGGCCATAATGACCATCGTTATGTTTGGAGGAAAATGGGGGAGGCTTGAAGTCAAACCTGACTCAGTTACACCAGCTCTGTCAGGAGGAATGGGCGAAAATGTACTCAACTTATTGTTGGAAGCTTGTGGAAGGCTACCCGAAACGTTTGACTCAAGTTAAACAATTTAAAGGCAATGCTACCAACTTCTGCTACTGAACTTCTGACCCACTGGGAATGTGATGAAAGAAAAAAAAAGCTGAAATAAATCATTCTCGCTACTATTATTCTGACATTTACATTCTTAATATAAAGTGGTGATCCTAACCTATCTAAAACAGGGAATTTTTACTAGGATTAAATGTCAGGAATTGTGAAAAACTGAGTTTAAATGTATTTAGCTGAGGTGTATGTAAACTTCTGACATCAACTGTATATATAAATAACACATTTCTTACCGAGCCGTGATGCCCACAGATTGCCTTTGCCGATCGTTCGTCAACTTCATTCATCAGTGAGTCAATGGCTTGAATAGTCATTGACTCACTCACGCATTGAATAGGAATGAGATGGCATCACAATCCATACCAGGCACACCTGTGAGCTCGGTAACTCCACCTCCGACAGGCAGAGTCAACATACAGTACGTGGTGGGTTGGTCAGGTTTTCGGTTCACCCTTATATTTCCATTTCTCTTCTGAAAACAGAACTTGACCAACTGCTCACCAGTCACAGCAAGGGCCGCCTGGACCGTTATGCTGTTCTGCTATTCCAAGGATGTGTAACCGAAGAGCGATACCACGAGTGGGCACAGAATACATAGCCTTCCCGCTGTGGCCATCTATTTCTGCACTGTTTCGCGCTGCTCTGAGACAAGCATGGAAAAACTAAAATGTTCAAATATTCCATGATATTCTTAAGATATGTGTTGACTGAATATAAGCAAGTGATGTCTGCTAAAAAATCAAGTTAGAATGATTTACTTCTGGAGAAACCTAAGTAACTGGTTTTATTTACAAATTAGTGAGAATGTCTCACCCCATGTTCAAGAATTGCCTTTTTCTCGCTCACTCTAGGTTAAATGAAAACCAAATCTCCAAAATGTTACTTTTTAAACAAAGCTATTATTAATTCATTTAGAATTATATAAAAGCCCCTTAGATATTCTCAAGATATTCTCACACATCCTAATGGAAAATGCCCCTTAGATATTACTATAGAGTCCTCCAATCCTCTAAATGTAATTATTGGCGGAGAGTCACATCATTGAAAAAAATATTTTTAGATATACTGTTAAAAATTGTGTAGGTCTTATTTATTTTAAAAGCATATTGAAGTTAGAAGCAAAAGCCTACAACTATTTTAGCACTGTTTCGCTCTGCTCTGAGACAAGCACGACACAAGGGATTCTTTAGCTAAATAGCCCAGTACTGTACTGCCGGACATCACATTGTACAGCGCCATATTTTCTGTTCCATCCTAACAGACACCCAGATGTTTTTTTGTTTTTCATGGAATAGGAACACCATAATATTAATCAAATGAATTAAGCAAGTACCAGTCAAAAGTTTGGACACACCTATTCATTCAAGGATTTTTCTATATTTTTACTATTTTTTACATTGTCGAATAATAGTGAAGACATCACCTGTAGCAGGTGTAGCCCATCATGCAAATGTTTCCTATTAGCAGGAAAATATACTTTTTTATAACCAGGCTACTGTTGTGAAAATCCCTCAACTTGCAATGTATTCAATACTAAAGTACTCTAAAGTGTACTAACTAATATTGTTCCAATATTTCTGTAAATCAGTGATATTTATTCCCGTAGTAATTCGTTATGGATCCATAACTAAATCAACATCTGCATTTTGAAATATTTTTTATCATTATTTTATTAACAAAATGTTTTTATTTGTTTATTAGGCTACTGTGTAGTCTACAATACATACTGTAGTTAACATGGGACTCTTTCAAAATGCAGATGTTGCTTTAGTTATGGATCCATAACCAATTAATTTGAGAGTAAATATCACTGATTTACAGAAATATTGGAACAAAGTTGTCTAATGAAGGCAAACAATTTGGAATCATCCAATCCATTAGCCTACTCCCAACCGTCATGTTGTACATCGCCATATTTTCCATTCCATCCTAACGGAAACCCTGAGGGTTTTGTTTTCATTTTTCTCTGAATAGAAACACTATAATATTAATCAAATGAATTACGCCAAATTTCTTAAACTAAAACCCATATACTATGTTATTACAAAAAAGGTTTTAAATTATTTGGTAATGCCAATACGGAATACAATCAAATGCTTCTCAAAGATGCCCTCTGATAGTCAAACTAGCAATAACTTGCAGTAACAGAAAAAATGGCTGAGAATTAAATGACGTGCCACAAAATGCTGCGGTAGCACGCAAAGTATGTGTCACTGTATAAATCACTGTATGATTTAGTAGTCCCTCTGACATACACACACGTGTACACATCTTGCCCTGTGAACACTAGCCATGCTTTGCCTCCGTGTGCTGCCGTCTAATTATCTCTAATCATGAGATATTAAAGCTGAAAATGGCTTAGTCTCCTCATTCCTTATCATAATACACACGGACCTCAGCAGGGGACAGGCCAGAGCTACAGATCTACACGCCACCATGAGCGGGCACCCAGTGTGTTCACAGAACCCAATACATTCAATCACATATTTACAGACTTGGACACACACACACAAACACACTCACAGTCATGTTTGTTTGCAGTTTTGTATACAGTACCTATGGCATGTAGACGAAGCATCTCTAGGCTAGCCTCTGTAGGATAGTTCACAGATCGGGATTTATTTACATTGCCACAGCTGATCAATTGGAGTGGGAGGGCCGTTCCTGGAATTGGCTAGGTAATTCACAAATTTTGCTTATTGAAACAGAGAAGATCTTTTCAAAGACACCCTGAAACGTATCCTTGGTTTCAGTGAGCGATGCTCATAAATTGGCTCGACTAATGTATTAGAAATTTGTAGTGGAGATTTACAAAAATAATGTTGTGCATATTGGTTTGTGTGTGAGTGCATCCTAAATGTCGAAAAGCAACAAAACAAGGAGAGATGGCTATAGGCCAGACTGAATACCATTTTAATTGTCCACCAGAGGATAGCATCTATTGCTATCCTGTGCTTCCTTTGAGAAAGTTATTAGAACTTGACAATGAGCACCCTGATCCAGGGTGCTACAAAACAGCAGCCTTATCCCGAGGAAGCAAAGTAATTGACTCTGAGAGCAAGATCAAGTGTGGCTACAGGCTCCACTCACGAGATGGGGAGAAGTTGGGGGGTGGGGGGGGGGGGATTGGAGGGGGGAAGGATAGGGGAAGGATGTGGGAGAACAACACATTTCCACTCTCTCTCCACCTGAACAGCAAACAACCGGGAGAGGGATGGAAACACTCTCGCCCTCTCTATCCTCTGGCGACACTTAAAAAACAATCATGGAGAGAAAGAGAGAACGAGTATGGAAAGGAGTGAAGGGAGGACAGAGTCAGGTGTCTGTGGGGCATTAGTATATAGCTTGGGCGTTTGTCATTTAGGTCATTTGGGGGTAAATTGGAGTGTGTTGTTCTAGATCAAAACCCAGAACCACAGGGAGGTATGGATGACTGGGGACAATACATTTTCAGCAAGAACTATAGACACAGATCTTCTCTACTTTCCCACTGACAATATTATGAACAAAAATATAAACGCAACATGTAAAGTGTTGTTCCCATGTTTCATGAGCTGAAATAAAATATAATAGAAATGTTCCATATGCACAAAAAGCTCATTTCTCTCTGATTTTGTGGACAATTTTGTTTACATCCCTGTTAGTGAGCATTTCTCCTTTGCCAAGATAATCCATCCACCTGACAGGCATGGCATATCAAGAAGCTGATTAAACAGCATGATCATTACACAGGTGAACCTTGTGCTGGGGACAATGAAAGGCCACTCTAAAATGTGCAGTTTTGTCACACAACTTGAGGGAGCGTACACTTGGCATGCTGACTGCAGGAATGTCCACTAGAGCTGTTACCACATAATTTAATGTTAATTTCTCTACTATAAGCCAGCTTTACCCGCGTTTTAGTGGGAAAATACTCACCTTCGATGGCCACTGGCACGCTGAAGAAGTGTGCTCTTCACGGATTAATCACGGTTTTAATTGTACCAGGCAGATGGCAGACGGCGTGTATGGTGTCGTGCGGGCGAGCGGTCTGCTGATGTCAGCAGAGTGCCCCATGGTGGCGGTAGGGTTATGGTACGGGCAGACATAAGCTACGGACAACAAACACAATTGCATTTTATCAATGGCAATGTGAATGCACAGAGATACCGTGACTACATCCTTGAATCCCATTGTCGTGCCGTTCATCCTCCGCCATCACCTCATTTTTCAGCATGATAATGCACAGCCCCATGTTGCAAGAAGGATGTTTACATAATTCCTAGAAGCTGAAAATGTCCCGGTTCTTCCATGGCCTGCATACTGACAAAACATATCACCCATTGAGCATGTTTGGGATGCTCTGGATCAACATGTACGACAGCGTGTACCAGTTCCCACCAATATACAGCAACTTCACACGGCCATTAAAGAGTGGGACAGCATTCCACAGGATACAATCAACAGCCTGATCAAATCTATGTGAAGGAGATGTGTCGCACTACATGAGGCAAATAGTGGTCACACCAGATACTGACTGGTTTTCTGATCCACTCCCCTATCTTTTTTTTAAAGGTATCTTTGACCAACATGCATATCTGTATTCCCAGTCCAATCCATATATTAGGGCCTAATGAATTACCTTATATGAACTGTAACTCTGTAAAATCTTTGAAATTGTTGCATGTTGTGTTTATATTTTGTTCAGTAGAGAAAGAGACTGAGAAATATTACCCCAAGGTGTCCCGTTTGAAAAAGCTAGAGGGGACAAATCTTAAAAGAATGCTCCTTCTTTGGTGATGTCTTTGGTCCAAAGGAATCCAAGTTGATGTTCCCCAAAGGAAGGTGCTGCTACTCACATGACACATCGCCACATCACAGCAGCAATATGCCGAAGACTCCATCATGCCTGTGTTTTCCTCTCTGGTTATCGGAGAATGTGTCTCGGGTTATAAAAGGTGTGGGCAGCAGAGTGCATCGACCCTATCAAGCCAGCCATCCCTCAGCGAGTGTTATCGTGACTCCATTGTCCGTGGATGACTTCCTATAAGGGCCGGTCACCAACTCTATCAGGGAAGCGTGTTTGAGGGTAACCCAACATGACATCACTCCCAATGTGGTCTGCAGATGGACACCCCCAGAGAGTCATCCTTTAATTCCCTTCATCACGATTGTGTTCACACTGGTATTTCACTTCAACCCCAAGTTCCCGCATCCACAAGGTTTTGTTGGGACCTATTCTTCTTTCTCTTTTGGTCCTTGTCTTGGAGTTGTACTTTGAAAACCCAGAAATGTCACTTGGGTGTTTGTTTCAGTTGTTGTCTGATTGAGGACTGCCTAGAGACTGATTCTAGTCTGCCATCAGTCTGACTGATTCTAGTCTGCCATTTTCTCCATACAAAGAAGATGACTCTCTGACTTCAATACATCAACTTACCTTCTGTTGAATGTTGTGTTTTGGCAGTTGAAAATACTCAGTCTTTAGATTTACGTAGATTTGCTGAACGGAAAAGTTTAGATTACTTTTCAATGAACTTGAAAAATATATTTTCATCCTTTACTTTCACAAATTTTGGTTCCATTTGTTCAAATTAATTTGAAGTCTAAATATTTCTATATGCAGTTCACAATTCAATTTCACTTTTGTGAACATAAGCAGAATGTAAGCAGAATTCATTGAAGGCTCTCAGATTTTATGGCTTTCTTTTTGCCTTGCACCTGTGAGAAACAGTAACTTACCGAAATACAGTGCATTTGGAAAGTTTTCATACCCCTTGACTTTTTCCACATTTTGTTACATTACAGCCTTATTCCAAAATGGATTAAATCATTTTTTCCCCTCATCAGTCTACACACAATACCCATGATGACAAAGCGAAAACAGGTTTTTACACTTAAAAAAAAACCTGCAATATTACTTTTACATAAGTATTCAGGCCCTTTAATCAGTACTTGTTTGAAAAGACTTTTGCAGAGATTACAGCCTCGAGTGTTCTTGGGTATGATGCTACAATCTTGGCACACCTGAATTTGTGGAGTTTCTCCCATCCTTCTCTGCAGATTCTCTCAAGCTCTGTCAGGTTGGATGAGGAGTGTCACTGCACGGCTATTTTCAGGTCTCTACAGAGATGTTCAATCAGGTTCAAGTCCAGGCTCTGGCTGGGCCACTCAAGGACATTGAGACTTGTCCCCACTCCTGCGTTGTCTTGTGTGTGCTTAGGGTCGCTGTCCTGTTGGAACGTGAACCTTCGCCCTAGTCTGAGGTCCTGAGCACTCTGGAGCAGGTTTTCATCAAGGATCTCTCTGTACTCCGTAATTTTTTCTCTCGATCCTGACTAGTCTCCCAGTCCCTGCCGCTGAAAAACATCCACACAGCATGGATGCTGCCACCACCATGCTTCACCGTAGGGATGGTGCCAGGTTTCCTCCAGATGTGACGCTTGTCATTCAGGCCAAAGAGTTTAATCTTGGTTTCATCAGACCAGAGAATCTTCTGTGGCTTCTTTCTGAGGAGTGGCTTCCTCTATCTTAGTGACCATCGGGTTCTTGGTCAACTCCCCGACCAAGGCCCTTCTCCCCTGATTGCCCAGTTTGGCTGGGTGGCCAGTTCTAGGAAGAGTCTTGGTGGTTCCAAACTTATTCCATTTAAGAATGATGGAGGTCACTGTGTTCTTGGGGGATCTTCAATGCTGCAGACATTTTTTTGGTACCCTTCCCCAGATCTGTGCCTCAACAAATCAAATCAAATGTATTTGTCACATACACATGGTTAGCAGATGTTAATGCGAGTGTCGCGAAATGCTTGTGCTTCTAGCTCCGATAACGCAGTAGTAGCCAACGAGTAATCTAACCTAACAATTCCACAACTACTACCTTATACACACAAGTGTAAAGGGATAAAGAATATGTACATAAAGATATATGAATGAGTGATGGTACAGAACGGCATAGGCAAGATGCAGTAGATGGTATCGAGTAGAGTATATACATATGAGATGAGTAATGTAGGGTATGTGAACATTATATTAAGTGGCATTGTTTAAAAATCTATTTTAGAATAAGGCTGTAACGTACATTATTTGGGGAAAAGTCAAGGGTCTTATATTCCGAATGCACTATAGAACGTAGTTCTAACTTTCCACGTCATACACTTTCTCTTCTCATGACTTTAGTTGACCTTGAGACAGGCCTGATGCCTCACAAAGAAGGGTTGCCCACTGTGCCCTATTAACACCAGGTTGGTCCATAGTATTGTGCCTTGGGGGGCTCCAGCCTCTGGGTAATAATCTGGGTAACACCCCAGACAGGCCCGGGGATGGAGGAAAACATCCAGCCCTGATTTCCTGGCATCTTGTAGCACTGTGCCATCTCTCCATGTCTGTAGCAATCTCCCTCTCCACGGGGGGGGGGGGGGGGCAGCTGTGGAGAAAGATGAGTGATGGAGGATAGAGAGATCTGGGTGCCTGTCCTCACTGGGTCCTGGCACTTTGTCTTCAAAGGCATTTGGTTACACGGAGGTTTGCATTCTGGGCCCTGTTCAGACAAAACATGAACCAGGCCTGTCTAGGTTAGACATAACAACACTTTGTTGTGCTGTGAGAATGCACAATTGGATTCATTTTAAACCAAGTGTACTGTGTGAGATTTAAAAAAGTCAACCGGATATAATTTACAACATGTAACACAAGGAGAATTGTTGTGTTGCCTCACCCGAAAGCGACTATATACCTGTTTTGATTGACTATGGCATTGATCTTAATCCACATGGTGAAGGGAGACGGAGGGTTAATGTGCCTTAAGGATTTTGTTTCAATCAGTTGAAAACATACACCATGTTATCTCCTTATTAACCTCCATAACTGTTTGACGTATAGAAAGGCAGGAACGTTCCAGTCCTCCAGTCTTATATGAGTAAATCTTCCGTGTTTAACAAGGATTGCTGTTGGTGGTAATGATTTCTCTATAAGCACCGTGCAATATGTATAATTAAGTGACACATTTCAGTCAATTTGGATGGACAGACATTTCAGGGGTTTTCATTACCATGCCAATTCCCTGTGAATTACTGAATATTACGGGGGAAGAATGGGCTGGATGAGATCAAACCAAATCAAATCAAACCTTATTTGCCACATGAGCATAATAAAACAAGTGTAGACTTTACTGTGAAATGCTTACTTACAAACCCTTATCCAACAGTGCAGCTCAAGAAGAAGAAAATATTTACCAAGTAGGCTAAAATAAAAGTAATAATAAAAAGTAACACAATAAGAATAACGATAACGAGGCTATATACAGGGGACATCGGTACCAAGTCAGTGTGCAGGGGTACAGGCTAGTTGAGGTAATCTGTACATGTACAGTCGAAATCGGAAGTTTACCTACACCTTAGCCAAATACATTAAAACTCAGTTTTTCACAATTCCTGACATTTAATCCTTATAAAAATTCCTAGTTTTTGGTCAGTTAGGACCACCACTTTATTTTAAGAATGTGAAATGTCAGAATAATAGTAGAGAGAATGATTTATTTCAGATTGTATTTATTTAATCACATTCCCAGTGGGTCAGAACTTTACAAATCAAATCAAATGTATTTATATAGCCCTTCGTACATCAGCTGATATCTCAAAGTGCTGTACAGAAACCCAGCCTGAAACCCCAACAGCAAGCAATGCAGGTGTTGAAGCACGTACATACACTCAATTAGTATTTGCTAGCATTGCCTTTAAATTGTTTAACTTGGATCAAATGTTTCGGGTAGCCTTCCACAAGCTTCCCACAATAAGTCGGGTGAATTTTGGCCCATTCCTCCTGACAGAGTTGGTGTAACTGAGTCAGGTTTGTAGGCCTCCTTGCTCACACATGCTTTTTCAGTTCTGCCCACACATTTTGTATAGGATGAGGTCAGGGCTTTTTGATGGCCCTCCAATACCTTGACTTTGTTGTCCTTAAGCCATTTTGCCACAACTTTGGAAGTATGCTTGGGATCATTGTCCTTTTGGAAGACCCATTTGAGACCAAGCTTTAACTTCCTGACTGATGTCTTGAGATGTTGCTTCAATATATCCACATAGTTCCCTTCCTCATGATGCCATCTATTTTGTGAAGTGCACCAGTCCCTCCTGCAGCAAAGCACCCCCACAACATGATTCTGCCCCCCCTGTGCTTCACGGTTGGGATAGTGTTCTTCGGCTTGCAAGCCTCCCCCTTTTTCCTCCAAACATAACGATGGTCATTATGGCCAAACAGTTATATTTTTGTTTCATCAGACCAGAGGACATTTCTCCAAAAAGTACGATCTTCGTCCCCATGTGCAGTTGCAAACCGTAGTCTGGCTTTTTTTATGTCAGTTTTGAAGCAGTGGCTTCTTCCTTGCTGAGCGGCCTTTAAGGTTATGTCGATATAGGACTCGTTTTACTGTGGATATAGATACTTTTGTACCTGTTTCCTCCAGCATCTTCATAAGGTCCTTTGCTGTTGTTGTGGGATTGATTTGCACTTTTCGCACCAAAGTACGTTCATCTCTAGGAGACAGAATGTGTCTCCTTCCTGAGTGGTATGATGGCTGCGTGGTCCCATGGTGTTTATACTTGTGTACTGTTGTTTGTACAGATGAACGTGGTTACCTTCAGGTGTTTGGAAATTTGGTTACCTTCAGGTGTTTGGAAATTGCTCCCAAGGATGAACCCAAAGGGGCACTGAGTTTGAAGGTAGGCCTTGAAATACACCCACAGGTGCACCTCCAATTGACTAAATTAATGTCAATTCGCCTATCAGAAGCTTCTAAAGCCATGACATTTTCTGGAATTTTCCAAGCTGTTTAAAGGCACAGTCAACTTAGTTTATGTATACCTCTGACCTATCTCACATAGGTGTTCCTTTTGTCCGGGTACGAAAGGGCAGTGTGGAGTGCTGTGGATCTGTTGGGGCAGTATGCGAATTGGAGTGGGTCTAGGGTGTCTGGGAGGATACTGTTGATGTGAGCCATGACCAGCCTTTCAAAGCACTTCATGGCTACTGACGTGAATGCCACGGGCCGGTAATAATTTATACAGGTTACCTTCGCTTCCTTGGGTACAGGGACTATGGTGGTCTGCTTGAAACATGTAGGTATTACAGTCTCGGTCAGGGAGAGGTTGAAAATATCAGTGAAGACACTTGACACTTAGTGTCAAGTACAAGTGCAGTCAGAGCGAATGACCTGAGTGGGACGTCAAACCCACCGTGGACCCAGTGCCTCCTCTCCTCCCTCCCTCCCTCATCCACCCGTCCCTCATTCAGTACAGAATTTACTGAAAAAGGACGTGTTTTATCCAGGGGAGAGGGCAGAGCGAAATTCCCTGACATTTCCATAGGCTTCTGTTTATCCCCCAGCCCCGACGGACTGGTGCAGCCCAAGATCCACTTTAACATCTTAATAGGAAAGTGTGTTAACGCACGTCTTTACCTCCCTCTTTGACAAGAGCGAATTAGGTGTCAAAAGGATTTCTGCTGACTTTAATTGAATCTGCCCAGCGCGGAAAAAGAAATCTGAATTTAAAATAACCTATTAGGCTTATCAAGTAATGTTTGGTTGAGTTTGGCAGGTAGCACTGTGACTGTGGCGTTCTCTTCCCCTTTCCCTCCCCCACCAGTAAGTTGTTTATGAGGTGAGTTGGGTGAGGAGGAGGGGGCGTGTTCCACAACAGCATGGGCTTCTCTCACTCTTCGTTATCCTATAATAAGTTGTGGCCTGCCAGTTTAGTTTTTTGAGCTCCCACAGGAAAAGCCTTGAGCTGGGATTTAGGCTAGAGATGAGTGCGAGAGATTGCAGTGTGTACCTATGAGGGATGGGCTGATGGATTCCACGCGAGTCGATTGCAAAGAGGATGGTTGTTCATTTTTCCCTCCATTTCTCCATTCCCTCTAGCCTTCCTATCTTTCCGAGATAGCTCTTTGGAGGAGATGCACCTGTTAACATAAATAAGTCTGGAGTTAAACACCCGGAATGACAAAATGGAACCTGTGAGTCTTTTGATATACAGTATATGGGAATGTAGCTGTGATATGTAGCATAGGCAATGGTGGAAAAAATACACTATTCTCATATTACTTGAGTAAAAGTCTAAAAGTATTTGGTTTTAAATATACTTAAGTATCAAAATTAAAGGTAGCTGCTAAAATATACTTAAGTATCAAAAGTAAAAGTAAGAATCATTTAAAATTCCTTATATTAAGTAAACCAGATGGCACTATTTTTATTTACGGATAGCCAGGGTCACACTCCAACAATCAGACATAATTTAAAAACAAAGCATTTGTGTTTAGTGAGTCCGCCAGATGAGAGGCAGTAGGGATGACCAGGGATGTTGTCTTTATAAGTGTGTGAATTGGACCACTTTCTGTCCTGCTAAGCATTCAAAATGTAATGAGTATTTTTGGGTGTCAGGGAAAATGTATGATGTAAAAAGTACATACTTTTCTTTAGGAATCTAGTGAAGTAAAAGTAAAAGTTGTCAAATATAAATAGGTAAGTACAGATACCCCAAAACACTACTTAAGTAGTACTGTAAAGTATTTTTACTTCAGTACTTTACACCACTGACCAATGGCTATTATCAAAGGACAACTAGTTTCTCACTTTTACAAATGTATAACCCCTCAATGAATCTGAAACTTTTCCCTCTCACTGACATTAAGCCTTGTCAAAGCACCTGGCCTCCTATCTATTCTCTCCCCCAAACTTTATCATTTCCTAGCAGAGTGTGAGCTATTGATGAAAGATTTTGCTCCTCCTTTGCAACTGTGAAGAACCAATCAAGTCCACAAACCGCCATTAACTTTTGGTTGTCATGGATCCCTACACTTGATCAATAACCTTCACATATCATTACAGCTTGGAGCCTCTAAGGCAAGCTCCTTGTTCTTCAGGCCAAGCTGGTGTAAATCTTTCTTAGAAATTGCCTGGGATCCGCACTTTTTAGTCATTGCAGGCGCTAAATGTATTGCTCTGACTCGAGACAAGGCAGGGGCCAGATTTATTTGAACAGTGGTGCTTGCTCTGGTATATTGAAGTTGAGAACCGCCTGTATCACTTCATAAATCATGTTTAAATGCTCTACTATCTTCTGCTGTTCAGTTGAATGGCCAACCACAGTAGAGTTATGCATCCCCTCACTGTAAATTGGATAACATACTATGTGTGATGCACATTGACTCAATTTTTTTACTGCTCCTCTTTAATTACTTGTTACTTTTATCTCTTATTCTGATCCGTATTTTTTGAAACTGCACTGTCGATTAGGAGCTTGTGAGTAAGCATTTCACTGTAACCTGTTGTATTCGCACATGTGACTAATACGATTTGATTTGAAATGCGGTTTGTATAGTGATTCTCTAAAGACAGTCATTTTGCCTAACAAATCAAACTCAAGCCACATTCTGGCCATTTTATACGATTCAGTCAATTTGATATTTAGTTTCATTACAGTGGAAGCTGCAATATAAAATGTAAATTTAACTTGAATCACATTGTGTTTTAGAAAGATCGTCATGGCATTTATTTGTTTAATTTCATAAATGTTTTTATTCAAATTTTATTCTAAAATTCTAATTTTGCAGAGGGGTGTAATGGTACACGTATTTGTACTGAACCTCGGTTCGGTCCGCACTGTGAACCCAAATTAATACATAAAAAAAGATATATACAAAATGAAAACACTAGGTCTATAGGCAATGCCTTTACTGCTTTGTAGGCCTCTTGATTAAATATAAACTCCATTTATTTTTTACATTTCAGGCCATTCGGTAGAGCCTGTACACTAGAGCCTGTACACATTGTAATCAAAATTTAAATCTTAATTGGAGCATTTCAAACTGTCCTTTAGTGAGGCGCAGCTGGGAACTAGTTCTGTACGATGGCGATTGGTGGGGTTGATAAACCAGAATTGGAGGATCTTCCATCATCGTTTAAATCTCCCGTTTGGGAACATTTGTCTTCCCAGTAGATTACAACGGCGATGGACAGAGAGAGTCACTGCTCAACGAGAATAGCCAATGCAAATGTTGACACATTTACGCTGACATCACCCCAATATTCCTACCACCGGAGCAAGACTGAAACGCAAAAAGACAACAAAACAACTTAATCTCCCCTCTGCATTCAAGCAGCCCTTTTGCAGCTTATTTTGACTGGGTCAAATAAATGAAAGAGTGATGGGTATGTTTATAGCCATGGATTTGCGCCCATTCTCGGTGGTTGAGAAGAATAAGGGGTTTCAGCATCTCATGAAAAGTACTTGAGCCACGTTACGAACTTTGCCCTCTCGCACCCTTCTCAGCAAACCAATGGTACCCACTCTTTATAAGCAAGATAAAGCCGAAGTTGTCAATTAATTGGCCAATGTACCTTGTATTGCGCTTACTACAGATGGCTGGACCTCCAGGGCTACAGAGAGCTACTTAACACTGACAGCCCAGAGTGGTAAATGAGAAGTACCGTGCTACATTAACCCTTTATGAGAGTCACAAAAGTGTGGATATTTTTGTCTTTGTAAGAAAACATTATAGCATACAATGTCTGAGCCATGTTTATATTGTAATTTATTTTTGTGTTGTTGAGTAATCATGGGTTTTCATTTAAGAAAATACAAAGTGTTGGTATTCATGATTGTGCACTCACCAGGTATTATATGACTCATGGTCATATATGGAATCATGATGTACCAACACTTTGTCTTTTCTTAAATAAATACAAATGAACTACAGTGACTGTTGGCATTTAAATCTCCCTCTGTACCGAAACCAAACTGTGATCCCAATACCGCAATACGTACCGAACCGTGGGCTTGGTGAACCGTTACACCCCTACATCCAACTTGTAATATCGGCCCTTATTCTCCAACTCCGCAGGCTGGAGTAGCTGACAATATACTATAGGTGATGTATGTAATCCAAATTTTTTGGAGATCTCTTATCCACCAAAGTTGACGTGATGTCTTCCCTTTGGCATGCACTGTTAGAGGATTCTGTAAAAGGTGTTTCTGTTACTGTGCTTACAGATTCTAGAGCTGGAGAGGGAGCACCGAGAGCGGTCGACCATGCGGTCATCGGAGGAGTGGTGGCTGTGGTTGTCTTTGCCATGCTCTGTCTACTCATCATTTTGGGACGGTACTTTGCAAGACACAAAGGTATGTGACGGAAGCCTTTTGTTTTCTATCTAGAAGCACCTCTGTGTAATCTCAAGGTTAAACATTTTAAAAGAGCACAGACACACTATCATTTTATGATTTATTTTACTCAGTGTCATACTAGTATTGTCCTGGGCAATCAGAAAACCACTTCCCTCTCCCCCCAAACTCTGTTTTAGAAATTCTACCATACCTCCTGAGCCCCATCTTATTTTCTCTCTGTTATGGCTACTGTACATTTGAAGGGGTTTTCTTTGGAGTGCAGCCAATGGTTTGGTTTTGATTCAAAATTACTCCTTGCCCTTCTCCATTCAGTCTGGGCTATCGCCTTTATTATCAGTCCCAAAACTGTTGGGATGTGAATAATCCCTGTCGGAAATTAAGTTTGAAGTGGATTGCTCATTCACACGCATTCGTTGAACTTGACAAGGTTCATTTGGAGGAATGAGCTGAGCTGAAGCTGAATCTTGAGCATCCCTTGGTTTGGCTTGTTTCATGGAAATCAAATAATAGATTTTCATGCGTAAATCTTGAATGCCAACCAAGGAATGCCAACAGAGGGGTTTGCAGTGGCAAATAAAAAATTTACCTACCAGAAATAAAAACCTAGTACCTGATGTATAATTTTGAAGCTACAGTTTCCATTAGAGTTTGTGTAAACCTGCCAAAGGCATACATTTTATGAGATTATACAGTCGTGGCCAAAAGTTTTGAGAATGAC
Source organism: Oncorhynchus kisutch (assembly GCF_002021735.2). Classification (NCBI taxonomy): domain Eukaryota; kingdom Metazoa; phylum Chordata; class Actinopteri; order Salmoniformes; family Salmonidae; genus Oncorhynchus; species Oncorhynchus kisutch. Next base: position 28,923,886 of record NC_034201.2, read on the forward strand.
ACAAATATTAATTTCCACAAAGTTTGCTGCTTCAGTGTCTTTAGATATTTTTGTCAGATGTTACTATGGAATACTGAAGTATAATTACAAGCATTTCATAAGTATCAAAGGGTTTTATTGACAATTACATGAAGTTGATGCAAAAGAGTCAATATTTGCAGTGTTGAGCCTTCTTTTTCAAGAACTCTGCAATCCGCCCTGGCATGCTGTCAGACCTTGCATAATCAATGCTTGGAGTTTGTCAGAATTTGTGTGTTTATGTTTGTCCACCCTCCTCTTGAGGATTGACCACACATTCTCAATGGGATTAAGGTGGTCTGGGGAGTTTCCTGGCCATGGACCCAAAATATCAATGTTTTGTTCCCCCGAGCCACTTAGTTATCACCGGTGCGTTATGGTAAGGTGCTCCATCATGCTGTAAAAGGCAATGTTTGTCACCAAACTGTTCCTGGATGGTTGGGAGAAGTTGCTCTCGGAGGATGTGTTGGTACCATTCTTTATTCATGGCTGTGTTCTTAGGCAAACTTGTGAGTGAGCCCACTCCCTTGGCTGAGAAGCAACCCCACACATGAATGGTCTCAAGATGCTTTACTGTTGGCATGACACAGCGCTCACCTTGTCTTCTCCAGCAAGCTTTTTTCCGGATGCCCTAAACAATCGGAAATGGGATTCATCAGAGAAAATGACTTTACCCCAGTCCTCAGCAGTCCAATCCCTGTATCTTTTGCAGAATATCAGTCTATCCCTGATGTTTTTCTTGGAGAGAAGTGGCTTCTTTGCTGCCCTTCTTGACACCAGGCCATCCTCCAAAAATGTTCGCCTCACTGTGCAGATGCACTCACACCTGCCTGCTGCCATTCCTGAGCAAGCTCTGTACTGGTGGTGCCCCGATCCCGCAGCTGAATCAACTTTAGGAGACGGTCCTGGCGCTTGCTGGACTTTCTTGGGCGCCCCGAAGCCTTCTTCACAACAATTGAACCGCTCACCTTGAAGTTCTTGATGATCAAATAAATGGTAGATTTAGGTGCAATCTTACTGGCAGCAATATCCTTGCCTGTGAAGCCCTTTTTGTGCAAAGAAATGATGACGGCACGTGTTTCCTTGCAGGTAACCATGGTTGACAGAGGAAGAACAATGATTCCAAGCACCACCCTCCTTTTGAAGCTTCCAGTCTGTTATTCGAACTCAATCAGCATGACAGAGTGATCTCCAGCCTTGTTCTCGTCAACACTCACACCTGTGTTAACAAGCGAATCCCTGACATGATGTCAGCTGGTCCTTTTGTGGCAGGGCTGAAATGCATTGGAAATGTTTTGGGGGGATTCAGTTCATTTGCATGGCAAAGAAGGACTTTGCAATTCATCTGATCACTCTTCATAACATTCTGGAGTATATGCAAATTGCCATCATATAAACTGAGGCAGCAGACTTTGTGAAAATTTATATTTGTGTCATTCTCAAAACTTATGCCCACAACTGTATATTTTACAGTTAACCTGATGGGTCGTTTTGGTTCAATGATTTGCTTGTTAATGTCAAGGAAACGTATGAGTAGGCATTCATGAGCTTAGGAATGAAGTGTCCATTTTGATCAATTTGTTAATTCCTTATCTTTTCCCCCCTTCAGGTACCTACTTCACGCATGAAGCTAAAGGAGCCGACGATGCAGCAGATGCAGACACAGCCATTATCAACGCAGAGGGGGGCCACAACAATTCGGACGAGAAAAAGGAGTACTACATATAGAAATCACAGGGCCCCAATACTGTCCCCTGTAGGACACCATACTGTCTTTGGGTGAGGGGTGCTTGGGGTTTAAGTATGGTTGGGTAGGGGGGTAGGATGGGTTGGTTTTAGTGGTGATTGCCAGGGATTGAACAATGTATAGTTCAGTCTGTGCCGCTGAAGAGGAACAGTTTTGTGTGTATAAGGTGGAAATATAGGGAAGGGAGAGTAGGTTTTGGTTAAGGGTGGGTGGGTAGGGAGGGAGGGGGGTTTGGGGGTTGCCAGATGTTGCCAGAAATCACTGTAGAGCTTCACCATTCGACACCTCCCAAAACTGCTGGTACGAATTTTGTTTAGTTCAACCATTTGCAGAAAATTCTGTGCCTTGTTCTGAATTTCTTTTCTATTCATTCTTATTTTTTTTCCCGTCAACATGCCGTTGCTCCTCACCGTCCCCTCTTTCACTCTCTCCATTATGATTGTGATGTTGGCTTTCCTATGAGTGTTGAATTACACAGTGGCTCTGTTCATCTCTCCCACTGTGTTCGCACACACGTTCTCTTCTGCATACCAAAACCTCAAAAGAACCCTATTTCCACTATACTGTGAGCAGGCCTAGTCTCAAGCCACTACCTTTCTTTTTTTCCAACCTTTTGATAACTCCAAAACACATCCAACGCTTTACGTATCATCTTCGAAAAATGTACATGAGGAAAATATCATTACACATAAATAACATTACCCCCCCCTCTTTAAAACACACACACACACATATAATCTAAAGGAAGACAGTGGAGGACAGTTGGTCTCAAACTGTCCTTGTTTTCATTTTATCTGAGCCAATTCCTATTCACTGTGGATGACTTGTATTCTTTCCTCTCTCTTCAATTTGTTTTTCTAATTAGATATGCCAGCACATTTAAAACATTGGTACTATTTGGAATAAGCAAAGTAGAAGGCACATTATTTCACCCTCGCTATGCTGAACTTAAAAGCATTTTCAATTCACTATTTTTACCTTTTATTCTCTGTACAATGATGTTTTTGTTCTGTTCCAATGAATGGAACCGCAATTCCCCTGCAGGCATTTCATGTTTTATGATGACATTTTGGGGTTTTACATCGTCTCTCTCATTCAGAAATATTTTTGACAAACAACAAAACATTTAAAAGATCATTTGTTTTTAATGGTTTCTTTGGTGGTGTATACTCACCCTTTGTCTTTCAATCAAGCTGCCTCACTTTAGCCAAGCTGTAATAAAGTTGGTATAACAAAAAAGGTAACACTGATAGGATTAATTTCAATAAGATATGACCGGAAGACATCTCCAAACTAATAAATGAATGTTGACTGTCAAAGGTGAATATCCTCATTATAATACATATATCAATCTACTGTAGGTTGTGAGGTACTAAATGCAATCAACATTTATAAAGCGATACTACCTTCATATTGTTACATGCTGAACAGTCAAAACTCACATGTAGAGTGGTTGTATTTTTCCAGCCTTGTGTATAAATTAGAACTAAGGAGTAAAAAGGGTTATAGGAGTTTAAAGGAGATGGTGATACATAGACGATACATAGCTTCTGTATGAGCAACGGACCTACAATCATTGTGTCGAAGGCATTTTTTCAAAGGATATGATTTCAATACAAAACATTATCTCAAAACAATTCAGACGCACCAGAACGAATAGTTCCAACAATATACAAACTATGACCAGACATTATATTCACACCAATGTATTATACACAAATATTTTTTACAACCTAGTGGAATTCCATGTTTTTTCTGATTATCACAAGCTGTTTGTTGTGAGTTTTGTCGCTCCATATTGTAAAACACTCATGACAGTTGAGGAGCATGTGTGTCACTCGGAATTACCAAGGGAGACAGGGCCTTATTTCCCCTACTATCACACCCCAGCCTCTGGACTGTACATGGTCTTGTCATGATGCAACAATTTTCAGTTGCCCAAACAGTCAGCCAACACAACACTGCATGTATGTGAGTGTGAACCTCTAAAACAACATAATACAGTCTCCTATTTTTCTTTCTTTACAATTGACCTGCCTAAGCTTAAAGATGATACAATGTGGAAAGAGCCAGTTAGGGAGAGTACTTTTTGGGGAAATGTTACTTTTCATGTATACATCACTACAGTAAACATTGCTGTTGAATTTAGTTACTGTCCTGCTGAGGTTGTTGACCTGACAATTAGGTTGAAAAGATGTTGTTGCTTACGTGTTTGATTTGATGTTTATTCCGAATATAATATCTTGAAGAAGGAGCTACCACTGATTTAATACTGTTTAACGACAATGCTGGTTGTTTATCAGGACAGTGGTGGCTTTCTGGCTCCGTTTAAATGCTCCATTTTAGACTGTGTGATTTCATGTGAAACATTTTGGATCCCCTCTGTTGTTTCAATGGATCAAACAACAGAGAGAATGTAACCGTCTTTTAGATTGAGGTTGTGTGACTTGTATTTAACAGTGAGCATTATTTTGCTTTGGTCAAAAGTGTGGTGGCTTCCTTTCACAACTGGACCTTAAAAAGTCTGTTCTTATCAAGTGAACACATCTATTCACTCGTTCTGTAGGTGGACATTTTAATACATGTACTCACAGCTGTGTGGACTGGGTCGATGTACAGTACCAGTCAGTACCAGGTTTGGACACACCTACTCATTCAAGGGTTTTTCTTTATTTGTACTATTTTCTACATTGTAGAATAATAGTGAAGACATCAAAACTATTAAAATAACACATATTGAATCATGTAGTAAGCATTCTTCAAAGTAGCCACCCATTGCCTTGATGACAGCTTTACACACTCTTGTCATTCTTTCAACCAGCTTCAGGAGGTAGTCACCTGGAATGCATTTCAATTAACAGGTGTGCCTTGTTAAAAGCGAATTTGTGGAATGTATTTCCTTAATGCGTTTGAGCCAATCAGTTGTGTTATGACAAGGTAGAGGTGGTACCCTATTTGGTAAAAAAAAAAAACATATCTTGGCAAGAACAGCTCAAATAAGCAAAGAGAAATGACAATCCATCATTACTTTAAGACATGAAGGTCAGTCAATCTGAAAAAGGTAAAGAACTTTGAACGTTTCTTTAAGTGCAGTCGCAAAAACCATCAAGCGCTATGATGAAACTGGCTCTCATGAGGACCGCCACAGGAAAGGAAGACCCAGAGTTACATCTGCAGCAGAGGATGAGTTCATTAGAGTTACCAGCCTCAGAAACTGCAGCCCAAATAAATGCTTCAGAGTTCAAGTAACAGACACATCTCAACATCAACTGTTCAGAGGAGACTGCGTGAATCAGGCCTTCATGGTCGAATTTCTGTAAAGAAACCACTACTGAAGGACACCAATAAGAAGAAGAGACTTGGTTGGGCCAATAAATACGATGGAGTGATGGAGTGCTGCATCAGATGACCTGGCCTCCACAATCACCCAACCTCAAAGCAATTGAGATGGTTTGGGATGAGTTGGACCGTAGAGTGAAGAAAAAGCAGCCAACAAGTGCTCAGCATATGTGGGAACTCCTTCAAGACTGTTGGAAAAGCATTCCAGGTGAAGCTGGTTGAGAGAATGCCAAGAGTGTGCAAAGCTTTCAAGGCAAAGCGTGGCTACTTTGAAGAATCTAAAATATATTCTGATTGAAAACGTTTTTGTTTACTACATGATTCCATATGTGTTATTTCATAGTTTTGATTATTATTCTACAATGTAGAAAATAGTAAAAAATAAAGCAAAAACCGTTGAATGAGTAGGTGTGTTCAAACTTTTGACTGGTACTGTATATGTTTCTGCTTAACCTTTTACTGGTGTGTGTTGTGGTTTGTAATGGTTGACCACTGTCAGCACCAATAGGAAACAGGAGTGTATTGGGGAAAGTATATGCAACTCGAGCATGGTTGACATAAAACAAATGTTCATTTCTATGATCACCTACTTAAAGGGAAACTCCACCCACAAACTATATTTTGGTATTTGTTTCATTAGTCCATTGTTGATATAGTCCAAAAATGTTTTGCATGTCAGCAATCAAATTTTGAAGATATATAACTGTCAAAATATACAAAATACATAAACATAGCTGCGTTTTGAGTCATATGATGTGAAATGGATCATACCGGCTTGATATGTATTTTGAAAGCTTTGGGGTGGAATTTTCCTTTAACCCTGGTGATATAAACAGCAAATCAAATACAATTCGATGATGGACAACAATTTGGGTGGGTGTAACAAGTCCAGATGTGTGTGGAATGAGTTTGATATTTGAGTATAGAATGTCATTTTTGTCATTTCTGTTTTTGTGTGTTATCAGTTTTTTCTTCTTCATGAAATGTCCCCTTTGTTACTCAAGCTACAGTTAATTTGGTAGTTTACGTGTTGAGGATTTATTTTTTATTTTATCAAATTACTTTTTACATTTCTTTGTTAATGCCCTGTCTCAGGTTCATGTGCATTGAATGGTGTGATTGCATCTCAGGTAGAATGCAAAGTCTAAGGCCCACCACACATTGATGAAGTATATATATAAAAAAGTACACCAATCATTTTAGATCAAGAGACAACTGGTGATTTGTTTTGCATTTAAGCTGTACATGGTTTATGAATTTTCTTAAATATTCGGTGCACTGTATAAGATGTTTAAGTATTTTTTTGTATAGACATAGTTCACAATGAAAGAGTACTCCGTTTGTTAAAATGATGCAGGAACAGAACACACTCAGCTGTGGCTGTGCAACTATCAATTTAAACATGTCTCGGACGTTTAGTTTTCCTTCCAGGACGTTTGGTCGTTTATCACTTCATTGTTTTTAGGTTGATTCTTTTTGTTTTTCTGCTGTACTAGGGCAAGGTTAATGTGTATTAATGAAGAAAAAATATATCCACATTCCCATACACATTTTGTATTGGTTCATAAATAGACATTTTTACAAAAAATGAAGAGTTCTTGTCTTAATAAAAAAGAAAAAGATATTAATGTTCAAAGTAACTGGTGTATGTGTTGTTTTTCATTTTCACTTTCATTCTTTTCATGTATGAAGAGACCTATATAAAGAGACATAAAATGTGGTGCTTAAATGTTGGATGGATGGCCTCACACGTTTTCAGAGCCGTTACATAGTCCGTTAACCCCTTTTTTGTGGTTTGAGGAGCATATTAAGAGCAAGCTCATCCAAACCTATACAGTTTTGCTACAAATATCATATCTTCATCACACACATAAACCCACATGGACATGTAGAAAAACTACTCCTAATTAATAGAAATATGATACTCTGAGGAGCACCAAGAGAGAGACCATACATTTTACAAGGTTTGTGCTCTGCCAGAAAATCAATTTGTGGTCTCCCATTGGGAAGTGCAGTACTACCCATTGAGCTACATCTTCAATAAGAGGAGATACTATTTTAATGAAAACAGAGATAGCAGTAAGTGTGAGAATCTAACGGTAACTGTAGAATCTGTGGAAATGGAAATCTTTGAGAAATAACACATTTACATTTTTGAAGAGCAATACATGGCGAGTCAGTCATAGAAAGGCCAAAAGAGCCGCTACTATTTGTGGACACTCAAACATCATAGCAGCAATGTACAGTGTCATGGGCCAAGGATGATGCTCTCATAATATAAATACCATTTTGTATGCATCCATAATCGGGCCAGTGCAATTCAGCTTTCAGCTGCCACGTACGGCCTGTAATAAAAAACTACTACTGTTATGGGCAGGGAGCAGAATATCTTCCATTCCCTCCCAACAGACGAAAAGCACAACTAAAAGCAGGTGGAGGTGGGCAAAAGCAGCAGCAAAGTTGCACTACAATTCTGTTTGCTGGACTGGTCAATGTACGCAGAGTGCCATTATGTTGGAGAGTTTGTCAATATCTGGTAGCGTTCTGCGCACTGGTTGTCAGCTGAGGTAAAGACTGACTGGAGTTTCCTGTCAGAACCTTGCTTCACTCTGTTGAGCTTTGCTACCTTATGAAGGCCCATTTCAGGTCAGCAACCTGAACAAAATGGCTGAAATGTTGAAAATACAGTGCATTCAGATTATTATTTTTTTTAACAGAAACATCACATTTACATAAGTATTCAGACCTTTTACTCAGTACTTTGTTGAAGCACATTTGGCAGCGATTACAGCCTCAACTTTTTCGGTATGACGCTACAAGCTTGGCACACCTGTATTTGGTGAGTTTTTCCCATTCTTCTCTACAGATCCACTGAAGCCCTGTCAGGTTGGATGGGGAGCGTCACTGCACAGCTATTCTCAGGTCTCTCCAGAGATTTTTGATCAGGTTCAAGTCCAGGCCCCCTCCTGGGCCACTCAAGGACATTCAGAGACTTGTCCCCAAGCCACTCCTGCATTGTCTTGGCTGTGTGCTTAGGGTTGTTGTCCTGTTGGAAGGTGAACATTCATCCCAGTCGGAGGTCCTGAGCACTCTGGAGCAGGTTTTCATCAAGGATCTCTCTGTACTTTGCGCCATTCATCTTTCCCTCGATCCAGAGTAATCTCCCAGTCCCTACCACTGAAAGACATCTCCACAGCATGATTCTGCCACCACGTGCTTCACTGTAGGGATGGTGGCAAGTTTCATCCAGACGTGACGCTTGGCATTCAGGCTAGAGTTCATTCTTAGTTTCATCAGACCAGAGAATCTTGTTTCTCTATGTGCTCCGGGAGTATTCTGAGCGGGGAGGGAAATTGATAAGTAGGCGTTATTGGCCGGGAGGTTTAGAACTTTCTTATTGGTCTGCTAACAGATTTGGCGATGTCACCAGGCAGGCCAAAACTCCATCCCACTAAATCACCATTCACTTTTCCAACAGCTCTTACACTAAAAGTGCATTATCATCATTCTCACAATTTCACAGTGTTGTTCCAACCTCATAGTGTAAATATACTGAACAAAAATACAGTATTAACGCAACATTGTCAAAGAGTTTACTGAGGTACAGTTCAGATAAGGAAATCAGTCAAATTAATTAATTAGGCCCTTATCTATGGATTTCACATGACTGGGATACACGATATGTAGAGTTGAATTCGGAAGTTTACATACACTTAGGTTGGAGTATTAACACTCGTTTTTAACCACTCCACAAATGACAAACTATAGTTTTGGCAAGTCGGTTAGGACATCTTCTTTGTTTATGACACAAGTCATTTTTCCCAAAATTGTTTACAGACAGATTATTTCACTTATAATTCACTGTATCACAATTCCAGTGGGTCAGAAGTTTACATACACTAAGTTGACTGTGCCTTTAAACAGCTTGGAAAATTCCATAAAATGAAGTCATGGTTTTAGAAGCTTCTGATAGGCTAATTGACATCATTTGAGTCAATTGGAGGTGAACCTGTGGATGTATTTCAAGGCCTACCTTCAAACTCAGTGCCTCTTCGCTTGACATCATGGGAAAATCAAAAGAAACCAGCAAAGTCCTCAGAAAAAAACAATTGTAGACCTCCACAAGTCTGGTTCATCCTTGGGAGCAATTTCCAAACACCTGAAGATACCACGTTCATCTGTACAAACAATAGTACGCAAGTATAAACACCATGGGACCACGCAGCCATCATACCGCTCAGGAAGGAGACGTGTTCTGTCTCCTAGAGATGAATGTACTTTGGTGCGAAAGTGCAAATCAATCCCAGAACAACAGCAAAGGACCTTGTGATAAGGAAACAGGTACAAAATTATCTATATCCACAGTAAAACGAGTCCTATATCGACATAACCTGAAAGGTCACTCAGCAAGGAAGAAGCCACTGCTCCAAAACGAACATAAAAAAGCCAGATTACGGTTTGCAACTGCACATCGTGCTTTTTGGAGAAATGTCCTCTGGTTTGATGAAACAGTAATAGAACTGTTTGGCCATAATGACCATCGTCATGTTTGGAGGAAAAAGGGGGAGGCTTGCAAGCCGAAGAACACCATCCCAACCGTGAAGCACGGGGGTGGCAGCTTCATGTTGTGGGGGTGCTTTGCTGCAGGAGGGACTTGTGCACTTCACAAAATAGATGACATCATTTAGGCAAAATTGTGAGAAGGCTGAGAAGCAACCCCACACATGAGTGGTCTCAGGATGCTTTACTGTTGGCATGACACAGCGCTCACCTTGTCTTCTTCGGACAAGCTTTTTTCCAGATGCCCCAAACAATCGGAAAGCGGATTCATCAGAGAAAATGACTTTATCCCAGTCCTCAGCAGTCCAATCCCTGTATCTTTTTCAGAATATCAGTCTATCTCTGATGTTTTTCTTGGAGAGAAGTGGCTTCTTTGCCCCCCTTCTTGACACCAGGCCATCCTCAAAAAGTGTTTGCCTCAATGTGCGTGCAGATGCACTCACACCTACCTGCTGCCATTCCTGAGCAAGCTTTGTACTGGTGGTGCCCCGATCCCGCAACTGAATCAACTTAAGGAGACGGTCCTGGCGCATGCTGGACTTTCTTGGGCACCCTGAAGCCTTCTTCACAACAATTGAACCGCTCTCCTTGAAGTTCTTGATGATCCCATTAATGGTGGATTTAGGGGCAATCTTTACTGGCAGCATCCTTGCCTGTGAAGCCCTTTTTGTGCAAAGCAATGATGACGGCACATGTTTCCTTGCAGGTAACCATGGTTGACAGATGAAGAACAATGATTCCAAACACCACCCTCCTTTTGAGTGATGTGATTGCTGGCACCGTCTCATTCCTCAGGGTGGTTAGATCTGCTTTTAAAGTATCAGAAACCTCCTGTATTCGGGCCTCAATCGTAGCAACTACCTCCGTTTTCATTTAAACTATCTCAGAGCGTAGTAGTTTGATTGCCTCGAGAATGTTTATTTCAGCGCCGCCAGGCCAAGTCGCACCCCCGGGTAAAGTGTGATTCCCCGGGCCCTCAGACTCAGGAGAGGGCGGTGATGAGAGTGGGTCTTGTAGGCCGGGCTTTCTCAAAGTCATGTTTTTGGCCTTATGTTTCGTCTACATGCTGACATTCGAAAGCAAAGTAGTCTTGGTTTTTACGAAAAGGGATCAACAAACGAATATTTTGAAAATAAATAGGGTTCTGCTGCAAAATTCATAAACTTTAAGATTAACTGCAATTTATCTGATCACTCTTCATTACATTCTGGAGTATATGCAAATTGCCAAATATGCAAAAACTGAGGCAGCAGACATTGTGAAAATTTATATTTGTGTCATTCTCAAAACTTTTGGCCGACTTGTTTCCTGGCCCAAGCAAGTCTTTTCTTCTTATTGGTGTCCTTTAGTTGTGGTTCTTACAAGAAGCACATCTTACAGCCAGTGAATACAATAAATTAAAGAGGGTATGGGTAGGGCAAGTTTTTGCATCCTCTTTCAACTCAAAATCAAAAGGAACTGCACTTTTGATAAATAGACACATTCCCCTTTTGTGTCAGCAACACTATATCTGATCCCTCAGGCAGGTTTGTTTTGGTGCATGGGCATATGTATTCGAAGTCTTGGACCCTATTGAATATTTATGCTCGTAACTTCGATGACAATATGTTTGCTCAAGCACCACCAGGATGGCTACTGGCTGGAAGAGATTACAATTTTTGTTTAGATACAGTTCTTGATAGGTCCTCTGAAACACTCTCCTCTTACCAAAGCCGCCAAGCTCACAATGTCATTCATGAAGGATCTCAATTTACTAGAAGTCTGGAGACGGATGCACCCAAAGGATAGGGACTACTGATTTTATTCACACCATCACAACACACACGAATAGATAACTTTCTGCTAACAACCCAACAGTTTCATAGAGTGTTAGATACCAATTATCTCGCCAGATTGTTTAGTGACCATTCTCCTCTGGTGTTATCAATCTCCATTCCTACCCAGGTAAATGGAGCATATAGATGGAGACTAAATTCTACACTCCAGAAGCAACCTGACTTTTGTGTATTCATCAAAGAGCAGATCAATATTTTCACTTTGACAAACAAACCCTCTGCTCCTGACAGTTTCATTCTTTGGGACGCATTGAAAGCCCATGTGAGGGGACAGATCATTGCCTATACTAAAGGGTTGAAGAGAAAACACGGTGCTGAACTGAATGTCCTTGAATCTGAAAAGAGGCCAGACTAAAGACCTATACAGGCTTTTGGTAAATAAAAAACTGAAATATAATACTCTGAACACGTATCAAGCTGAGAGGACCATCACTAAATCAAAACAGCATTACTACGAACTTGGAGAGAAAGCACACAACGTGTTGGTATGGTAACTGAAATCAGAGGAAAGTAAGAGGACAAATAATGCTATAGAAACTCTTACTAATGAGATATTTTGACCCTACTGAAATGAGTTATACTTTTAAGAAATACTACGAGGACCACTATACTTCCCAATCAATCAATCAAGAGATGGACTATTTTCTCTCCTCTCTCAACCTCCCATGCCTGTCAGAGGAAGACAGAGAACGCCTGAGTGAACACTTCTCAGTCCCTGAATTGTTGGAGGCCATTAAATCTTTATCTTCTAATAAATCTCCTGGGGAGGATGGCGTCCCTTCAGAGTTCTATAAAGAATTTAAGGAGCTGTTGATACCCTACCTTATGGAGGTACTTAAAAAAAGATGGGGAGGACAACTGCTTTCCAGACTCTTTCTCTCAAACTGTGATTACAGTCATTCACAAGAAAGGGAAACACCTGCTAAAGTGCGCCTTCTATAGACCAATCTCTCTCCTTAATATAGATTGTTAACTGATCACCAAGATGCTATCTAAGAGACTAGAGTTATTGCTCCCTCTGCTGGTCAACTCAGATCAGACTGGCTTCATAATTAATAGATTGACCTCCAAAAATCTCAGAAGGTTCTTTGATATAATTCACCTTGCTAACAAAAACAAAATACCTAGCGTAGCAGTCTTCCTCGATGCCAAAAAGGCCTTTGATAGGGTCAAATGGCCATATCTCTTTTACGTTTTGGAAAGGTAGGTTTAGGCACCGTGTTTGTAAACTTAATTAAATCACTGTCCTAAAGCTAGGATTGCTACCAATGGGATTATTTCCTTGTTCCCTCTCTATAAGGGGAACAGACAGGGTTGCCCTATTAGCCCCCACCTCTTTGCCCTCCTTATCAAACCTTATCAAAACATATATAGGCCTATGGGCTAAGCTACATAAACTACATGAGATATCAGTGTGACTGATTTGAAAAAGCCACACAAAAAAAGGTGTGCTATTTCTTACCTTACTACACAAGCTGTGGACAAGTGATAAGCTATTGTCACTCCTTAGACTTCTTAATTTAATGTTGTCTTTACATATACTAAATAATATTTGTGTGGAATTAGTTTGGATTTAGAATGGACCATTATTATGCACCTGCTCGGAACAGGGGCTGGCGTTTATGCACTTAAATAGCGAATGGAGGACGCTTTCCCATGGTTCATTTTCATGCCAAACAGGTAGGCTATACTCCTGTTGTAAAGTGAAGCAATGTGCTTAATATTAGGGAAGTTGATAAATAAATATAGTAGGCCTAGTCTATAGAAAGCTGATGGGATCCTCTTTTTAATAGAGGCCATCAAAACTCTGTTTTTTTACGCTATTACATAGCCGATATAAATATTGCACAACATGAGCTCATGGGCTTGAGTGTTTGATTTGATTTTTGAAAACATTTGCATTGATGTCAGAGTGATTAGAGCGACAATTTAGTGCTGAGTACCAGACAGTTATCAAGTTTGGTAGGCTACTAATGACCATCAGCAGCATCAGAGCTTGGAGAAGCTTAGTTACCATGACTATATGGTCAGGTGGAATTTGACTGAGGTCATGACTCAGGCAGTAATATAGTCACTGTAACAGCCCTAGTTGGACGTAATGCCAATTCTGGGGGGGATGTAAAGACATTTGTGCACAAAATATGAGAGTAAAAAGAGTTTTGTGCGTATGGAAAATTTCTGGAACCTTTTATTTCAGCTCATGAAACATGGGACCAACACTACATTTTTGTTCAGTATATGTAAAACACAGGTTATCACGTTTTTGACTGCACTGGGCCTTTAACATTAGGTTGTGCTTATGACTAACCTTTTATTAATGTGATAATACAGACATTTTAGTCTATATCCAGTGCTTACATGTTACATCTTATTATCATGAATCACTTCCTAACAAAGAGTTCCTCTCAGTGCATTTCTACTTTTGTCTAAATGAATATTAACTAAATGTGTTAAAATGTTACGAGGCAGAGGCAGTTTGAAAGGTAGAATTAAAAGTTCACCAAAATGAAGTTCAAGTAGCAGCACATTAAAACATGGATATTGGAATGAATTAAGTAAATTATAAAAAGATTGGTAGAGCCTCTTAAGACTCAATTAATGTGACAACTTCTGAAAAGGTCAGATAAAATCAGATTCTATGGGTTTAATAGTAAATTCAGTATAGTACTATGTTAATATATTTCCATATTGCTTAGTCACAGATTCAGCAAAACATTTTAGAAGGATGTCATACAGAATTCATTGTGAATATGGAAATTGTTTTCCACATCGAAATAAGACGTGATGCATCCTCACTTATAGTTTGACACAGTTGACACACACACACACACATACTCCTGATGACATTTCCTGATTATAGTTTATCATCTAACATTTTGAATTCTCTTTGAACAGAGCCCATGGTGGAAGTCTTTAGAAGTCCAGGCAGCAACACACTTTCTGTACCTGCTCCACCATGGCCATGCCTATAGATTGCCCATGCTTGTGTCAAGAACATCATTTCGGCACACAATGTAGCTATTTACCCTCTCTGAGTGTTCCGAAACAAAGTGTGTCCACTCAATCATACGGACTGGTGTAAAAATATTATATAAAAGCAATACAAATGTCAAGATCTAGAACTATTGTGCTTCATTCAAACTATAATTGCAATGCCATGTTGATTCTCCAAATTGAACCCTAGCCATTCAGGTAGAATTGGCATTTCTACGCTCTTGGATACTTTACATTTTGTTGTTATTCTTCCTTTGCCAAGACATTTTGACATTTCCCACTGTTGGACAATACTGCAAGAGATTCAAGGTAAGTCTATATCTCTCCAAACTACACAGCAGCTCTCACCACTGCTGCCCCCGCAATCAAGGTGTCTTATGGTGAAGTTTCACCCCTACTCTCAGCGGCAATCTCTCGCGACAGCCTACTGCAGATGTTGACTTTGGGTTGTTGTCTGTATGAAGCCCTGGCTTTTGATTGCCTGAGGAAGGGCACTGGAACGGCTTGTCATGCTGCCAGGGCTCAAAGTCACCTTGTACCACTGATAGAAGCCTATCTGCTAGCGGGCTGCTAGAGCCCAGCACAGATGTCATGTGGCATCATCTGCTGTCCTGAGACATAAAGACACTTGTGGTTGCAGAGGAGGAGAGGCGGAGAGGAGGGGGACGTGTTAAACTTGGAGCCCCCTGTCAGGAGGATTCCATAATGATCCACATGTGTTTCTCTGAGATTTCACGTCAAGGCATGAGCACCAGTTCCCCTGGCTTTTACTTCGCCTGGAAGAACAGAAGCACTGCATGAGCAAAGTGTTATTTTTCACTCACATTATGACTGTGATTTTACTCTATAGTTTTGACACACAATTACTATTTCCATGTTTGCACTTACTGCTGGCACGCAGATATATGAAAAACTACCAAAACGGATGGAATGTTTAACATTGCGACAGGTAAAACAGTACATAATAGTATTCATACCCCTTTGACTCTTTTTACATTTTGTGTTACAGCCTGAATTTAAAATAGCTTAAATTGAGATTTTGTGCCACTGGCATACACACAATATCCCATAATGTCAAAGTGGAATTATGTTTTAGAAAGTTGTACAAATTAATAAAAAATGAAAAGATAAGTATTCAATCCCCTAACTTCAGGAGTAAAAATGTGCTTAACAAGTCACATATGTTGAATAGCCTCACTCTGTGTGCAATAATACAGATTTAGCGTGATTTTTCAATGAATACCTCATCAGATCATCAGTTTCCCACAGATACAATTATCTGTAAGGTCCCTCAGTCGAGCAGTGAATTTCAAACACAAATTCAACCACAAAGACCAGGGAGGTTTTCCAATGCCTCGCAAAGAAGGGCACCTATTGGTAGACAGGTAAAAAATGCAGACATTTAATATCTATTTGAGCATGTTGAAGTTAGTAATTACACTTTGTAGTGACTGGGTGTATTGATACACTATCCAAAGTTACTGGCATCCTTCCTAACGCCGGAGAGGAAGGAAACCGCTCAGGGTTTTCACCATGAGGCCATTGGTGACTTTAAAACTGAGGATGGATCCACAACATTGTAGTTACTCCACAATACTAACTTAACTGACAAAGTTAAAAGAAGAAATACAAGTATTCCAAAACATGCATTCTGTTTGCAACAAGGCACTAAAGTAAATCTGCATTAAATGGGGCAAAGCAATTCACTTTTTGTCCTGAATACTAAGTGTTTGGGTCAAATCCAATACATCACATTACTGAGTACCACTCTCCATATTTTCAAGCATAGTGGTGGCTGCATCATGTTATGGGAATGCTTGTAATAGTTAAGAAACGGAATGAGCTAAGCACACGCAAAACCCTAGAGGAAAACCTGGTTCGGTCTGCTTTTCACCAGACACTAGGAGATGAATGCACCTTTCAGCAGGACAGTAACCTAAAAGACAAGGCCAAATATATACTGGAGTTGCTTACCAAGATGACATTGAATGTTCCTGACTGGCCTAGTTACAGTTTTGACTTAAATCAGCTTGAAAATGTATGGCAAGACTTGAAAATGGCTGTCTAGCAATGATCAACAACCAACTTGACAAATCTTGAATAATTTTTGAAAGAATAATGTGCACATATTGTACAATCTAGGGGTGCAAAGCTCTTTAACTTACCCAGAAAGACTCACAGCTGTAATCACTTCTAAAGGTGATTCTCACATGAATTGACTCAGGGGTGTGAACACTGTAAATGAGAGATTTCTGTACATTTCTAAAAACATGTTTTCACTTTGTCATTATTGGGTATTTATTGTAATCCATTTTGAATTCAGGCTGTAACAAAATGTGGAATAAATCAAGGGGTATGAATACTTTCTAAAGGCACATTTTATTATGGCCATAAATGAAGCTATAATTTTCCTCTTCAGATCTAAATGGAACCACTGATGCTCTATATGAGGGAGGAAGAATTTCACCTGCGAAAAGTGTAACTTAAATAGCATCAATATACATGTACTTCTCACTATGACCAGGTTCAAGAGGTGGAAAGATTATCAAAATTGCTTCAGTTTGAGAGGAAATAAGGTTGGTGGAATTCTCTATTGAACTCAACAAAAGTTTTTGTGCGGCTCAACTGGCAGGAAAAGGTACATGCTAGCCTTTTTACGTTTCAAATTAATTTGTGGTCCACAAATATTTTCTCCTGCCTCACCATTGTTGAAATTATACAGCAGGTTTATCTTTTATAAGTTGTCATAATTTAGCTAAACATATTCTGTTTGTTACAATTCAATACAATGTGTAATTGAAGCTTTGTAACTGGGAGAAATATTGTTGTTTCTACCTCATAGTTGGTTTAAGTCATTATTTTGTGCAATCCACTTACCTAGCAGTTAATACAGCACACAGGAATTTGTTGGATTACCCCCACCTGAAAATTGTTCTGCAGTTTGGCTCACTGTTGTTTTGTTTTTGTTTTTGCACTGTCATACGAAACACGCTCGGTGAAACTCTGTCCATCGTTTTCTTTGAGTACCATGGTGCTGCGTGGGGGAATCTGAGCAACATAGCATCCCACTGGGCACAGATGGCAGTTCAATGTGAATTCACCATAACTTTTAACCTAAATTTAATGATAAGTGAAAGAAATACTAAATTCCCGTACGCTGATAACTTTTTGCAAATCCAAATCGGTTTTAAACATAGATTCAACATCACATAAAATGTTCTCGTTGAAATGAAATAGAAACAACATTGATTCAACCAGTTTTTGTCCATTGGGATGTTCTTTACATTATATGCAGTATCTGTGATCCATGACAGACCCAGGGACCACACTATCTGTTGCGGGCATCTGCACTGACTCTATGCACACTCCAGGTTTCTAACTATAACCACATATTCACACACACTTACACTGACACTCTCGCACGCACACACACCTTTTGTTCTTCTATCCTCGTGGGGACCTAAAATTGATTTCCATTCAATATCTTATTTTCCCTAACCCTAACCTTAACCCTAACACAAACACAAACCCAACTCCTAACCTTAGCCCATACCCTAACTCCTAACCCTAGCCTCTTACTCTAACCCTAATTTTAACCCAAACCCTAAACCTAACCCCGAAGCTTAAAATAGCCTTTGTCCTCATTTGGACATGGGATAATTTCCCTTGTTTGGCTGTCCTTGTAGGGACTTTGGGGGATTTTAGGGTCCCCACAAGGCTAGAAGAACTAACACACGCACATACACACACACACAGAACAAATATAAGCACACCCCATTTTACCTTTGACACGCACCTACACCCACACATCTTGACGCCCACACAAGTATGAACACACACACAACACACTCACCATATACGCTGCTGCTACTATTTACATTATAATTTATCCTGCTGACAGTCACTTTCACTCTGCTTACATTTACAATACCAGTCAAAGTTTAGGACACATCTACTTATTCAATTGTTATTATTTTTTACTCTTTTCTACATTGTAGAATAATAGCGAAGACATCAAAACTATGAGATAACACATATGGAATCATGTAGTAACCAAAAAAAGTGTTAAACAAGTATATTTATACTTGAGATTCTTCAAAGTAGCCACCCTTTGCCTTGATGACAGCTTTGCACACTCTTGGCATTCACTCAACCAGCTTCACCTGGAATACTTTTCCAACAGTCTAGAAGTAGTTCCCAAACATGCTGAGCACTTGTTGGCTGCTTATCCTTCACTCTGTGGTTCAACTCATCCAAAACCATCTCAATTGGGTTGAGGTCGGGTGATTGTGGAGTCCAGGTCATCTGATGCAGCACTCCATCACTCTCCTTCTTGGTCAAATAGCACTTACATAGCCTGGAGTTGTGTTGAAAACATATTATAGTCCCACTAAGTGCTAACCAGATGGGATGGCATATCGTTGCAGAATGCTGTGATAGCCATGCTGGTTTAGTGTGCCGTGAATTCTAAATAAATCAATGACAGTGTCACCAGCAAAGCACCCACACACCATCACACCTCCTTCTCCATGTTTCATGGTGTGAACCACACATGTGGAGATCATCTGTTCACCTACTCTGCGTATCACAAAGACACAGCAGTTGGAATCAAAATCGCAATTTTGGACTGATCAGACCGATCTAAGAAGAAAGCCCCTCTCCCAACGGGTGTGATTACTACCTCTGGGGGATTAGAGCTTGAAGTTGTCACCTCATACAAGTACTTGGGTATATGGCTAGATGGTATACTGTCCTTCTCTCAGCACATATCAAAGCTGCAGGCTAAAGTTAAATCTAGACTTTGTTTCCTCTATCGTAATCGCTCCTCTTTCACCCCAGCGGCCAAACTAACCCTGATTCAGATCACCATCCTACCAATGCTAGATTACGGAGACGTAATTTATAGATTGGCAGGTAAGGGGGCTCTCGAGCGGCTAGATGTTCTTTACCATTCTGCCATCAGATTTGCCACCAATGCTCCTTATAGGACACATCACTGCACTCTATACTCCTGTGTAAAATGGTCATCTCTGTATATCCGTCGCAAGACCCACTGGTTGATGCTTATTTATAAAACCCTCATAGGCCTCACTCCCCCCTATCTGAGATTTCTACTGCAGCCCTCATCCTCTACATACAACACCAGTTCTGCCAGTCACATTCTGTCAAAGGTCCCCAAAGCAAACACGTCCCTTGTCTTTTCAGTTCGCTGCAGCTAGCGACTGGAACGAGCTGCAACAAACACTCAAACTGGACAGTTTTATCTCAATCTCTTCATTCAAAGACTCAATTATGTACATGCTTACTGACAGTTGTGGCTGCTTTGCGTGATGTATTGTTGTCACTACCTTCTTGCCCTTTGTGCTGTTGTCTGTGCCCAATAATGTTTGTACCATGTTTTGTGCTTCTACCATGTTGTGTTGCTACCATGCTGTTGTCATGTATTGCTGCCTTGCTATGTTGTCTTTAGGTCTCTATTTCTGTAGTGTTGTCTCTCTTGTCGTGATGTGTGTTTTGTCCTATATATATATATATATATATATATATGGTATATATTTGGTAGGCCCGCACTGTAAATAAGAATGTGTTCTTAAATGACTTGACGGTTAAGAAATAAAAGTTAAATTAAAAATGAAAAAAAATAACAAGTTAGTTAAATAATAGTTCAACACCATTGCTCATGTTTCTTGGCCCAACCAAGTCTCTTCTTATTATTGATGTCCTTTAGTCATGATTTCTTTTCAGCAATTCGACCATGAACAGTTGGTGTTCATTTGGGCTGCAATATCTGAGGCTGGATTTCAGGGTTTCGGTAAACTGTCTGGGAGGTATGAGTATTTGTAGATTTTTTTTTTCATTTTATTTAACTAGGCAAGTCAGTTAAGAACAAATTCTTATTTTCAATGAGACCTTTTCAATGACCTAGGCCTAGGAACAGTGGGTTAACTGCCTTGTTCAGGGGCAGAACGACAGATTTGTACCTTGTCAGCTGGGGGGTTTGAACTTGCAACCTTCCGGTTACTAGTCCAACGCTCTAACCACTAGGCTACCCTGCCGCCCCAGATGAAAGTGTATAATTGGCTTCCATTAATGTCGTAAATAGACAAGATATTGAGTTTCTTAAACAAATGTGCAGATTGAGCCAGGTAATTAGAGGAGGTGGCTAGTCTTGCAAATTAGTTTTGTTTGATGAGTAATTTGTGTTGGTAGGAGGCATATGTACTGGTCCAGACAATATTACAGTAAATGAGATGTGGGTAAATGAAGCTACATGTATTGTATAGAGTTAGGAAGCAAGCCTGATGAACCAGATGACTAATTTGCTTAATGAGAACTCCCTTCAGTCCAGCGTCCCACATAGTCCTTGACTTGATTTCTCATGTGAATTATTGGATTTCTCTCTAGAGAAACGGCAGGTTGGGCTCACAAAAAATATAACTAAATTCAACTCAAGTAATTGAACCAACATCGGTCTATTAGTTTAAAACCAGAAGAAGAAGAAATGTTAATCGCTCATCATCTATAAGACACGAACGAAACTTCCATAGACTTGGGAATAACACTCTGATACAAACATTGCAAGCATGTCATCACAACTGGATATGTTTTGTGTTTTAGGAACCTACACTCTAAAAATTAGGGGTTCAACAAGGTTTCTTCTCAGATCCTCAAAATTCTTTGAATAATCTTAGGGTTCTTGGCACTGAGAATTGCCCCCAAATGTAAAGCGTCTGTGTGTAGCTGGTGAGATGAGTCAAGCGCAGGACAGCAGATAATAGTAATGAAAGCAATTTTACTCAATATTATCACAATACACGTTGTATAAATAAAGGCCACAAATATGGACCGCAATACAATAAACAATTACTCAAACAAACATGGGGGAACAGAGGGTTAAATAATGAACAAGTAATTGGGGAATTGAAACCAGGTGTGTAAGACAAAGACAAAACAAATGGAAAATTAAAAGTGGATCGGCGATGGCTAGAAGGCCGGTGACGTCGACCGCCGAACGCTGCCCGAACAAGGAGAGGGACTAACTTTGGCGGAAGTCGTGACACCAAAAAGGTTTTCCAAGAACCCCATAGGAGGTGGGGTTCATAGAGGAACCTTCTTAGTTGGTGAGGATTCTTGCTGGAACCTAACTACCCAACTGAAACATTTAGATTTGAAAGGACAGCAGGTGCAGGCACTAAAATGAAAAAATGTAAAGATCTCCTCAATTTAAGTTAAGGTTTGTCCCTTATATGATCTAAATTGATATTGTTTTAGGAAACCATCTCTCTTTTCATATTTGTGCAAATCGTTTTAAAACAGAAAATGAGCACAATTCAATGGATATCAATCATCAAAGAGGTAAGAATATGTAGGCTACAAGAATATGTCGAAGGCTAGCTGTATTGGGTACAGATGACTGAACTGCTCACTTTTGTGTCTGTGTTTGTAGGTACAGTATGTGTATGATTCACATTTAACACAAAAACCAAGGTGTGAATACTGTTGTGTGCATGTTTTGGTAAATGTCTATTTTTGGGATTCACAGACTTCTCCCTCCCTACACCTCTGATGACTATAACAGGAAACCTGTTCGATCATCATGCACCGCAAAATAATTCTGGCTATGGATACGGAGAACATCAACACGATAACATCAACACGCCAGAGGATATATCCATTGGACTTGGGGATCTGCTGGGACTTTACCTCATATTTGGATTTTTCTATTCTCCTTTGCCACTAAAATTATAATAAACACAGACAACAAAAAGATTGTGTTATTGTTATGCATAATAATAATAATGGGGGAGGGGGGGTAGTTCAAAAATGAACCCTAAAAGGTTATTCAAAAGGTTCTTTGATAATCCATTAAAACATGGTTCTTTGAAGAACCCTTAAAGTGTTATTCTAAGAACTTTTAGGGGTTCCCCCACAGTTTCAATTTGAAGAACCCCTAAAGGATACTCCAGGAACCTTTTATTTTTAGAGTGTATATATTGTAATGTCCCCACACTGTTCTCACAACATAATGAAATGTTTTAGGAACTTTAAAAGAACAACAACATATGTTCTATTAACATTCTTGCAATATCAGAGGAATGTTTTGCCACCCTAATACCAACATTGTAGAATCATCAAACAGGGTTGGCGTAATTCCTTTTTCAATTCCAGTCAATTCAGGAAGTACACTGAAATTGACCCCAAACCAATACAACTCGACATCATTTGTGTTATTAGAACTTTTGGGGGAAGGCTCTTACAGCTTTCCCACAACTTAATGAACTTTCACAGAACCAGTTTTGGTTTGCTGGGTAGTTAGTAATTCTGACATTTACATATGGGTGTAAGAAAAATGAAGAGGGGACAAAACAAAGTCAGATATTCAGTTGTACTTCTGCAGGTTTGTATTTGGACACAAATTGCTGAGATAAAGCATCCCACCTAATTTGTAATTACCTCTGCTGAATCACTGCTGTGCTAATAATTGCACATTGAAAATAATGGATGTTTGGTGGTTAGTGCAGGCATTAGAGAAGCTTGCTTTGAAAGGTTATTTACCGAATTAAACAATTTAGGGACAAAATGTTCTGTTGGTGCCATCGGAACTGGAGTATTCAAGGCTGCCTGCCTCACTGTCTAATCATAACCTGTCACCAGAAATAGATCTATCCTTTTCAATGCTAGGAGTGGACAGAAAGGTTGTTTACCTACCCTGTCATTAAAACGGACTACTCTCTATGAAGACTTTGGCATGCAAGTAAACACAGTTGCCTATCCATTAATTTTCCTCAACCACTGTAACATAGCCCCATTGCGTCCCCATCGGGGGCCAGCTTTCACTTCTTTAGTTGATAGCGAGCGCCACGGTGGCCATTGTGGCTTTGTAATGGCCTGAGTCACCCTGCTCCACCATTTACAGCCCCCAACGTTCTTCAAATGGAGCTCCCATTTCAATGGACCATTCACAGCTGCTCTGGGAGCCATTTAATTGCAATGTGTGTTGTAGCTGATGTCCCTCTGTCAACACTGCACCAATATCAATTGAGGAAAAAGGCAGCGGCGCGCTCTCCTCTGTATCCAGGATTTTACAAGGTCATATCATACTCCTCTCCTCATAATAAAACACTTGTATTATTATTGTTTTGTTATTTATATTAATGTTACACAGACAGAAGGTTCCAGCAGGGGAGATAATAAAATCAATTCATCTCTTCACCCGTCCGACAAAAATTTATCTTACTCTGAACTGAAAGCATTTGGGATATAAATTATATCTGCTGTCTTTCTTTTTCTTCTTGTGATATGACTGCCAATATTCTGGTCAGAGGCGATATTGTGGCCAAATCAAATTGTTTTTGTCACATGCGCCAAATACAGTGAAATGCTTACTTACAAGCCCTTAACCAACAATGCAGTTAAGAAAAAAGTGTTAAAGTATATAC
This sequence comes from Oncorhynchus kisutch, assembly GCF_002021735.2. Taxonomy (NCBI): domain Eukaryota; kingdom Metazoa; phylum Chordata; class Actinopteri; order Salmoniformes; family Salmonidae; genus Oncorhynchus; species Oncorhynchus kisutch. The sequence continues at coordinate 28,947,819 of NC_034201.2, forward strand.
TAAAAATAACAATAAAATAAACAGCAGAGAGGCTATATACCTGGGCTACCGGTACAGAGTCAATGTGGAGGCTATATACCTGGGCTACCGGTACAGAGTCAATGTGGAGGCTATATACCTGGGCTACCGGTACAGAGTCAATGTGGAGGCTATATACCTGGGCTACCGGTACAGAGTCAATGTGGAGGCTATATACCTGGGCTACCGGTACAGAGTCAATGTGGAGGCTATATACCTGGGCTACCGGTACAGAGTCAATGTGGAGGCTATATACCTGGGCTACCGGTACAGAGTCAATGTGGAGGCTATATACCTGGGCTACCGGTACAGAGTCAATGTGGAGGCTATATACCTGGGCTACCGGTACAGAGTCAATGTGGAGGCTATATACCTGGGCTACCGGTACAGAGTCAATGTGGAGGCTATATACCTGGGCTACCGGTACAGAGTCAATGTGGAGGCTATATACCTGGGCTACCGGTACAGAGTCAATGTGGAGGCTATATACCTGGGCTACCGGTACAGAGTCAATGTGGAGGCTATATACCTGGGCTACCGGTACAGAGTCAATGTGGAGGCTATATACCTGGGCTACCGGTACAGAGTCAATGTGGAGGCTATATACCTGGGCTACCGGTACAGAGTCAATGTGGAGGCTATATACCTGGGCTACCGGTACAGAGTCAATGTGGAGGCTATATACCTGGGCTACCGGTACAGAGTCAATGTGGAGGCTATATACCTGGGCTACCGGTACAGAGTCAATGTGGAGGCTATATACCTGGGCTACCGGTACAGAGTCAATGTGGAGGCTATATACCTGGGCTACCGGTACAGAGTCAATGTGGAGGCTATATACCTGGGCTACCGGTACAGAGTCAATGTGGAGGCTATATACCTGGGCTACCGGTACAGAGTCAATGTGGAGGCTATATACCTGGGCTACCGGTACAGAGTCAATGTGGAGGCTATATACCTAGGCTACCGGTACAGAGTCAATGTGGAGGCTATATACCTGAGCTACCGGTACAGAGTCAATGTGGAGGCTATATACCTGGGCTAACGGTACAGAGTCAATGTGGAGGCTATATACCTGGGCTACCGGTACAGAGTCAATGTGGAGGCTATATACCTGGGCTACCGGTACAGAGTCAATGTGCTGGGGTACCGGTTAGTCGAGGTAATTGAGGTAATATGTACATGTAGGTAGAGATAAACAGAGAGCAGCAGCATAAAAATGTGTGTGTGGGGGGTATAGAGGTCCTGGATGGCAGGAAGCTTGGCCCCAGTGATGTACTGGGCCGTACGCACTACCCTCTGTAGTGCCTTGAGGTCAGAGGCCAAGCAGTTGCCATACCAGGTGGTGATGCAACCAGTCAGGATGCTCTCGATGGTGCAGCTGTAGAACTTTTTGAGGATCTCAGGACCCATGCCAAATCTTTTCGGTGTCCTGAGGGGGAATAGGTGTTGCTGTGCCCTCTTCACAACTGTCTTGGTGTGTTTGGACCATGATAGTTTGTTGGTGATGTAGACACCAAGGATCTTGAATCTCTCAACCTGCTCCACTACAGCCCCGTCAATGAGAATGGGAGTGTGCTCGCTCCTTCTCTTTCTGTAGTCCACAATCATCTCCTTTTTCTTGATCACGTTGAGGGAGAGGTTGTTATTTTGGCACCACACTGCCAGGTCTCTGAGCTCCTCCCTAATGGCTGTCTCATCGTTGTCAGTGTTGTGTCATCGGCAAACTTAATGATGGTGTTGGAGACGTGCTTGCCCATGCAGTCATGGGTAAACAGGGAATACATGCCCATGCACCTACCGTCCCACCTGCCCAACATCCGGTGAAATTGCAGAGCGCAAAATTCAAACTACAGAATTATCAATGTTTAACTTTCATAAAATCACAAGTGTAATACATCAAAATAAAGCTAAACTTCTTGTTAATCCGGCCTCTGTGTCATATTTCAAAAAGGCTTTATGGCATGAGCCACCTACAAAAACGACAATTTCTGGCAAATTTTTCCAAAAACCAGTCTGAAACTCTTTCTACAGACTGTTTACATCTAGTGGAAGCCCTATAGAAACTGCAATCTGGGAGGACATCGCCTTATAATAAAAGTGACAGCCATTGAAAATAGTGGTGGGGGGGGGGTATAGTTTGTGCTCAGGGTTTCACCTGCCATATCAGTTCTGTTATTTATTTAACCTTTATTTAACAAGGCAAGTCAGTTAAGAACAAATTCTTATTTTCAATGATGGCCTAGGAACAGTGGGTTAACTGCCTGCTCAGGGGCAGAATGACAGACACAGACATTATAATCACAGACATTTTAACAGTTTTAGAAACTTTTGAGTGCTTTCTATCCAAATCGACGAATTAAATGCATATCCTAGCTTCTGGGCCTGAGTAACAGGCAGTTCACTTTGGGCATGCTTTTCATCCGGACGTGAAAATACTGCCCCCTACCCAAGAGAGGTTAACATGTTGAATTGCCACCAGTTGTCGCCAACTAGCACACCCAGCCACCTGCTGGTTTTAGCTGTTCATCTTCACAGTGTCTCTTACAGTGCCTTGCGAAAGTATTCGGCCCCCTTGAACTTTGCGACCTTTTGCCACATTTCAGGCTTCAAACATAAAGATATAAAACTGTATTTTTTTGTGAAGAATCAACAACAAGTGGGACACAATCATGAAGTGGAACGACATTTATTGGATATTTCAAACTTTTTTAACAAATCAAATACTGAAAAATTGGGTGTGCAAAATTATTCAGCCCCTTTAAGTTAATACTTTGTAGCGCCACCTTTTGCTGCGATTACAGCTGTAAGTCGCTTGGGGTATGTCTCTATCAGTTTTGCACATCGAGAGACTGAATTTTTTTCCCATTCCTCCTTGCAAAACAGCTCGAGCTCAGTGAGGTTGGATGGAGAGCATTTGTGAACAGCAGTTTTCAGTTCTTTCCACAGATTCTCGATTGGATTCAGGTCTGGACTTTGACTTGGCCATTCTAACACCTGGATATGTTTATTTTTGAACCATTCCATTGTGGATTTTGCTTTATGTTTTGGATCATTGTCTTGTTGGAAGACAAATCTCCGTCCCAGTCTCAGGTCTTTTGCAGACTCCATCAGGTTTTCTTCCAGAATGGTCCTGTATTTGGCTCCATCCATCTTCCCATCAATTTTAACCATCTTCCCTGTCCCTGCTGAAGAAAAGCAGGCCCAAACCATGATGCTGCCACCACCATGTTTGACAGTGGGGATGGTATGTTCACGGTGATGAGCTGTGTTGCTTTTACGCCAAACAAAACGTTTTGCATTGTTGCCAAAAAGTTCAATTTTGGTTTCATCTGACCAGAGCACCTTCTTCCATATGTTTGGTGTGTCTCCCAGGTGGCTTGTGGCAAACTTTAAACAACACTTTTTATGGATATCTTTAAGAAATGGCTTTCTTCATGCCACTCTTCCATAAAGGCCAGATTTGTGCAATATACGACTGATTGTTGTCCTATGGACAGAGTCTCCCACCTCAGCTGTAGATCTCTGCAGTTCATCCAGAGTGATCATGGGCCTCTTGGCTGCATCTCTGATCAGTCTTCTCCTTGTATAAGCTGAAAGTTTAGAGGGACGGCCAGGTCTTGGTAGATTTGCAGTGGTCTGATACTCCTTCCATTTCAATATTATCGCTTGCACAGTGCTCCTTGGGATGTTTAAAGCTTGGGAAATCTTTTTGTATCCAAATCCGGCTTTAAACTTCTTCACAACAGTATCTCGGACATGCCTGGTGTGTTCCTTGTTCTTCATGATGCTCTCTGCGCTTTTAACGGACCTCTGAGACTATCACAGTGCAGGTGCATTTATACGGAGACTTGATTACACACAGGCGGATTGTATTTATCATCATTAGTCATTTAGGTCAACATTGGATCATTCAGAGATCCTCACTGAACTTCTGGAGAGAGTTTGCTGCACTGAAAGTAAAGGGGCTGAATAATTTTGCACGCCCAATTTTTCAGTTTTTGATTTGTTAAAAAAGTTTGAAATATCCAATAAATGTCGTTCCACTTCATGATTGTGTCCCACTTGTTGTTGATTCTTCACAAAAAAATACAGTTTTATATCTTTATGTTTGAAGCCTGAAATGTGGCAAAAGGTCGCAAAGTTCAAGGGGGCCGAATACTTTCGCAAGGCACTGTACATTTCCAAACGGTTAAATTGAAATATTATTTTCTGAGTATTAAAGCATTGTGAGTTCACATGTGTTAAACATTAAGAGGATTCAATAGGCATGGCATTTAAGGGCTCTATTCAATCCGCATAGGGGAAATTCAGCTTTACATGGTGATTGAAATGTAAAAGGCACCATGCTTCCGTTTTAGCAGAGACTGCATTCACGGTAAACACTGCATATTACCTTCACATATCTATTGCGGAATCTGTAATGCTTCAGTTTTACAGATTGAATAGAGTCCTAAGTGTTCTGTTTTTGCATGGCCATTATCATTACAGCTTTTTGCTTATTTGTTTGATTTACATTATTTGAATGTAATTAAAGTATGCTGTAAGTGTCTGGCTGGAGGGACAATTTGTCATTTGTTCTCCATGGAAACCAAACTTTTCCAATTACTGGAGAACAGTAAGTGTACCTTTCGCTCACGGCAGGTGAATTAGGATAGACTCAGCTTAATTTCTCCACTCTCCTCATTTAACAATAACTCCATTGTAAGAAAAAGAGATCCACAAAAACAATAACAACTGAACTAAAGCTAGGTAAATCCAGGTTAAATTCCCAATTAAAGTTTGTCAATGCGTGTACAATGAGGGCATCCAATGAAATTTGTTAAAATTATTCCATTTTCAATTTAACGCCACTTCAGGTTAAACTGGTAAGTGTTTAATAGTTAATTTACAGGACCACTAGCGATGTTCCACGTAAATGTACACTCAAAAACATCTCTAAAAGAAAATGGAAGGGGTTTAACTGTAAGAAAATGTAGACTTCAAATGTGAAACTTGTTTTACAAGTCTACACAACTAAATGCTCAGTCATCCAAAAGACATTCACTGAGCAATACCTTTGCGGTCGGTTGTAGCAGGTCTGAGTCAGTCACAGATTTAATTTTTGATCAAAATTATTTTTCTGCTTAATGAAGTGAAATATGGATGAGTGTGTTATATTTGTTTGTTTGTTTACTATCTAGTGCCAAGTAGGTGTAGGCGAGGACACAAACTACCCAAGCAATAACAATTCTTTATTGTTAAGTTTGCTGGGCTTTGTTAAGTGCCAAAATCATGTTGTGAAATCATTGTTGATTCCCAGCTGGACGATACTAGCATGGAGCATACTAATATTTTATAAAGGTGATATGCTTACATAAAAAATTAATGGGGTGATAACAATTCCACATAGAGTTCAGTTTAAACTACACAGCTGTTTTCTTGTTTATGCAAAACTACCCCCTAACGCTAATATGCTAACGGAGGTGTGGCCAACCAAAGGAACCCAGGAACAAAAAATTGTCATCATCATTGTCTCGCCTTCTTTAATCAGAGTGATAAAACAACAGCTCCTCACACGACTCACCAATGCGTATGACTGACTCGGGAATCGGAGGTGTGACCCCTCACAGTGCCCCAGAGGGCCCCATGCAAAAGGCGTACTGCTCCGAATCCACAGGATGTGAGAGGACATTTTTCTGAACGCTCCTCGCGCAGATAAAGGTAATGAGCTGACATGAAGGGATGTCAGGGAGCGATAGGAATAGGAAGTATTTGCCCTCCAACGCTAGGGCACAGGCAGAGTGAGAGTGCTGTGTGTTCGCTCATCGTGTGGAAAAACCCCTCTGCACGATCATTGCACCAACAGTTATGTACTACCTGCATAGGAAGTATTTGCCATCAAACAATGCCCTCAAAAATGATACCTTATATTATACCGAGCTCATCAGATCACAGAAGTGTTACTGGGCATTGAGGACAAACTACCACACCTGACTGGCTGTTGGTATCACATCTAGTGTAAACATTTGTGTCACTGATGTTGATGTACTGTATATCACCCTGGGATCTACATTGAAAACACAGCAATTTTCTTCTGTTAGCCTTACTGCATCAGATGTACTGTAATCATGAATGTCTAACACATAAAGCGTACATGCTTACATGTTCACTTACAAGGTGTGTACATGTGTGTGTGGAGGTAGGGTGCGTGCCTTGTGGAAATGTGTACTCAATTGCCTTCATTCAATACATTGAGATTATCACTGCTTTCCAATTATCAGAGATAGTCCAGGACAGGCAATGGTGTATGTATGCAATAAAGCCGTCTACATCAGAGACATGTGGTAGATAATGCACTGCAAACACTGGAGATTAAGGTTTAAGTTTTTTTTCATAAACACACTAACTCATACCTCTGTCTACTTCTATCCCTCTGAACATCACAGGGAGAGATCTCAGGCACCAGAGCTCCTTCTAGTGGCCAACCTGGGTACAGACAGCAACATCCGCCTCTATCCCTGCACATCCCCATTTGGAAGCCTTCTCCACTATTTCCTCCTATATATAGTGTTTTATTGTGAATAACATATTGGGGAGTGAACCATTATGTAAAAAGGTCCTTACTGAAAAGCCTTATTCAAAACAAAATCTGATACTACTTAAATTATATCCTGAATAATTGTCTTATGTCTCTCCTACATTTATGGGAGGTTAAAATGAATGGCATTGACTAAACTAGTTATTATGACTTATTAGTGCTGCATCGGTTTGATTGGCAATGTAATTGATTACTCATTGGTATCTCTGAATGATCGTAAAGGTCACCAAGGCATCCTGTTTTTTCCAACAGGAAGAAATTATCTTGTCTCAATGTCTGCCAGCCATTGTATTGACATTTAGCACAATACATGGGAGTCCTGAATATCAACTTAATGGATCTTACTATTAGACATGTCCTCCAAGAACAATATTAATTAATCAGTGTTTCTATATTTTCTCCCTCCCTCTCCATGTGTCCCTTCTTGATGAATGATCGGAACCATATCCTCCAACACAACAGTAAATTAAGAGGGATGGAAGAGAAAAAGAGAAATAACAAGGTCCATTCATCCCAATGGAGCTCTTACTGGTTGAAAACATTCAAAGGGGCTTTATTTGTAATGTCTATCTGTAGCAGACATGCTGTCATTCTCCTGAAGTGCAACATCTGATACCAACAGTCCTCGATGAATTGGAGCAATAATGATATCAAAAATCCCCAAAATCTCTTTATGTCTGTTAGTCTCTATTAGCTAGGAACTGTAGTAGTGTGTGGATTTGTACACAGGCGCATGCGCACACCACACACACACACACACACACACACACACACACACACACACACACACACACACACTGACCCTTCTTCCTCCTGTCCTTTCCCCTACCTCCACCTATATCCAATCTTCACTGCCTTGATCAGGTGTTCTCCCACCCTGCAGCAGGTTGTGGATGCCACCCCAGCAGGACTCACTCTGGTCCACCCACCCCCACTGCTTCTCATCAGAGAGGGGCTCAGCTGCACGCAGTGTGTGTGTCAATGTGTTTGTGTAAGGGTGTGTGTGTTTGCCTGTGCATTTGAGCATTTGTGTGCCTACCTCTTTGTTTCTGTCTGTGTGTGCATATGGCACGTGTGTGTGTGTGTGTGTGTGTACACAACTGTTAGTGTTTGTGCCTGTGCTGAATGTAGAGGGACCCAACCAGGCCCTGGCCATCAAGCACTATTTTTGAATTATTCCCACAGCCTTTGGCAGGATCCACAAAGGGGCCAGACACACGCAGCCATGTTGCTGGACATCTGGTGGCTGGCACCAAGATGAAATGAAGGGGAGTCTTGACATGACTCCAGGTCCCTGACATCACTCAAATACGAGGCTTCATTTCTGCATTTAGAAATTTTGTTTGCATTCTTCTTCTGGGGCACCATTTGTTTGGATGGTGGGTTGTTGTTGTTTTCTGTTTCCCAATCAAATGGCAGTGATCAGGATATGATACTAAGACACACTTGACATTTGTAGTCAGAAACCAAAGGATTTGGACGCCTGTTCTCATTTGGAATTTGAATCCAATACGTATTCCAAAAATAACTTGTGTTCAGAAAGCCTTAAACCCGAACATGTGTGCTGGCAAATAGGCGCGCAAGTGCACACAAACGCTGACAGCATATTCACAGTCAGTCAAGTACATCAGTATCTGTCAACAAACTGGTGAATATCAAAGGATTCAGTTTGTCAATCTCGCTGTCTGTTTTGTTTTCTTATTCATGTTGAGTGAGAGCTATAATGTTGCCTTGATGCATTTACAGACGGCTGTGTTCGCAGTCATCCTCATCATTGAATTTCAAAGTGTTTTGATACCTCAACAGCAACTCCAGAGGTCAGATGCTTTGAGTTATGATTCTCCCCTATGAGAGCGTATTTCTCTCTCTACTAAGTACTTCTGTAACTGCCCTTGCTCAATGCACTCTTCTGTAACTGCCTTTGCTCAATGCACTCTTCTGTAACTGCCTTTGCTCAATGCACTCTTCTGTAACTGCCTTTGCTCAATGCACTCTTCTGTAACTGCCTTTGCTCAATGCACTCTTCTGTAACTGCCTTTGCTCAATGCACTCTTCTGTAACTGCCTTTGCTCAATGCACTCTTCTGTAACTGCCTTTGCTCAATGTGCTCAATGCGCTCTTGAGATGACACCTTCGACCGATGTCCAGAAAGGCACAGGTAGATCACGATTCCTTTTCAGGTGTGTTGGATTCTACATACAGTGTGATATGCTGCGATATCAGCCTTCATGTCAGGAGTGACCATGATAATTTGCTGCAGTTTGACATGATTTGGTGTGGGTGGTTGTGTTTGGGGGGGAAGAGGGAGCTGTTCTATTTTTATGCTATTTACATTCATATACATGCAGCAGCCTATGCCCTTCATATGTTTCTCATTAAGTCTTTTTTTATAAAAAATAAAAAAATGAAATGTTTTTTTTTAAAGATGTGTGGGTTAAAACTCAGATTGGGAGAGTTGAAATTAAATATAATGTACTTAAATGTATTTATTGTCCTTATGCATCTGGGTCAACTCATATGTATCAATATAACTGTTGTTATTTGTGTCAACTACAACCAAGAAAATAAGTCTGTAAGGAGCGGTTATACAGATTGTAGTAAATATATTTAACGAGAGCTAAATTGTTTTCCCCTCTACACTAAGTGAAAAGAGTAACTGGCTCTCACATTCACAATGTTTGGCAATTTATTTTTATTCGAAAGACTTGACCTTTTGTTGTCTGGTTGGTCTAACAAGTGTGGGCTAAAAGGAGATAAGTAGCAATTGATTTCAGCGTCTTTGTTCCGCAAAACTCCTTTGTTTATCAAGTCAAGAGTGCTCAGACTTCAGAAGGCTAAGGTTGCCCTGACCCTCAAATACCAATGCCCCTAAAGACACCACTTGTAATACTCAGTAGTGTTGGATGTTAAGTCATCAACACACATTAAAGGGCAGTGCTTGATTAAAATGCCTAAACTTCTGGTCTTGTACCTGATCTCAATCCAAGAGCTCAACTCTAATTAGCATAAACATTTTTGGCGGTAAAAAAAAGAGTGGGCTGCACCTCAAAACAAAAATAATAAGTAGGCCCTATTTATCCACCAACAGCTCCCAATGAAGACTATTGTGGACTAGTCTGCAGTTTTTAATCATCAGAAAAATTAATAGACTCACCAATTGAGTCATTTACTCTTTTCTCCGCATGAGATAAGAGATTTGGAGAGGAAAAATACTCAGCAAACCCAATTTTATTCCCTAAGCCACTATTAAAGGTTTTCAAAAGTGCGAGGATCTTTAATGCTTCCAAAGTGTCCAAGCTGGAGATGTTTGAATAAGAATACTGAGAAATGTACTTAATTAGAAGGATGCATTTGGTGTATTTTGTCTAGTGGAGGTTGACAGTTTTTATTCTGGGTTTAGCTCCAAGGGTCTCGGGGTTTCACAGAGGGAAGGGAGAGGGTGGGGTGAGGGTAGAAGACAGGGGAGGTAAGAGTATCAAGTGAGGGGTGAGGATGGGAGAGGGGAGAGGATGGGGAGAGAATGGAAAGGTATTGTTGAATTTCCTTCAATTTAAGCTTTCTGAAGCGGTGGTCCAGGAACTTGTCAGATTAAAGCTTTGACAGTGTAGGAGACTCATGCAGAGAGGGAAGGAGCGAGAGAAAAGTAAGAGAGGTAGAAGAGAGAACTGTGTCATCAGAGATGTGCTATTTACACACACACACACACACACACTCCTACTTACCAGTATCCTAAAAAAGAATACACCCCCTTGTCACCTTCCTACTCAAGCTGGTGAGACAGTTACAATTTGATAATGGTATGGAGTATACCCACCTGTAGGAGGGGGTTGGGTATTCATATGCCAAAATACAGGAGGCATCATTTTCAAACATACAGATCTTAATTTGAGGCAGCCTGCAGAGTGATCAAATGAAGATCCTACATTAAACGTCTCTATATAACCCTGTCACATCAAAGTATTGTTAGTTCATTCATATTTCTGTGAAACATGAACGGTACCATGAACACCAGTGAGGTAACTTGTGTCAGAGTTACCCTTTCAAAATGAGGTGGCTCAGTCCCAAGAGGCATTCAAAACTGCTAAGCATACACAAGCCAGATGGACGTTTGCAAACAGTTGGAAGGAGTTTGATACAGTAGTTCCCAGCAAATAATAGTCCCTTTGGGACGTGGCAGCCATGGCAATACATGTATTTTTATGTATAATGAATTGCCAAAGAATATTGAGTAAATATTTGACATATCTTTGACATCTTTGTACACATCCTTGACTGTATTTGTTTTGTATTGTGCCATTGCCCTTTTAGAGAAACATCTGAGCAGAGCAAATGGGTGGAGATGACCCAGGTCTAAGGAGTTAGATAAAGACTGCAGAAAACAGCCATTTCTTTAAATATATTTTTTTATTTCACCTTTATTTAACCAGGTAGGCTAGTTGAGAACAAGTTCTCATTTGCAACTGCGACCTGGCCAAGATAAAGCATAGCAGTGTGAGCAGACAACAAAGAGTTACACATGGAGTAAACAATTAACAAGTCAATAACACAGTAGAAACCAAAGGGGGAGTCTATATACAATGTGTGCAAAAGGCATGAGGAGGTAGGCAAATAATTACAATTTTGCAGATTAACACTGGAGTGATGAATGATCAGATGGTCATGTACAGGTAGAGATATTGGTGTGCAAAAGAGCAGAAAAGTAAATAAATAAAAACAGTATGGGGATGAGGTAGGTGAGAAAGGGTGGGCTATTTACCAATAGACTATGTACAGCTGCAGCGATCGGTTAGCCGCTCAGATAGCTGATGTTTGAAGTTGGTGAGGGAGATAAAAGTCTCCAACTTCAGCGATTTTTGCAATTCGTTCCAGTCACAGGCAGCAGAGTACTGGAACGAAAGGCGGCCAAATGAGGTGTTGGCTTTAGGGATGATCAGTGAGATACACCTGCTGGAGCGCGTGCTACGGATGGGTGTTGCCATCGTGACCAGTGAGCTGAGATAAGGCGGAGCTTTACCTAGCATGGACTTGTAGATGACCTGGAGCCAGTGGGTCTGGCGACGAATATGTAGCGAGGGCCAGCCGACTAGAGCATACAAGTCGCAGTGGTGGGTGGTATAAGGTGCTTTAGTGACGAAACGGATGGCACTGTGATAGACTGCATCCAGTTTGCTGAGTAGAGTGTTGGAAGCCATTTTGTAGATGACATCGCCGAAGTCGAGGATCGGTAGGATAGTCAGTTTTACTAGGGTAAGCTTGGCGGCGTGAGTGAAGGAGGCTTTGTTGAGGAATAGAAAGCCGACTCTTGATTTGATTTTCGATTGGAGATGTTTGATATGAGTCTGGAAGGAGAGTTTGCAGTCTAGCCAGACACCTAGGTACTTATAGAAGTCCACATATTCTAGGTCGGAACCATCCAGGGTGGTGATGCTAGTCGGGCATGCGGGTGCAGGCAGCGACCGGTTGAAAAGCATGCATTTGGTTTTACTAGCGTTTAAGAGCAGTTGGAGGCCACGGAAGGAGTGTTGTATGGCATTGAAGCTTGTTTGGAGGTTAGATAGCACAGTGTCCAAAGACGGGCCGAAGGTATATAGAATGGTGTCGTCTGCGTAGAGGTGGATCAGGGAATCGCCCGCAGCAAGAGCAACATCATTGATATACACAGAGAAAAGAGTCGGCCCGAGAATTGAACCCTGTGGCACCCCCATAGAGACTGCCAGAGGACCAGACAGCATGCCCTCCGATTTGACGCACTGAACTCTGTCTGCAAAGTAATTGGTGAACCAGGCAAGGCAGTCATCCGAAAAACCGAGGCTCCTGAGTCTGCCGATAAGAATATGGTGATTGACAGAGTCGAAAGCCTGGACTATGTTCAGGAACCATGAAACAGCATCTCCGTAAGTCAGTCTCATTCTGGAAATGACCTATTGGCATCCATATCACTTAGCTCAGATGGGAATAACTCATATATTTGAACTGCAATTAAAAGTACACAGCCTACAATCCGGCAGACACAATTTACAGTTCTCCAAGTCTCAGTCAAATGTGTACAGTGCATTCGGAAAGTATTCAGACAGTCTTATTCTAAAATTGATTAAGTAACTTTTTTTCATCATCAATCTACACACAATACCCCATAATGACAAAGCAAAAACAGGTTCTGACATTTTTGCAAATGTATTCAAAATTAAAAACAGAAATGCCTTATTTACATAAGTATTCAGATCCTTTGCTATGAGACTCGAAACTGAGCTCAGATGCATCCTGTTTCCATTCATCATCCTTGATATGTTTCTACAACTTGATTGGAATCCACCTGTGGTAAAGGCAATTGATTGGACATGATTTGGAAAGGCACACTCCTGTCTATATAAGGTCCCACAGTTGACAGTGCATGTCAGAGCAAAAACCAAGCAATGAGATCCAAGGAATTGTCCGTAGTGTCCAGGATTGTGTTGTGAGGCACTGATCTGGGGAAAGGTACCAAAAATATCTGCAGCACTGAAGGTCCCCAAGAAGACAGTGGCCTCCATCATTCTTAAATGGAAGATGTTTGGAACCACCAAGACTCTTCCTATAGCTGGCCGTCCGGGGGAGAAGGGCCTTGATCAGGGAGGTGACCAAGAACCCGATGGCCATTCTGACAGAGCTTCTGACAGAGCATCTGTGGAGATGGGAGAACCTTCCAGAAGGACAACCATCACTGCAGCACTCCACCAATCAGGCCTTTATGGAAGCATGGCCAGATAGAAACCACTCCTCAGTAAAAGGCACATGACAGCTTGCTTGGAGTTTACCAAAAGGCACCTAAAGGACTCTCAGATTATCTTGTCTGATAAAACCAAGATTGAACTTGTTCGCCTGAATGCCACAAGCATCACATCTGCAGGAAACCTGGCACCACCCTTACGGGGAAGCATTGTGGTGGCAGCATCATGCTGTGGGGATGTTTTTTTTGGGCAGGGACTGGGAGACTAGTCAGGATCGAGGGAAAGGTGTACGGAGCAAAGTACAGAGAGATCCTTAATGAAAATCTGCTCCAGAGCGCTGGGGACCTCAAACTGGGGCAGAGGTTCACATTCCAACAGGACAACGACCCTAAGCACACAGCCAAGACAACACAGGAGTGGCTTTGGGACAAGTCTCTGAATGTCCTTGACTGGCCCAGCCAGAGCCCAGACATGAAACCAATGGAACATATCTGGAGATTTTATCTGGAGACTTTTTGCTGCTGTGCATCAAAAATGTCTAAAAACCTGTTTTTGGGGTATTGTGTGTAGATTGATGAGAAGATAAAAACAATTGAATCCATTTTAGAATAAGGCTGTACTGTACCAAGTTGTGTAAAAAGTCAAGGGGTCTGAATACTTCCCGAATGCACTGTATATTCGATCTCAAACCACAAATTCCCTGTGATTTCAGGGCCAGGTCGCTTTTGGAAAAGCAAACCAGATAGAAAAACCTGTGTTTATTGGAAAGCTTCAGAGAAGTGGAACAAGGGGAATTGTTTTTTTTACAAGGCATTAACACCAACAACTGTGACAGGAGTGCTTTGACAAAATGATGATCTGTCAGTGTTCCCTGCCACCAATCACGCAAACTAGCTAGATACCGCGGACAAGCGGGGCAGGCAACCAGTAAGAGGAGGTTAACGGGGGAAAGGACAAGGAGGGAACACAAGGAATTTATCTCCCCTTCGTGTGGGTACCACCATTTTTCTGCGTCAAGCAAGCGTTTAAGCGCCATCTCCGATTTTATGTGCCCAATACCCTTGACGTTATTTACTGTTTGGCCATTTTGTTGTTGTGAATTTTAGCTTTCCGGCATTAGTGACGCGCCCATATCGGTAATATCGAGATGGCATGTAAGGATGTTTGTTCCCATAGATTCCGCTGCAGGTCATTGCTGCAGTACACCATTTCAAAATGGAGTGTGATTTCTTCTTCCAACCAAAATAGTCCTTTAGTTGATTGTCTTGTGGAAAAATTGTCTTTGGCAGACTTTCTTTACCTTGTTAATTCTCAGAGATAATGTGTCTTGACAGAGACTCCCCGAAGCTGGCTCGCTCTGCATCCCTGCAGAGAGCCCTGTCTGCCTTTGCCCTTTTGAAGACATTATTGCTTTCATGTACAAGGGAACAGATAACCCAGTACGTGGAGGGAAGAGTAATTGCACCGAGGCTTCGGGGGGACAGTATTTAGCCCACACAATGACTCCAGTCTCTGTGTCTCGCTATCTGTTTCTCACTCTTTCTCAGCCTAATAGACGATGCATCATATGGTATGGCGACGGAGGCACTGGGGCAAGACGGGTGAAATCATTCTCTCAGTATCCACAGTCCACAGACAGACAGCAGAGAGATGGAGAGTAGGATGTTGAATAGATAGACCACAGAGTGCTGTTTTTATTTTTGCAATGAAATCAAGATTGTATTATGGTCATGAGATGGGATAACATTAAACGATGTGTGACCATGGAGGTGGTCAGATTGACATCTCCGTGTTTACTAAACACCAAATAAACACTTGGTTTATGTCAGTGTTTCATTCATGAAAAATACATTTCTAACTGAAAAGTTTCACTGTAAAGGGTGCCTAGAGGAAGTCAGAGAAACTATAATTCTATGGAACTATAAAGCAACACTGTGCCACTGTGTGAATTTGGCCAGACAGTGGGAATAGCATAGGGCTCTAGCTTCTAGAGGGAATCGAGATCTAGTTGTCTACCTGAAGTACTTCTCCTTACCCTACCTGAACCGTGTCCACCCAGCACTTTACTCTCCACCTCAGCAAACTCATCAGGTAGGCTACCCACACTGGAGCTAACAACATAATTTCACAGTGGACTGAATCATGGAAAGGTTAGCCTAGTGCAAACTCATCAGTTTGTAGCCTGGTAGACCTCATATTTTGATTGGTAAATTGTCCTCAGATTTAAACTCAAACCTAGTAAAATGAATCTCTACATGTGTTTGTTACTGCAGACTTGTTGTGAGTTGCAGGTACGAAATACTTTTTTTCCTGTAAGATTTCAAATGACTACAGTTTAACACTAATATGTCCTAAATTGTGGGTAATATAGCCAAACCTCTACAGTGATAATGACTTGACTAACCACATTTCTGGGAGCATGATGTTGCTTTAAACTGTGCAAAAGTTTTGTAGCTCTAAACCAAGTGTAGAAGTGTCTTCAGAAAGAAAGCAACAACAGGATGCATTGCATTCCTTCCCAGTCATTCAAGGTAAGCAGGCACAGAGAAGTCATTTCATCACCTGGTAATAGGAAAATCAAAGGGAAACATTAAAAGGGAAGCTCAAACCTGCAACTGGATGTAAAATATTACTGTGAATCTTTTTGAAGATGTGGGAGAGCAAGGACAAATACCTTTCATCCTCAGATCAAGCTTGGAGCCTATAAAAATCCCTTTGACAATGTTTTTATGATTAGACACATAGTCCGTCATAGTATATGGCTAACGCAACAGGACAAAAATAAATGATATTACAATACATTCACAATGTTTGCATTTGTGTTTAGACTCTCACATAATGTATAACATCCCTGCCTAGCACTAGCCTCAGGCGCTATGTTTGTGTTGCTTACAGCATTAAAAGCTCACTTTTGATAACACGTCAGCATACAGAAACTTATGTCTGAATGTATGTTTCAATTGTAGACTTTTTCAATTAGGATCAGTTGTGACTTGTCAAAGCCTTACTGAGTCTTTGTGTTTTGTAAGTAGCGCATACCTGATCAAAAGGCCTTCACTCTAAAAGAGGCCTCACAGACAAATTGGAACTATAAACAAATTTGATTGACATGACTTCAAAATCAGGGGTCACAAATACTCCCTCCAGATTTTCCACATCAGCCCTGGGATTTGAACCAGCATCTCTGCCTCTCTAATCTAATCTAATCTAATCTAATCTAATCTAATCTAATCTAATCTAATCTAATCAACCTATCAAATCAATGCCTGTAGCAAGACTTTGTAGTGAGTACATGCATTATTTATTAGATTATTAGATTTTACTTTTGCATTAAAGATTGTTGCTATGGTAGGGATTCAATCCATATTGCTTAAGTTCAGCACTCTAGCACGATTGAAATGTAAAGCTAATTTCCGATTGAGCCGACATATGCAGCGCGGGAACATTGCCTTTCTATTGCACTGTAGCGCAGCTCTTCAGTATATACTTTCAAACTTGTTGGATGTGTTTGCAGTTTAGGAGAGGACTCGGGAGAGGTGAAGGTCGAGAGCCGTGCGTCCTCCTAAACACAACCCAGCCAACATTTTCAAAGAAAAATTGCATACAATAATATAGCTCAGTATTTGAATTATTTACTTTATACAGTCATTACTGCTCATCTTTATCAAGGGTATCAATAATTTCAGACCCCACTGTATATTGGTATTCGATTTGTACATCATTAAAAAATAAAAACCTGTCGGGATCACGCAACTAAAGCATAAATCAAAGTAAAAAGGAATCAAGCCGAGGCTCACGGATATGTAGTATCAAAGAGATAAGCGCATCTCACATTACCTCCCAAAACGTGCAAACGACTACATGTTTAACTTCATTGCATCTAATTTAGCATCTGGCCTATGCCGAGATAATGAAACTGATTGGCTGGAAGTACATTTCAGTGGACAATTAGCTCTGCCCTTTTTCCGTACCAATTAACTGCACGGCAGTGATTGATTGCATTCCAAAGCTAATAAAGGCTAGTCTTTCTTGTTACTTTTGACTAATTAGCTGAAGAGCAAAGTGGGGGAAGGGATATACTCTAGCAGAGTAATTTAAGGTCATGTATTCTGAGGAGTCCTCGAGGGGGCTTGGCAAGAATATACAGCTTCTGACAGGTACAATTGTTTGACCTCTCTTGGGCCTGTCTCCTGGTCGCATCTATTACTTTGTCTCCTGTTTCATCATTCAGAGAGGCAGGCACTACTACTGGGTAGAGCGAGCCATCGCTGAGTTGTTGAGAGAGTTTGTGACAGAGTGCTGTCACTTTGG
Organism: Oncorhynchus kisutch; assembly: GCF_002021735.2. Taxonomy (NCBI): domain Eukaryota; kingdom Metazoa; phylum Chordata; class Actinopteri; order Salmoniformes; family Salmonidae; genus Oncorhynchus; species Oncorhynchus kisutch. Next base: position 28,965,435 of record NC_034201.2, read on the forward strand.
CCATTTGTCAAACTGGATTGCCCACTGAAGCCCCTTGCAGACCAGGGCCTTAAATTGCCAGAGCATAAACTGTGGGAATACTAGCTTAAATTACTTCGGGACCCTTGAGGTGATATCCAAAGAAGCTACTACTAATACTGTCAACCAACAGACAGCAAATGTTTTAAGTGTCTCCTATCCTCACTCGCACTGGCTAATGATATATTTTTCATACTAGGTGTTATATGATTCTACATACAGTACCAGCCAAAAATTTGGACACCTACTAATTCAAGGGTTTTTCTTTATTTTTACTGTTCTCTACATTGTAAAATGGTGAAGACATCAAAACTATGAAATAACACATGGAATCATGTAGTAACCAAAGAAGTGTTATAACAAATCAAAATATATGTTATATTTGAGATTCTTCAAATAGCCATCCTTTGCCGTAATGACAGCTTTTCACACTCTTGGCATTCTCTCAACAAGCTTCATGAGGTAGTCACCTGGAATGCATTTCAATTAACAGGTGGGCCTTGTCAAGTTAATTTGTGTAATTTTTTCCTTCTTAATGCGTTTGAGTCAGTCAGTTGTGTTGTGACAAGGTAAGGTTGGTATACAGAAGATAGCACTAAAAGATCAAGTTCATATTAAGGCAAGAACAGCTCAAATAAGCAAAAAGAAATGACAGTCCATCATCCCTTTAAGACATGAAGGTCAGTCAATTAGGAAAACTTCAAGAACTTTGAAAGTTTTTTCAAGTGCAGTCGCAACTTCCGTGTGTCACACCCTGATCAGTTTCACCTGTCCTCGTTATTGTCTCCACCCCCTCCAGATGTCGCTTGTTTCCCCCAGTGTATTTCCTGTCTCTCTGTGCCAGTTCGTCTTGTATGTTTCCAAATCAACCAGCGTTTTCCCCGTTCTCCTGCTTTTTAAATTCTCCTTTTTCTAGTCCTCCTGGTTTTGACCCTTGCCTGTTGCTGGACTTTGTACCCACCTGCCTGACCATTCTGCCTGTCTTGACCACAAGCCCGTCTGCCACTCTGTACCTCCTGGACTCTGATCTGATTTGACCTTTTTGCCTGTCCACGACCATTCTCTTGCCTACCCCTTTGGATTAATAAACATTGTAGGACTCCAACTATCTGCATTTTTATTTATTTTATTTATTTTACCTTTATTTAACCAGGTAGGCAAGTTGAGAACAAGTTCTCATTTACAATTGCGACCTGGCCAAGATAAAGCAAAGCAGTTCGACAGATAAAACGACACAGAGTTACACATGGAGTAAAAACAAACATACAGTCAATAATGCAGTATAAACAAGTCTATATACAATGTGAGCAAATGAGGTGAGAAGGGAGGTAAAGGCAAAAAAGGCCATGATGGCAAAGTAAATACAATATAGCAAGTAAAATACTGGAATGGTAGTTTTGCAATGGAAGAAAGTGCAAAGTAGAAATAAAAATAATGGGGTGCAAAGGAGCAAAATAAATAAATTAATTAAAATTAAATACAGTTGGGAAAGAGGTAGTTGTTTGGGCTAAATTATAGGTGGGCTATGTACAGGTGCAGTAATCTGTGAGCTGCTCTGACAGTTGGTGCTTAAAGCTAGTGAGGGAGATAAGTGTTTCCAGTTTCAGAGATTTTTGTAGTTCGTTCCAGCCATTGGCAGCAGAGAACTGGAAGGAGAGGCGGCCAAAGAAAGAATTGGTTTTGGGGGTGACTAGAGAGATATACCTGCTGGAGCGTGTGCTACAGGTGGGAGATGCTATGGTGACCAGCGAGCTGAGATAAGGGGGGACTTTACCTAGCAGGGTCTTGTAGATGACATGGAGCCAGTGGGTTTGGCGACGAGTATGAAGCGAGGGCCAGCCAACGAGAGCGTACAGGTCACAATGGTGGGTAGTATATGGGGCTTTGGTGATAAAACGGATTGCACTGTGATAGACTGCATCCAATTTGTTGAGTAGGGTATTGGAGGCTATTTTGTAAATGACATCGCCAAAGTCGAGGATTGGTAGGATGGTCAGTTTTACAAGGGTATGTTTGGCAGCATGAGTGAAGGATGCTTTGTTGCGAAATAGGAAGCCAATTCTAGATTTAACTTTGGATTGGAGATGTTTGATATGGGTCTGGAAGGAGAGTTTACGGTCTAACCAGACACCTAAGTATTTGTAGTTGTCCACGTATTCTAAGTCAGAGCCGTCCAGAGTAGTGATGTTGGACAGGCGGGTAGGTGCAGGTAGCGATCAGTTGAGCGAGCGATTTGAGTCTCACCTTGTGCCTTGATACTGTGTCTTTGTGAGACGCAGAGTAGGTGAACGGATGATCTCTGCATGTGTGGTGACACTGTCAGTGATTTTATTTAGAATTCAAGGCACACTTAACCAGCATGTCTACCGCAGCATTCTTCAGCGATACGCTATCCCATCTGGTTTGGGCTTAGTGGGACTATCATTTGTTTTTCAACAGGACAATGACCCAAAACACATCTCCAGGCTGTTTAAGGGCTATTTGACCAATAGATGGAGTGGAGTGCTGCATGGAGTGCTGCATGGAGTGCTGCATCAGATGACCTGGCCTCCACAATCACCCGACCTCAACCCAATTGAGATGGGATGACTTGTACCACAGAGTGAAGGAAACGAAGCCAACAAATGATCAGAATATATGGGAACTCCTTCAAAACTGTTGGAAAGCGTTCCTCATGAAGCTGTCATAAAGGCAAAGGGTCAGTACCTTGAAGAATCTCAAATATAAAATATGTTTAACACTTTTTTTTGGTCACTATATGATTCCATATGTGCTCTCTCATAGTTGTGATGTCGTCACTATTATTCTACAATGTAGAAAATAGTCAAAAAGAAAGAAAACCTTGAATGAGTAGGTGTGTCCAAACTATGGACTGGTACTGTATCTATTTGAATTTCTAAATGCTTTGGAAGTGGAGATGTCGCAAACATCAAATTGTAAACATTAGTGAAGATACCAGTTTGTTAGTAAAGAGTGGAGCAGCGCTTAACTGGCTGTAAATGTGTTTATTTTGCCCAACATGAGCCAAGTTATTTAGCTAGCTAGATAGCTAGTTAGCAACTTCCCCTACCCAATTTTGCTAGCTATAGTAACACTCTTGTGTCAACTCCAGATCTCCAAAAATGACAAGGTATCTCCAGTTGTGTCTATATTTTATAGAATTTCACACAATCCACTTTCCAAGAATATTGGCACACTATATTACCTCAGGAATGTCATTGGCACAGCATGTAACATACTGTAGCAATAACAGAGATTGTGTATGTGGTTCTATATATATATATATATATATATATATGCTCATTGTAAAATGCATCCCAGAATAACTTTAACTGAACAAAAATCTAAATGCAACATTTTTACTGAGTTACACATGACACCAAACACTTAGTATACGGTTGTGAGGCCAGTTAGACGTATTGCCAAATGATATTTTTTTTTTTTTTTTTTACCTTTATTTTACTAGGCAAGTCAGTTAAGAAAATTCTTATTTTCAATGACGGCCTAGGAACAGTAGGTTAACTGCCTGTTCAGGGGCAGAACGACAGATTTGTACCTTGTCAGCTCGGGGGTTCGAACTTGCAACCTTTCAGCTACTAGTCCAACGCTCTAACCACTAGGCTACCCTGCTGCCCCTGAAACAATGTTGCAGGAGGCTTATGGTTGAAAAATGAACATTCAGTTCTCTGGCAACAGCTCTGGTGGGCATTCCTGCAGTCAGCATGCCAATTGCACGCTCCCTCAACTTAAGACATTTGTGGCATTGTGTTGTGTGACAAAACTGCACATTTTAGAGTGACCTTTTATTGTCCCCAGCACAAGGTGCACCTGTGTACTGATCATGCTGTTCAGCTTCTTGATATGCCACACCTGTCAGGTGGCTGGATTATCTTGGCAAAGGAGAAAATGCTCACTAACAGGGATATAAACAAATTTGTGCACAAAAAAACAGAAATAAGCTTTTTGTGCATATGGAACATTTCTCTGATCTATTATTTCAGCTCATGAAACATGGGCCCAACACTTTACATGTTGCGTTTTATATTTTTCTTCCGTGTAGTTAAACTTTACTTTAACCATATGGAGTTTCAACTTATCTGTGAAGCGTTTGAAGTTGATTCACATATACTTCAGAACGCCAAAAAGACAGTCACAGACAGACACAATCACATCCCTCATATTCATCTCTTTATACAGTACTCTTCTTTTTATGTGGAGTGATTTAGCAAAGTCTGAGGATGAAATAGACTAATTTCCCTTTCATTAGAGCATTTCTACATTTTTGGAGTTTTGAAGAGCCTTCTTGGTTAAATCAGTAATCATTCTCCAATCTGCCTCGAGGAGAAAGAGAAATCTAATTTGATAAGGAGGTAATGAAGCCTTACAGCCATTATCCTAGATAACCTATTTGTGGGACTGGTTGAGCAGTGATGGAAATTCTATTTAACGAAACTGGCTGATTTATCTATTTTGATCAGTGGCGAAAACCCAGAGATGGTCCTTTTCTTTGCCCTTGCCCATTTACTTTGAACTTTCCAAGTTGCCAGGGATCATTACATTGAGGAGGTCCATACACTTGCCTGTTATTTAATGACTGAAAGCCAGAGAGAGTCTAATCTTGTGGTGATAACCTGTGCACATGCTATGCACACAAGTGCAGGAAACATTGGGGGCAAAGGCCACTTCTGGGCAGTTGTCCTCTAACAATAGTCTACTCCCTGGACAGCTTTACAGAGTATGCTTTTGGTAATGAGATGAAATTATATCCAATTCTATATGCCTGACATTGACCAAGCATAATATACAACATGTTATAATATGTATTCATGCCAACAGAGACCTCCATAAGCACTGAAAATCACTTTCTAAGTCTATTAGCCTTCTGCACTGTTAACTGGACCTACATCACTTAACGTGCTTGGCAGCTTGCACCCTCAATATGGGTTAAAAAAATATATGCCTATGCAATCTGGCTGTATGGCACCACAATAGTCAGGTTGAAACAGTAACAAATCTATATCACAACCATCTTCACCTTTTTTGATAGATGAGATGACATTTGTAACTATATCACAATGCAGAACATCCACAACAATTCAATAACACACAAAGCACTAATACAACCAGAAACCAAGAGTATGGGCTCTGTCAAAACATGCAGTAGGCCTCTGGAGGAACATTGTTACCTTTATTGCTAACAATACTGCTCCATTTTCCCTTGTTAAATGAATAGGACTGGTTATTAAAAGTGACGAGATTAATTAAATGGACATAAATTAAAGCCTTAGGAATCCATCCAATAAAAGCCATAGTGTATAATTAACTAGAGGACTTGGATTGCATTCTGTGTCACTGCGCTTTGTTAACAAGGAGACAGTAGGTGAGCAGACAGTAGCTCCTACATTTCTGTTAGAGAGCTTATGGTTCTAGAATGCCTCGGGCAGTACCTATAGCTCCTCACTCTGTCTTGAATTAATGTACCCAAGTAACAAATATTACACAAAAAGTTATAGGAAGCAAATTAAAATCATTTTGTGCTTTTGTTAAGTTTATTGTATCTGACACCCAATACAACAAATACCACGATACAAAAAATCATGTGTTAACACTAGGAAGAAAATAAACAAATACTTTTAGCAAATCTGTTCTGGGAAAATGAAAAGCGCTGGACATAAAAATGTGTTCAGTATATCATTAATTGAGTATACTGTATATAAAGTACTAAGCCGTTCGATATATGAGCAGAATGTTTGGATAATAAGAGCAACATTTTTCAGCATGTGCTATCTTGTCAATATTTATTTTCTTCAGCATCCTAGACCTCAACAAACCCAGACTGCATCCTGCAGCTCGTAAATCAATTATGTGCACAGCTAAATGATGAAAAGAACAACTCCTGAACATGGCCCAACTCCACAGGTCTTTGGCCAGTACAGACTAGAGGTACAGTGGTATAGAGTGCAATGCCACTTCCATCTCTATTGTGCATGGTGTGCTGTCCTGAACTCTCCCACCGCCACATTCACTCAGCATCTGTTTTTAATGAACTGCTTTGCTGGAGTATCTCCCCCATCTGCTCCTCCCAGCTCTCCTCTCCTGTGGTCTGGCGTGCCACACCAGAGGCATCCCACTGGGCAAAACCTGGTTGAACAGCATTGTTTCCACATCCATTTAAAAATATAATAATTCAATGTGATGACGTTGAATCAACGTGGAAAACTGATTGGATTTGAAAAAAGTAATCAACGTGAGGGAATATCTTATTTTCACCCTACTTTCAACCTAAATCTAATGACATGGTGACATTTTTTGTTGAATTCATGTTAGTTGACAACTCAACCAAATGTAAACCAAAACTAGATGTTGAAATTATTTCTGTGCCCATTGGGCTGCTCAAACCCATTCAGTCAACATTACTTCTATCAGGGAGCAGCTAGCCAGGCGCACACTCTGTGCAAAGAGAGAAATATTGACAAAGTGTCTGGCAGCAATTTTATTATCTTGCCAGTTGGCATTGAACAGCATTGTGCCTGCCTGGTGGTGGCTTGAGAGAAGCTTTGCACGGTGCCCATGTTTGTAGAGCTAACAAATCTGGAAGCACTGTTGGTAAAAGAAGCGGTGAATGTCTGCTATGTCCATCACATTAGTGTGGCTGGCTCTGATAGCATGCAGGGCTAGAGTGAGCGGGACAAGATCACTGATTTCACTCTGTCCCACTACAAAGCTAGGAGCTCCCTCCTGCACAACCACTGCCAAGGCCCACATTCATAAGGCCAAAATGGAAAGACCAAATCATGTTTTTCAATTTGTTTGTTAATCACACAAAAAATACCAACATACATTTTGCACGAGAAAACCCAATGACAGATATCCTTTTATACTGTAAGTACTGTTAATCTCCAAGACCTGATTTAAAAATGATTATGGAACTAAGTACTTTGTATGAGGTAAGTGCATTAAACAATACTGTCACAGCTCAGACAGACTGAAGAGTTCAGCTTGGGTTCAGGCCACAAACCTCCCACCATAAGGATACACTTCACTGATAGCACCAGGACCATGACAATTACAATAGGCATAATACATGCTTTACATTTTAGCCACATCATCTCTCTAACCATAGCTAATAGTGGAATGTCTGCAAATACTCACTAATGCAATAAAAGAGCATTCTTGGAAATCTGTTTAAGTAGACATTATCATGTTTTCAAATGATCATGTTCAAATCAAAGTTTATTGGACGCATACAGTTTAGGAGATGTTATAGCGTGTGCAGCGAAATGCTTATATTGCTAGCTCCTAACAATGCAGTAAAATGTCAAATAATCAACAACAAAACAGCTCTGTGTATGTTTAATACAAACAGAAATAAAATCAACCAGGTAACTGCTGGAATGTGACAATGTAATCTAACGGCTCTCTTTTGAAGGTGTATTTTATATTTTTTCACAGTAAAAGTGCTTTGTCACATTTACGTTGAACTGTTAAATGCGTCTGAGTGTCTGTGCGTACAAGGCGGAGTGACAATGTGTATGGTAAATATGTGTTTGAAGACGGTAGACACCATTAAAAAGAAAAGCAGATCATCCTATTCACTGTCACCTAATTGTTATTCATCCTAGCTGGCAGTCAGTATGACAAAGCAATTGGAGAGAGAACAAATATCAGTCTTTTTTTGTGGATGGCTGTGACAGAGTTATTTAGTACTGACAACTTCAAAAGAGATCAAAGTGTATTCATTTTGGAGAGGCAACTCCCCAGTTGCAGCACTTGGTAATTGAACTGAGAACAGAGTCACAAATGTAGAGTGAGCACTCATAAGTGATAAGGATAGATGGGGCTAGTGTGCAACATTATCATAATGTTTTGTTTATTAATTTGTGTTTTAATATAGAAACGTATTGTTGTCGCAGTATTGTGATCGTTTCATGAATGAGACTGAAAGAATTAAGAGATGAATGGACTGCAATGATTGGAGGAATTGATGCATACGACACCATTGGGACTTAACAGGTGTGCTATAACAGTCAACGCCATCTGCTAAGTAAAATCCAACATCTTTTTTATTGGTGATACTTTTCACAACGACTTTGACTGAGTTCTAAGTTTTGAAATTGCCATATACACTTACTATTATCATAACAAGCAGGCTAAAGGAAGAATCACCAATCTCCATTTCAGATGACATAAGATCATTTTCACACAGTGCCTTCAGAAAGTATTCACACCCCTTGACTTTTTCCAAATGTTGTTGTGTTACAGCCTGAATTTCAAATGGATTAAATTGAGATGTTTTAGTCACTGGTCTACAGACATTAACTCATGTCAAATAAGAATTATATTTTTAGAAATGTTTACAAATAGATTAACAATGAAAATTGTGCTTAACAAGTTTTTATTTACTTATTTTTATTTCACCTTTATTTAACCAGGTAGGCCAGTTGAGAACACCTTTATTTAACCAGGTAGGCCAGTTGAGAACACCTTTATTTAACCAGGTAGGCCAGTTGAGAACACCTTTATTTAACCAGGTAGGCCAGTTGAGAACACCTTTATTTAACCAGGTAGGCCAGTTGAGAACACCTTTATTTAACCAGGTAGGCCAGTTGAGAACACCTTTATTTAACCAGGTAGGCCAGTTGAGAACACCTTTATTTAACCAGGTAGGCCAGTTGAGAACACCTTTATTTAACCAGGTAGGCTAGTTGAGAACACCTTTATTTAACCAGGTAGGCCAGTTGAGAACACCTTTATTTAACCAGGTAGGCCAGTTGAGAACACCTTTATTTAACCAGGTAGGCCAGTTGAGAACACCTTTATTTAACCAGGTAGGCCAGTTGAGAACACCTTTATTTAACCAGGTAGGCCAGTTGAGAACACCTTTATTTAACCAGGTAGGCCAGTTGAGAACAAGTTCTCATTTACAACTGTGACCTGGCCAAGGTAAAGCAAAGCATTGCGACAAAAACAACACAGTTACACATAAACATACAGTCAATAACACAACAGAAAAATCTATGTACAGTGTAGTGTTTGCAAATGTAGAAGAGTAGGGAGGTAAGGCAATAAATAGGCCATAGAGGTGAAATAATTACAATCTTGCATCAACACTGGAGTGATAGATGTGCAGATGATGATGTGCAAGAAGATAAAAAAACTATATGGAGATGAGGTAGTTGGGTGTGCTATTTACAAATTGGCTGTGTACAGGTACAGTTACCGGTAAGCTGCTCTGACAGTTGATGCTTAAAGTTAGAGAGGGAGATATAAGTCTCCAGCTTCAGTAATTTTTGCAATTCATTCCAGTTAATGGCAGCAGAGAACTGGAAGGAAAGGCGGCCAAAGTAAGTGTTGGCTTTGGGGATGACCAGTGCAATATACCTGCTGGAGCGTGTGCTACGGGTGGATGTTGCAATGGTGACCAGTAAGCTGAGATAAGGCGGGGCTTTACCTAGCAAAAACTTATGGATGACCTGGAGACAGTGGGTTTGGCGACTAATATGTAGCGAGGGCCAGCCAACAAGAGCATACAGGTCACGGTGGTGGGTAGTATATGGGGCTTTGGTGACAAAACGGATGGCACTGTGATAGACTACATCCAATTTGCTGAGTAGAGTGTTGGAGGCTATTTTGTAAATGACATCGCCAAAGTCAAGGATCGGTAGGATAGTCAGTTTTACGAGGGTATGTTTGGCAGCATGAGTGAAGGAGGCTTTGTTGTGAAACAGGAAATCAATTCTAGATTTAATTTGGGATTGGAGATGCTTAATGTGAGTCTGGAAGGAGAGTTTACAGTCTAACCAGACACCTAGAATATGTGGACAACTACAAATACCTAAGTCAGAACCGTCCAGAGTAGTGATGCTAGTCGGGCGGGCGGAAAATTATATTTACATGCGACACAAAACATACGTCCGACTGCTACGCCATCTTGGAACTTGAATCAAGTCACATAACAAGTTACGTAATAAGTTGCATGGACTCACACTGTGTGCAATAATAGTATTTAACATGATTTTTTAATGACTACTTCATCTCTGTACCCCATACATGCCATTATCTGTAAGGTCCCTTAGTTGAGCACTGAATTTCAAAGCCAAATTCAACCACAAAGACCAGCAAAGTTTTCCAATGCCTCGCAAAGAGGGGTACCTATTGGTAGATGGGTAAAAAAAAAAACAGACATTGAATATCCCTTTGATCATGGTGAAGTTATTAATTACACTTTCGTTGGTGTGTCAATACACCCAGTCACTACAAATATACAGGTGTATATTGTAACGGTTATCATATGGTGAAGGAGAGTCGGACCAAAATGCAGCGTGTAGATTGCGATCCATGTTTAATGAACAAATCGTAAAACACGAATCAATTATAAACACTACAAAAACAAAGAACGTAACGAAAACCGAAACAGCCTATAGTGTAAACTAACACAGAGACAGGAACAAGGACACTAAGGACAATCACCCACAAAACCCAACACAAAACAGGCTACCTAAATATGGTTCCCAATCAGAGACAATGACTAACACCTGCCTCTGATTGAGAACCATATCAGGCCAAACATAGAAATAGACAAACCAGACACACAACATACAATGAACACCCAGCTCACGTCCTGACCAACACTAAAACAAGGAAAACACATACGAACGATGGTCAGACCGTGACAGAACCCCCCGCCCCCCCCAAGGTGCGGACTCCGATCGCACAACCTAAACCTATAGGGGAGGGTCTGGGTGGGCATCTGTCCACGGTGGCGGCTCTGGCGCTGGACGTGGACCCCACTCCATAATTGTCTTAGCTCCTTGCAGACTGACAGCTCCTTGCAGACTGACAGCTCCTTGCAGACTGACAGCTCCTTGCAGACTGACAGCTCCTTGCAGACTGACAGCTCCTTGCAGACTGACAGCTCCTTGCAGACTGACAGCTCCTTGCAGACTGACAGCTCCTTGCAGACTGACAGCTCCGGCTGCTTCATGCAGACTGGCAGCTCCATGCAGACTGGCAGCTCTGGCTGCTCCATGCAGACTGGCAGCTCTGGCTGCGCTGAACAGGCAGGAGACTCCAGCAGCGCTGTAGAGGAGGAAGGCTCTAGCTGCGCTGAACAGGCGGGAGACTCCGGCTGCGCTGGAGATGAGGAAAGCTCTGACAGCGCTAGATAGGCGGGAGACTCCGGCAGCGCTGGAGAGGCGAGGCGCACTGTAGGCCTGATGCGTGGTGCTGGCACTGGTGGTACTGGACCGAGGACACGCACAGGAAGCCTGGTGCGGGGAGCTGCTACCGGAGGGCTGGGGTGTGGAGGTGGTACTGGATAGACCGGACGGTGCAGGCGCACTGGAGCTCTTGAGCACTGAGCCTGCCCAACCTTACCTGGCTCGATGCCCACTCTAGCCCGGCCGATACGAGGAGCTGGAATATACAGCACCTGGCTATGCACCCGCACTGGGGACACCGTGCGCACCACTGCATAACACGGTGCCTGCCCGGTCTCTCTAGCCCCCCGGTAAGCACAGGGAGTTTGCGCAGGTCTCCTACCTGGCGTAGCCATACTACCTGTGAGCCCCCCCCCCCCCAATACATTTTTGGGGCTTTGCCGTGCCGTGCTAGCTCCTCATAATGCCGCCTCTCTGCTTTTGCTGCCTCCAGCTCGGCTTTGGGGCGACAATATTCTCCAGGCTGTTCCCAGGGTCCTCTTCTGTCTAGAATCTCCTCCCAAGTCCATTTCTCCAAGTAGTGCAGCCTCTCCCACTGTAGCTGCTGCTGCTCCTGCTGCTGCTGCCTCTGTTGCCTCTCCTGCGGCTCCTGCCTGTTAACACGCTGCTTGGTCCTGTTGCGGTGGGTGATTCTGTAACGGTTCTCATGTGGTGAAGGAGAGTCGGACCAAAATGCAGCGTGTAGATTGAGATCCATGTTTAATGAACAAAACGTAAAACACAAATAAATTATAAACACTACAAAAACAAAGAACGTAACAAAAACCGAAACAGCCTATACTAGTGTAAACTAACACAGCGACAGGAACAAGGTCACTAAGGACAATCACCCACAAAACTCAACACAAAACAGGCTACCTAAATATGGTTCCCAATCAGAGACAATGATTAACACCTGCCTCTGATTGAGAACCATATCAGGCCAAACATAGAAATAGACAAACCAGACACACAACATAGAATGCCCACCCAGCTCACGTCCTGACCAACACTAAAACAAGGAAAACACATACGAACGATGGTCAGACCGTGACATATATTCCTAACTCAGTTGACGGAGAGGAGGGAAACCGCTCAGGGATATCAACATGAGGCCAATGGTGACTTCAAAACAGTTACAGAGTTTAATGGCTGTGATAGGAGGAAACTGAGGATGGATCAACAACATTGTGGTTACTCCACAATACTAACCTAATTGATAGACTGACAAGAAGGAAGCTTAAAAACATTCCAAAACATGCATCCTGTTTGCAACAAGGCACTAAAGTAATACTGCTAAAACAAATTGACAAAACAATACACTTTTGTACGGAATACAAAGTGCTATGTTTGGGGAAAGTCCAAAACAACACATTACTGAGTAACACTCTCCATCATTTTCAAGCAAAGTGGTGGCTGCATCTGGTTAATAAGCTTGTAATCGTTAAGGAATTGGGAGTTTTTCTGAATAAAAAAATCTATGGAATGGAGCTAAGCACAGGTAAAATCCTAGAGGAAAACCTGGTTCAGTCTGCTTTCCACCAGACACTGGGAGGTGAATTCACCTTTCAGTAGGACAATCACCTAAAACACAAGGCCAAATATACTTTGGAGTTGCTTACCAAGAAGACAGCGGCCAAGTTACAGTTTTAACCTAAGTCTACTTGAAAATCTATGGCAAAACCTGAAAATGGTTGTCTAGCAATGATCAACAACCAGTTTGACAAAGCCTAAAGAATTTAGAAAATAATAAATGGGCAAATGTTGCACAATCCAGGTGTGGAAAGCTATTAGAGATTTACCCAGAAAGACTCACAGCTGTAATCACTGCCGAAGGTGCTTCTACAAAGTATTGATTTAGGGCAGGGGTGTGAACACTTATGTAAATTAGGTATTTATGTATTTAATTTTGAATACATTTTCAAAAATGTCTAAAAACATGTTTTATCTTTGTCATTATGGGGTATTGTGTGTAGATGGGTGAGAAAAAAATATTTAATCCATTTTGAATTCAGACTGTAATGCAACAAAATGTGGAATAAGTAAGTAAGTATGAACGATTTCTGAAGGAACAATATGTTCAAGTTTTGAAATTAGCATACTTACTGTTATCATAACAGTAAATAACCACTATAGAATTAAACTATGCCCTTTCTTCCCAGAAACTGAATATAGATCAAAAGCCTGAACATGAAAACACAGAATATTCTGTTGCTGGGGTAGGCTGGCTGTTTATGAAATGTGTCTGAACCTCTTGACTAGACGGGCAATATTTCCGCATGCCACTTCAAAGGCCATCTCTTTTTGGGTAACTGACAAGGATGACTCCGATTGAAACCAAATTACAGCAGGGCCCGACTTTTGTCTCGACTCCGCATCTGGAGGAGGAGGGACTGTGATCATTCGGATAAACACATTCGGAGGAAGAGAGAAATAAAAAAAAGAGAGAGAAAGAAACAACACACAAAGTAGCTGTTAACATTACTGGAGCTTTCCTCTGAGAAGATGTAAGCAAGACCACTACTCGTTTAATTTAAAGTGAAGGAGAGCCAGGTGTATGGATCATTGAATTCCCGCTATTACCACATCTTGTCATGCTTGATTTCAAATAACGTCAGCAGGTGACTCAATAACAGGCAAAATATATATATGCTGTTATCCGACTCAGTGGAGTGAGGCGGAAATACGAATGGGGGCTAAATAAAGAGGGGGGCTGTCAAGTCCCCAAGTACTCCTCCTACGGACCACTTACACGTGACAGACCCCAGTCGTCGTGGGATAAGGAAAACAACTTGTTGGATTTGGGTAAGCTTCATTACTTGGCACCAGATAGATTACTTGTTTCCAATAGAGATCATTTTGGTCTTATCAGTTTGTGTGTGGTGCTAGCAAACACTGTAGGTTTAAGTTCTGGAAATGAAGATTATCTCTATTGAATTGAATTAATGAAGTTGTGTGATACTGAAACAATACCATCTACTGAACATCTATACTACCATTACACTACACTACTCTCTACACTACAGTTTTTAGACACCAGGGTAAATGTGGACATGTAGTTTGCTTTCAAGCAATACTGTGTCCCTAATCATCCACTCTTTGTATGCTGTCATATGATACTAAACGTCTAACTTCACTATCTAGCAAAAAAAAAAAAAACTGTTTTCAGAAAGTTCCTGCCATACTCATCAACTCATTCAGTTTCACCAACTTAGTGGGGAAAGGGGGGAGTAAGATTCACATTACAATTATTTGGCATCAATGTCTCTTGGAAGTCAAATAAGTTAATTGGTGGTTTTCATGGATCTGACCTTGAAAACCACATTTTAATGACTCAAGCAAGGTGTGCAGTACTGATGAACATCACCCCGAAGAGGTCGGATGCAGCCAGCTAAGTGGAGAGGACAGCTGTGCAAGCATCTTCTGGACATGGCAACATTCTTTTGATATTTCAGAAAGTTTACATCCGTTTCTATGAAAGCAAACTTCAGGTCTTTCCCGCTTGGCTAGCTGGGGAAAAGCCATCTACTCTAAGCCTTGTGATAGATGAAGGGAAGGATATCTTTTTTAGCTCGTTAGTTAGAGTTGTGTTGTGCACAACTTCTCCCGTCAACCTTTTGTGAAGTTTTTGGAGAGCAAAATACATTTAGTTTATTTCACCTTTATTTAACCAGGTAGGCCTGTTGAGAACAAGTTCTCATTTACAACTGTGACCTGGCCATGGTAAAGCAAAGCAGTGCGACAAAAACAACACAGAGTTACACATGGGATAAGCAAACGTAGTCAGTAACAACAGAAATATCTACATACAGTGTTTGCAAATGTAGTAAGATTAGGGAGGTAAAACAATAAATAGGCCATAGTGGCGAAATAATTACAATTAAGCATTAACACTGGAGTGATAGATGTGCAGATGATGATGTGCAAGTAGAGATACTGGGGTGCAAAAGAGCAAAAATAAATAACAATATGGGGATGAGGTAGTTGGGTGGGCTGTGTACAGGTGCAGTGATCGGTAAGCTGCTCTGACAGCTGATGCTTATTAGGGATAACTAAATTAAGGATTTTTAAGCCTTGAGACAACTGAGACATGGATTGGTGAGTGGGTAGGACAAAATATTTAACTGCCTTTGAACTGGGTATGCTAGTAGGTGCCAGCCGCACCAGTTTGAGTGTGTCAAGAACTGCAACACTGCTGGGTTTTTTCACACTCAACAGTTTCCTGTGTGTATCAAGAATGGTCCAGCACCCAAAGGACATCTAGCCAATTTGACACAACTGTGGGAAGCATTGAAGTCAACATGGGCCAGCATCCCTGTGGAACGCGACACCTTGTAGAGTCCATGTGCCAACGAATTGAGGCTGTTCTTCAAGCAAAAGGGGGAGCAACTCAATATTAGGAAGGTGTTCCTAATGTTTTATACTCTGTGTATAACGCTACATCATGAAACGCTCCCATTCCAGTCAATGTTCAGCTAATCCGTACATTTTAGGATACTAGAGGGGAAGTACTCCAACATGACATTGGAATCACATATCAAGGTTTGCTTGAGATTTTGAGGACTTCTGGAAATGATTCATTCAGAAATTAAATGCATTCTGATGGAAGTGAAAGATCCTCAAAAAAATATTTCATTTCGCTGTCGCATTGTGCGACCATGCCATGTGGGACAGTTTGGCTCTCGGAGCGCTATGCCAATGCACCACCATGAGTAACACACTCTTTCACAAGAGCAGTGTGGACCATTTGAAGAGACTATGAGTGACGGTCTTCTTCGCTCCTCGAGGACTGACAGAGTGGTGGCGTCTCAGCAGGTGAATGCAAATTTAGCCAGATGCCTGACTGACTGGTTGTATGCTTGTTGGCTTGTATGCCTGCCATTGGAGTTTTCACTGTTGTTTTGGGGAGAAGCAGTTGCCTGATTCCCTGGTTTTGTCAGGTATAAAAAGGGACTGAGAACATCTTTGTCTCTTCATTCTGACACAAATGAACAGCTGGCATCAATTTTGATTATTTAAGTCCTTGTTTATTTAGTTCTACCTGGATACGCATTATGGGATTTGGATGTTTGAAGTCTTCGGTTTGTTTATAAGCCGCAACCAAAATAATGCATAACTTACATCTCTGAAATAACAAGTTAGACAGACAGTGTTTGGAAGCTGTTAACAACAGGATGTCTTCATGATGTCTTGCTACTACTGAACTGGTATTATTTATCCTAAAAATAGTAAACTTGTTAGATAGGTAACAACACTAAGGCCCAAGAGAACCAAGTGTGACAGGAGTTGGTGCTGCTATTGCATCATCAAAACACTGCCAATGTCACTGTCAGTCAGAGAAGCAGAAGGCTTTAACTTTCTCTACAAAATCCCAAAACTTGACAATGTCTTTTTCCCCTAAGACAGCTCTTCTATGTCCCCCCTAGCTACTGCACTTTTTGACACTAATAAACGTAGGGCCATTTCGTGACATCTCTTTGTTCCTAACCCAAATTGACGACAAGGCGTATTTTCCCTGTCAGAGAAGTGCAGAAGGGAAAATGAAGCAAGGATTCCCAAGAATCAAATCAGTGGGAAGGCTCTTTGGACTTCTGAGTTCCCTGGCATAGTTTGGTTTAAGTATCTGCGATTTCCCAGCCATCAATCTGTCTTTTTCACTCAACGCACCTGGCACCTCAAATGTATCACATCAGCAAACGAAAGTAACTGTATTTGAACCCTTTTACTTTAAAATGTACTTAATATCCCACCTCGCCTTTTCATGCTATGTTGAAATCACATAGCTTCTTCTGAAATAGCTGAGGACATTCACCTAAAGTAGTGTGCTGGTCGAGGAGCATCTAGTCTAAAAAGTAGTGAGCCAACAAGTAGCAACATTCTCACCTTACTCTCCCCATAAATACCATGTCTGCCAGAGGGGCTGTGCCCTCCGAAGCAGACTTCTTCCTGTTTCATGTCGTCTATAAAGAAAAGGGGGAGTCTATTTGAGGTAAGGATTCGGCAGTCGGCACCTTGCCTTTGAATGCGTGTTGCTGTGCACTGTTCCAGAGCTAGGCCTTGCATCTGCACTGCTGCTGCTGAATCATTACTGAGCAAGGGCCTCTGAGCTTTCTGTCTGCAGGATGAAATTATGTAGAATCACCTTCTCTTGCCTTGTTAGTAGTTGTTATCACTGTAGGATTGGAAGGGTTGCCTCTCGCACAGGTTGCCAGGTTTGAAGAGTTTGGACGGGTGAAAGATTGTTGATGCCCTGCATGCATATTCATTGGGGGATTGGATCATCTTCACAGAATATCATATGCAAAAGAAGACTGTCGTATCAAATGTAATACTTGTACCATCAAAACTGTGTTGGCTCTCAAAACTGCTGCACAGATTGTTTTCCACATATACGCTACAGATTAAAGAGAGTGATCTCTAGGTGAGCAAAACTGCGCATTATAATTTAAATGTAATATTATTATTTTTATTAAGACTCCACAAGATGACCTCCCATACAGTTAGAAGTGGAAGCTCATTGAAATGCATCCATTGTTCTATTACTGTTCTGCATATCACTGTTGGTGCCAAACAAACCCCCCTGAATAATATCCAGATCTACCTAGTCAATCACTGTCCCTGGGTTGTCTGGGCACAGCCAGTCATTTGGTCATCCTTGCCCTATGAGTCATCACCTTCTATCATTTTCAGCTGATTGCTATCAATGTACTGTTGTACCCTGATCAGTTGCCAACTATATAATTCATTATTGTACAGAGTGAATTGTTACTCCTATGCTTTTCCTGACAGTATGGAATGACCACAAGGGTGGGATATTGTCCAATAGCTTGATATATTCAGTGGTGCAGCAAATAATTTATGCTGAAAGCATCATCATCTACAAAATCCTCCATCGGAGACCTGCAATCCAAATTCTCATGCCTTAGTCATGCTATTGTTTATTAAGTCTCAGGTGGTAATCAATAATTCATGAATATTAAACTATTGAACTACAAGAGCACTGTGGAGCTGTCTCACTCCAACCACTCTCTACCTATACAATGAGTAATCAGTAAGGAAAAGAGTGTTGATTTGCGCCACTATGTCTGTATCAGTACCAGTCAGACCCTAAAAACTCTGGGCTTTATTAGAGCACGGCTCATAGCAAGACTGAGGGGCGATAAACAAAACAACGGATATGTTCTGTAGCGTACACACACACAAACAGAGAAAGAAACAAGGGGATGAGTGAGAGCAAAGAGCACAAAAATAAATAAACAGGGTGGGAGAGAGAGTCGGGGGGGGGGGGCAGCAGCCTCAAGTGCAACAGATTCTAGGTGAATCTCAGTAGGCACAACATGCTCAGTGAGATAGTCCTATTTTGTCTCTCTCCCTTTTCCCCTCTTACTCTCTTCCACTCCCTCACAGTATTTCACTCACAAACTCCCATAGGTCACAGAAGCACAACCGAGCGAGCCTGAGGACACTTGTGTTAACAAAGGCTGACGTCTACCCTGTCGCAGAGGCAATGAGACGTACCAGAGATGGTGTTTGATGCCTGCGCCTCTGCCTTCATTTTCTGCTCTGGATATATATATCGCAGGCTTCTTATATTCATGCATTTTGTTTTTGAGGGCCAAATTAAAATAAGATACTTCACAAATAGTGTCTGGTCTCGTATTTTTCTTGCAGCTTAACCAAGTCCAAATTGCAAAGTTGATATTCAAATAACATTGTGACCATGGCTTGAGCTCATATCTGGTAAAGTATTTTAAATAGGAGTTCATAGTAGTCCATGAGCCAGAGGTGTTGTCTCATAGTGATTTTTTTGAAGGTCTATTACCTTTGAAATGATATATAATATAACCAACTTTGAAATTACCAGATGCAACAATTGTTTCAAAATGGACCATATTATGCCATTGAATGTTGAAAGCTTAGCCATAGAATTCCATGTAGTAGAGTCACCAAATTGCACACACACAGCTAGGCTTGGGTATTAAAAAGATTTGTAGATACAGGGCCATCAAAACATGTATGCATTAGCCCCACAGAAGCCTTTTCACAACATTGCCACCAAACAACTCAATGGGGTCTAAATGGACAATTTCACATGACCATACCTGTATGAAATATGATTGTAGTATGCCAAAAATATCTTAAAATGTTCCTAGTGATGTAGAATACACAACCACATGAGCCAGGTGTGCCAGATATATAAAGATGTATAATTATTCACAGAAATGTGGCAAGAATGTTCCTTAAAAGCAGTATGAATCGCTCATTTCTGAAGATGTTATAATTTATAATTGCAATATTTAATCTTCAACCAATGGATATGTATAGTTCATGTGAATAGTTGTTTTCATTATGAGGACAGTACAAAATCAACAGACTACTTAACTCCCCTGGCGGCACCAGGGAATCAAGATGCAGGGAGTTGAAGGTGACACTGAAGGTGTATTTACTTAATTCGGAGGAGACCCAAGGAACCTCAAGAGTTAACCAACCATGGGAACGGGTTTGGTAACTCATGTTTTTATACTTCCACAACGAAGTTAGGTAAGTTGGAAGGTTGTATAGTAGAGCTTTGTACTCAAAAACAATAACCAACAGAAAATGAAAAGGGAATCGGTGGCAGCTAGTAGACCGGTGACGACGACCGCCGAGCGCCGCCCAAACAGGAAGAGGAGCCAAGTCGTGACATTTCCATGCTAACATATCTGTAGATTGATGAGGATTTTTTTTTTTTAATCAATTTTAGAATAAGGCTGTGACGTAACAAAATGTGGAAAAAGACAAGGGGTCTGAATACTTTCCGAATCCACTGTATGTCACCAAAGTTAGAACCCATAAACATAGCTGCCCTATTACATTGAATTCTATGGCTTAGCTTCCAATATGGGCTATTTTTAAACAATATTTGTAGCTGGTGTTTTCAAAGTTGGTTATATTATAGATAATTTGAAAGGTAATTTTAAGACCTTTCTGAATCACTTGTCAAATAAAGTTTAAATGCATCAGGCTCATGGACTATAACCTAATGCAATTCAAAAACAAGCAATTTTGGTTATCATAATTAAGCAATAAGGCACACGGGGGTGTGATATATGGCCAACATACCACGGCTAAGGGATGTTCTTAAGCACGACACAATGCGGAGTGCCTGGATACAGCCCGTAGCTGGGGTATATTGGCCATGTTTTGTCATACCTGTGGTATACGGTCTGATATACCATGGCTGTCAGCCAATCAGCATTCAGGGCTCGAACCACCCAGTTTATAATAGTGAATACACAATAGTATTAGTGAAACAACAGCGAGTCAGAGGTTTTATAGGCAGCAGGTGATGGTTTGGAGCCTGGTGTAACATCTCATCTAAAGCAAGACCAGTCTGTGTAGGAGCAGGAGTGAAATCTGTTGCATGGAAGAGAGGGAGAAGTCTGGCAGAGATGTTTCAGGGAGGTTGGATATGCTTGAAGGAGTCAGTTAGGAAAAGATCAAATGAGGCATCAGAGGAACTGTGGCCAACATACTCTGATTCCAGTTTTCGTGCGTGCGTGCGTGCGTGTGTGTGTGAGAGGGAGAGATGGCCTGCTAACTCCTGGAAAAACTCATAATCTGCAGGGGGAAGAGGGTTCCAGGCAACACATCCATATGAACCCTCTGTGGCCAACCTGGAAACCACAAGCAGAATGGTCTGAGGACCAATGGACAACATGGAGAGACAACAAAGGGAAAACACAGACATCCCTACATGGATAATGTCCCCCATATTTCTCACAGTGGATGTGACAACCTGGCCCAGCCAAGACAGAATTTCCATTACATAGTGGCAGAAGTGTAAAGACTAGAGAGATGCCTGTTGAGTGATGGACACCATGTGGAGTACTCTAAGCTTGTCTTCTCTGTCAAGATTACCAAACATATCAAACACATTGACACATTGTATTTTCTAATAATCTTCCTACAGCTAATGTCTCAATTTTTATTGAACTAATGACGAGACCCTGTAGTCCCTTCACTTTTTGTACAGAAGATAAAACAATGTGTGAATACATTAGCTTCTAAGGTATTTATATAGTGCCTTGAAAAAGTATTCACCCCCCAGATTTTGTTGAATATAAAATTGATTAAATGCTTCTCCACCTGCATTGCTTGCTGTTTGGGGTTTTAGGCTGGGTTTCTGTACAGCACTTTGAGATATCAGCTGATGTACGAAGGGCTATATAAATAAATTTGATTTGATTTGATTTGATTAAATTGAGATTATATATACACTACAGTTCAAAATTTTGGGGTCACTTAGAAATGTCCCTGTTTTTGAAAGAAAAGCACATTTTTTTGTCCATTAAAATAGCATCAAATTGATCAGAAATACAGTGTAGATATTAATGTTGTAAAAGACCATTGTAGCTGGAAATGGCAGATTTTTTTGTGGAATATCTACATAGGTGTACATAGTCCCATTAATCAGCAACCATTGATTTCTCAGAACAAGAATAGACTGACGAATTTCAGAAGAAAGTTCTTTGTTTCTGGCCATTTGAGCCTGTAATCGAATCCACAAATGCTGCTACTCCAGATACTCAACTAGTCTAAGGAAGGCCCGTTTTATTGATACTTTAATCAGAACAAAAGTTACCTTTTTCTCCACAATTTTGTGATATCAAATTGCGATCGTCTCATCACTGCAACTCCCCAACGGGCTCGGGAGAGGCGAAGGACGAGTCATGCGTCCTCCGAAACATGACCTGACAAACCATGATTCTTAACACCTGCCCACTTAACCCGGAAGCCAGCAGCACTATTGTGTCGAAGGAAACACTGTTCAACTGACTATCAGGATCAGCCTGCAGGTGCCCGGCCACCCTGGCCAAACCCTCCCTTAACCCGGACGATGCTGGGCCAATTGCGTGCCGCCCTATGTGACTCCCGGTCACGGCTGGTTGTGACACAGCCTGGGAACAAACCCGGGTCTGTAGTGCCTTAGACCCAAAAAATTTGTCACTGGCCTACACACAACACTCCATAATGTCAAAGTGGAATTATATTTTTAGAACGTTTTACAAGTTAATTAAAAATAAAAAGCTAAA
Source organism: Oncorhynchus kisutch (assembly GCF_002021735.2). Lineage (NCBI taxonomy): Eukaryota > Metazoa > Chordata > Actinopteri > Salmoniformes > Salmonidae > Oncorhynchus > Oncorhynchus kisutch. Next base: position 28,987,726 of record NC_034201.2, read on the forward strand.
ATGTCCTGTCAATAAGTGTTCAACCACTTTGTTATGACAAGGTCAGGAATAAAAGTGTGCTTAACAAATCACATAAGTTGCATGGACTCGCTCACACTGCAATAGTTTCTAACATAATTGTTTAATGACTACTTTATCTCTGTACACCACACATAACATTATCCAGGTGCCTCAGTCGAGCAGTGAATTTCCAATCAGATTCAACCACACAGACCAGGGAGGTTTTCTAATGCCTCACAAAGAACGGCACCTATTGGTAGAGGGTAAAAGCAGACATTGAATATCCCTTTAAACTTCTTCGGGATCGGTGTCCCTTCCACGGGACGGTTGAGCTAATAGAATACATTAAGGAGTTCCACTCTGTCAGACTAGTATAAAGGATTTGGAGACAGGCGCAGGAATACACAACAGCAGTTTTTAATATACCCAAAACAAACACGTATACAAAAACACTGGGCTGTACCCCAAAAAAAGATTGGGGGTAAACCTCGTTGAACGACATGGGACAATACCCGTAATACACAATATATAATATACAACTGCACTAGCGCATAGGTACTCACATGACCAACAGATATGGGAACAATAACCGACAAAGACAGATGGAACAGAGGGCACAAATATAACATACTAATCAGGGGAAATGGGAACCAGGTGTGAGTAATCAGACAAGACAGTCCGAGGTTGATGATAATGAATCCCGTTCAGTGAAGCCTAGAAAGCCTGTGAAGTAGACCTCCGGAACTGGTGAACAGAATAAGCAGCAGTACCGGGGGATCTGTGACACTCTCCATATTTTCAAGCAAAGGTGAGGCTACATCATGTTATAGTTATGCTTGTCATCATTAAGGACAGGGGAGTTTTTCAGGATAAAAAAAGGAAACAGAATGGAGCAAAGCAGAGGCAAAATCCTAAAGAAAAACCTGGTTCAGTCTGCTTTCCACCAGACACTGGGAAGTGAATTCACCTTTCAGCAGGACAATAACCTAAAACAGAAGGCCAAATATACAGTGCCTTCGGAAAGTATTTAAACCCCTTGACTTTTTACACATTTTGTTACATTATAGCCTTATTCTAAAATGTATTAAATTTAAAAAATCCTCAGCAATCTACACACAATACCAAACTGAGCATTCGGGGAGAAAGGCCTTGGTCAGGGAGATGAGTTCGTCTGTAGAGATGGGAGACTTTTCCAGAAAGACAAACATCTCTGCAGCGCTCCACCAACCTTTATAGTAGAGTGGCCAGACGGAAGCCACTTCTCAGTAAAAGGCACATGACAGCCCGCATGGAGTTTGCCAAAAGGCCTCTAAAGACTCTCACACCATGAGAAACAAGATTCTCTAGTCTGATGAAACCAAGATTGAACACTTTGGCCTGAATGCGAAGCGTCACGTCTGGAGGAAACCTGGTACCATCCCTATGGTGAAGAGTAGTGGTGGCAGCATAATTCTGTGGGGACATTTTTCAGCGGCAGGAACTGGGAGACTTGTCAGGATCGAGGCAAAGATGAACGGCGCAAAGTACAGAGAGATCCTTGATGAAAACCTGCTCTAGAGTGCTCAGGACCTCAGACAGGCACCAAAGTTCAACTTCCAACAGGACAATGACCCTAAGCACACAGCCAAGACAATGCAGGAGTGGCTTCGAGACAAGTCTCTGAATTTCATTGAGTGGCCCAGCCAGAGCCCGGACTTGAGAAACCTGAAAATAGATGTGCAGCGACGCTCTCCATCCAACCTGACAGAGCTTGAAAGGATCAGCAGAGAAGAATGGGAGAAACTCCCCAAATACAGGTGTTCCAAGCTTGTAGCGTCACACCCAAGAAGACTCGAGCCTGTAGTCACTGCCAAAGGTGCTTCCACAAAGTACTGAGTAAATAGTCTTAATACTTATGTAAATGTAATATGAGTTTTTTTTTTTTTATAAATTAGAAAACATTTCAAAAAACTGATTTTGCTTTGTCATTATGAGATATTGTGGGTAGATTGATGAGGGGAAAACAATTATTTCATCAAATTTAGAATAAGTCTAACGTAACGGAAGGTGGACAAAGTCAAGGGGTCTGAATTCTTTCCGAAGGAGTTGCTTATCAAGAAGACAGTACCAAGAAGACATTCCCAGTGGGTCAGAAGTTTACATACACTCAATCAGTATTTGGTAGCATTGCATTTAAATTGATTAACTTTAAATTGCCCATTCCTCCTGACAGAGCTGGTGTAACCGAGTCAGGCTTGTACGCCTCCTTGCTCGCACACGCTTTTTCAGTTCTGCTCACAAATCTTATATAGGATTGAGGTCAGGGCTCTGTGATGGCCACTCCAATACCTTGACTTTGTTGTCCTTAAGCCATTTTGCCACAACTTTGAGAGTATGCTTGGGGTCATTGTTAATTTGGAAGACCAAGCTTTAACTTCCTGACTCATGTCTTGAGATGTTGCTTCAATATATCCACATATTTTTCCATCCTTGTGATGCCATCAATTTTGTGAAGTGCACCAGTCCCTCCTGCAGCAAAGCACCCCCACAACATGATGCTGCCACCCCCATGCGGTTGGGATGGTGTTCTTCGCCTTGCAAGCCTCCCCATTTTTCCTCCAAACAATACCATGGTCATTATGGCCAAACAGTTCTATTTTTGTTTCATCAGACCAGAGGACATTTCTCCAAAAAGTACGATCTTTGTCCATGTGCAGTTGCAAACCGTAATCTGGCTTTTTTATGGCGGTTTTGGAGCAGTGGCTTCTTCCTTGCTGAGCGGCCTTTCAGGTTATGTCGATATAGGACTCGTTTTACTGTGGATATAGATACTTTTGTACCGGTTTCCTCCAGCATCTTCACAAGGTCCTTTGCTGTTGTTCTGGGATTGATTTGCACTTTTCGCACCAAAGTACGTTCATTTCTAGGAGACAGAATATGTCTCCTTCCTGAGTGGTATGACGGCTGCGTGGTCCCATGATGTTTATACTTGCGTACTATTGTTTGTACAGATGAACGTGGTACCTTCAGGCGTTTGGAAATTGCTCTCCACGATGAACCAGATTTGTGGTGGTCTGCAATTGTTTTTTCTGATGTCTAGGCCGATTTCTTTTGATTTTCCCATGATTTCAAGCAAAGAGGCACTGAGTTCGAAGGTAGGCCTTGAAATACATCCACAGGTACACCTCCAATTGACTCAAATGATGTCAATTAGCCTATCAGAAGCTTCTAAAGCCATGACATCATTTTCTGGAATTTTCCAAGCTGTTTAAAGACACTTAGTGTATGTAAACGTCTGACCCATTGGAATTGTGATACAGTGAATTATAAGTGAAATAATCTGTCTGTAAACAATTGTTGGAAAAATGACTTGTGTCATGCACAAAGTAGATGTCCTAACCAACTTGCCAAAACTATAGTTTGTTAACAAGACATTTGTGGAGTGGTGAATAATGAGTTGTGATGACTCCAACCAAAATGTATTTCCTCTTCCGACTTCAACTGTATATGGTATAACGGTATGAACATCTTGATACAGCCCAACCCTAGTAGGAGTGTGGCTTTTAAACATATCTTTTTTTGGCTTCCTGTTGGAGTAAATGTCATTTCTGTTCATCTGTTCTATTATATTGTCATCACATGTTAAGGTCGAACAATGACAGTTTTATAGCTTCAATGAGGCTAACAGAGGTGTATGAGTTCCTCAAGAGCCTATGGAAATCCCAAAGTTGGAATAGTTACCACTTTATTAATATATGTAATCAGCAATGTTAATATTATTAATATTATATTAGAATATACAAAACATTTCTGGGTAATTTTTAATTTGCAGTGTACAAACTTAACATGATGAACAGGAATGTCTTTTGCACTAACGGGTGGTCAAAAATAACTATCAGAAAAACCATGCCTCCAATAAGCCACGCCTCCAATCTGATAGGCTGCCATCTGTACAAAAATTATTAAAAAGGTTCAACATTGAACCTCTCCAATCACAGAAAGTTTCCGATTTGAACTTTTACACAGCGGTTCTTCGAAGACCCATTTCAGAGGGATTCCTTGAGGAACCTTTTTGAACTGGAAAGGTTCCGCCGGTGTGGCAACCTAAAAGGTTCTTCCAGATACCTTTACGTCTAAGAGTGTAGAATACAATATGTTTAAAGAGGGGATATCATTATGAGGCATTTGTAATGCAATTGTCATGTTTTGAGAAGCACATCAGGATAACGTCAGGACAAGATCAGCATATAGGGACAACATCAGTATAATGGGACATCGGGATAAAGGGACAACATCAGTATAATGGGGCAATGTCAGGACAACATCAAGATAACGAGACAATGTCAGGACAATGACTGGACAACTATTTGGTCCTTAAGGCACTTTTTTGTAGCACCCAACACATATCAATTGTAGTTTGTCTTATTGCCATTTTCAAAATCTTTCTCTTAGCAAAATTCATGGATATTAGAGCAAGGAAAAATCTTTGTTAATCAAAATGGGGCTGACACGATGTGCCATCCATGCAGGGACACTTAGTCTTTTACCACTTTTTGAAAGAGGAGAATGCATATTACCCACAAGGCCTTTTAATCCTCTTTAAAAGTCTATATTTAGAAAGAGTTCAGATTTATATTGACATTGTGTTATAAAGTCCCTTGACAATCAGCTTTTCTTCTGCTAGGACAATGCATGACTACCTCTGTGGAAACGGCTTTTTATGTTTGGAGTGCAAGGACCGGAATGGAGTTAGGCAGAGCAATCAAGCAAAGCACCAATTAAATTAGGCAACTGTTGAAAACCAAAACACAGGTCACCAAGGCAACAGTCGTTTGAACCTGCTGACACGGTAAGTACCTGATCAAGCAATCATCTTTCAGTGGCTTTGTACAGCATTGTACACACTTAAATGTATTTATGCATTTAAATAATTTTTCTTGACCCTGAGGTTGATCTGCTTAGAGTCATTGCCCCGTCGCACAGTGATTGACCTAGCCTTACTTGCTACATTGGTTCGAATAATTAATTAAGCCCAGCTGAAAGAGGAATAACGGCTCATTTAGATTTTTTGCTATTATTAATTAATACACTTATTTTAGGTACTAGTGGCACCAGGGAATCCAAATGCAATACATTTGATAAGTCATTCATACTTAAACAACGAAGTTGGGTAAGTCGGAAGCTTGTATAGGAGAGCTTTGTAAACTAAAAGGGAGTAATTAAGTGATCTACTGAACTTCAATGAGGACCAGCCAACCTTTTGATACAGGATGCAGTGATGTTTATTAAAAGTATCACCTGTGATAGAGTGAAGGGTGCTATGGTAGACGGGCTTCCAAAGGTTTAGCAGAAGTGGCTGTTGCATTCTGATAAATGGCATCACCGTAGTCATGAACTGGCAGTAAAGTTGACTGTACAATCTGCCTCCTGCTGTTCAGAGAGAGGCATGATATATTTCTATGAAAGAAGCCTACTTTAAATCTCAAGTTTTTAACTTGCTCCTTCATATATGTTTTTAAAAGTCAATCCAAATAATTATCAATCCAAAAGCCCAGATACATGCAAAGAGCTCACCTGGCTTAAATGATGCCTCCAGAGATACAATCTCTCTCATAGTCACTCAACGCCTACCCTTGTCTGTACCTTATGCCCTGAATCTATTCTACCACGCCCAGAAATCTGCTCCTTTTATTCTCTGTTCTCAGTGCACTAGACGACCAGTTCGTATAGCCTTTAGCCGTGCCCTTATCCTACTCCTCCTCTGTTCCTCTTGTGATGTAGAGGTTAACCCAGGCCCTGTAGCCCCCAGTACCACATCTATTCCCCAGGCGCTCTCATTTGTTGTCTTCTGTAACCGTAAAAGCCTTGGTTTTATGCATGTTAATGCATCAGAAGCCTCCTCCCTAAGTTTGTCTTATTCACTGCTTAGCACACTCCACCAACCCTGATCTCCTAGCCATGTCTGAATCCTGGCATAGGAAGGCCACCAAAAAGTTGGATATTTCCATCCCCAACTACAACATTTTCCACCAAGATAGAACTGCCAAAGGGGGAGGAGTTGCAATCTACAGCAGATGTAACCGATGTGAAATGGCTAGCTAGTTAGCGGTGGTGCGCGCTAATAGCGTTTCAATCGGTGACGTCACTTGCTCTGAGACCTTGAAGTAGTGGTTCCCCTTGCTCTGCAAGGGCTGTGGCTTTTTGGAGCGATGGGTAACGATGCTTCGTGGGTGTCAGTTGTCTGTGTGTACAGAGGGTCCCTGGTTCAAGTCCGGGTAGGGGCGAGGAGAGGGACGGAAGCTATACTGTTACACAGAGAAAGCCTGCAATATTCTGTCATACTATCCAGGTCTGTGCCCAAACAATTCAAGCTTCTACTTTTAAAATCCATTTTTCCAGAATAAATCTCACTGTTGCCGCTTGTTATAGACCCCCCTCAGCCCCCAGCTGTGCCCTGGCACCATACTGTATGTGAATTGATTGCCCCCTATTTATCTTCAGAGTTCGTACTGTTAGATGACCTAGACTGGGATATGCTTAACACCCCAGCCATCCTACAATCTAAGCTAGATGCCCTCAATCTCCCACAAATTATCAAGGAACCTACCAGGTACAACCCTAAATCCGTAAACATGGACACCCTCATAGATATCATCCTGACAAACTTTCCCTCTAAATACACCTCTGCTGTCTTCAACCAGGATCTCAGCGATCACTGCCTCATTGCCTGCGTCCGTAATGGGTCCGCGGTCAAACAACCACCCCTCATCACCGTCAAACGCTCCCTAAAACATTTCAGCGAGCAGGCCTTTGTAATCGACCTGGCCCAGGTATCCTGGAAGGATATTGACCTCATCCCATCAGTAGAGAATGCCTGGTCATTCTTTAAAAGTGCTTTCCTCACCATCTGAAATAAGCATGCCTCATTCAAAAAAATTTAGAACTAAGAACAGATATAGCCCTTGGTTCCCCTCAGACTTGACTGCCCTTAACCAGCACAAAAACATACTGAGGCGTATTGTATTAGCATCGAATATCCCCAGCGATATGCAACTTTTCAGGGAAGTTAGGAACCAACATACACATTCAAATAGGAAAGCAAAGGCTGTTTTTTTCAAAGAGAAATGTGCATCCTGTAGCACTAATTCCAAAACGTTTTGGGACACTGTAAAGTCCATGGAGAATAACAACACCTCCTTCCAGCTGCACTGAGGCTAGGAAACACTGTCACCACCGATAAATCTACGATAATCAAGAATTTCAATAAGGATTTTTCTACGGCTGGCCATGCTTTGCAACTGGCTACCCCTACCTCGGCCAACAGCTCTGCACCCCCCGCAGCATGTTCCAAGCCCCCCCCCCCCTCTTCTCCTTCACCCAAATCCAGATAGTTGATGTTCTGTAACAACTGCAACATCTGGACCCCTACAAATCAGCTGGGTTAGACAATCTGGGCCCTCTATTTCTAAGATTATCCACCGCAATTGTTGCAACCCCTATCACTAGCCTGTTCAACCTCTCGTATCGTCTGAGATCCCTAAAATTGTAAAGTTGCCACGGTCATTCCCCTCTTCAAAGGGGGAGATACTCCAGACCCATATCTATCCTGCCCTGCCTTTCTAAAGTCTTCGAAAGCAAAGTTAACAAACAGATCACCGACCATTTAGAATCCCGCCGTACCTTCTCCGCTATGCAATCTGGTTTCTGAGCTGGTCATGTGTACACCAAAGCCATACTCAAGGTCCAAAACAATATCGTAACTGCCATTGATAAAAGAGTGTACTGTGCAGCCATCTTCATTGACCTGGCCAAGGCTTTCGACTCTGTGAATCACCGCATTCTTACCGGCAAACTCAACAGCATTGGTTTCTCAAATGACTGCCTCGCCTGGTTCACTAACTACTTCTCAGATAGAGTTCAGTGTGTCAAATAGAAGGGCCTGTTGTCAGGACCTCTGGCAGTCTCTATGGGGGTAACCACAGGGTTCAATTCTCGGACATACTCGTTTCTCTGTATATATCAATGACGACGCTCTTGCTGCTAGTGATTGTCTGAACCACCTATACGCAGAAGACACCATTCTGTATATTTCTGGCCTTTCCTTAGACACTGTGTTAACAAACCACCAAACGAGCTTCAATGCCATACAACTCCCCTTCCGCCGCCTCCAACTGCTATTAAATGTTAGTAAAACTACAGTTGAAGTTGGAAGTTTACATACACCTTAGCCAAATACATTTAAACTCAGTTTTTCACCATTTCTGACATTTAATCCTAGTTAAAATTCCCTGTCTTAGGTCAGTTAAGATCACCACTTTATTTTAGGAATGTGAAATGTCAGAATAAATGGAAGAAATAAATGATTCTTTCAGCTTTTATTTCTTTCAGAAGATTACACACTCTCAATTAGTATTTGGTAGCATTGCCTTTAAATTGTTTAACTTGGGTCAAACATTTCGGGTAGCCTTCCACAAGCTTCCCACAATAAGTTGGGAGACTTTTGTCCCATTCCTCCTGAAAGAGCTGGTGTAACTGAGTCAGGTTTGTAGGCCTCATTGCTCGCACACACTTTTTCAGTTCTGCTCACAAATATTCTATAGGATTGAGGTCAGGGCTCTGTGATGGCCACTCCAATACCTTGACTTTGTTGTCCTTAAGCCATTTTGCCACAACATCGGAAGTATGCGTCGGGTCATTGTCCATTTGCAAGACCTATTTGCGACCAAGCTTTAGCATCCTAAACTGATGTCTGGAGATATTGCTTCAATATATCCACATAATTTTCCTACCTCATGATGCCAAGTAGTTTGTGAAGTGTACCAGTCCCTCCTGCAGCAAAGCACCCCCACAACATGATGCTGCCACCCCAGTGCTTCACGGTTGGGATGGTGACCTTCGGCTTGCAAGCCTCCCTCTTTTTCTTCCAAACATAACGATTATCATTATGGCCAAACAGTTCTATTTTTGTTTCATCAGACCAGAGGACATTTCTCCAAAAAGTACGATCTTTGTCCCCATGTGCAGTTTTTATGGCGGTTTTGGAGCAGTGGCTTCTTCCTTGCTGAGCAGCATTTCTGGTTGTGTCAATATAGGACTCGTTTTACTGTGGATATAGATACTTTTGTACCTGTATCCTTCAGCATCTTCACAATGTCCTTTGCTGTTGTTCTGGGATTGATTTGAACTTTCGTTCCAAAGTACATTCATCTATAGGAGACAGAACACGTCTCCTTCCTGAGTGGGATGACGGCTGCGTGATCCTATGGTGTTTATACTTGTGTACTATTGTTTGTACAGATGAACGTGGTACCGTCAGGCGTTTGGAAATTGCTCCCAAGGATGAACCAGACTTGTGCAGGTCTACAATTGTTTTTTCTGAGGTCTAGGCTGATTTATTTAGATTTTCCCATGATGTCAAGCAAAGAGGCACTGAGTTTGAAGGTAGCTCTTGAAATACATCCACAGGTACACCTCCAATTGACTCAAATTATGTCAATTAGCCATTCAGAAACTTCTAAAGCCATGACATTTCCTGGAATATTCCAAGCCGTTTAAAGGCACAGACAACTTAGTGTATGTAAACTTCTGACCCACTGGAATTGTGATACAGTGAATTATTGTCACGCCATGACCTTAGAGATCCTTTAAATTCTCTATTTGGTAGGTCAGGGTGTGACTAGGGTGGGAAATCTGTGTTTATATTTCTTTGTTGGCCGAGTACGGTTCCCAATCAGAGGCAGCTGTCTATCGTTGTCTCTGATCGGGGATCATACTTAGGCAGCCCTTTTTCCCACCTTCTGTTGTGGGATCTTGTCTTTCGTTGTTGCATGTGTTGGCACTCCTAGCTTTAGGTTCGTTGAGTTGTTCCACCCAAAAATATAAACATTTAATATGAAAATAAAATGTACGCCTACCAAGCTGCACCTTGGTCTTCATTTAACGACGGACGTAACAATTTTAAGTGAAATAATCTGTCTGTAAACAATTGATGGAAAATGACTTGTGTCATGCAAAAAGTATATGTCCTAACCGACTTGCCAAAATTATAGTGCGTTAACAAGAAATGTGTAGAGGTTGAAAAACAAGTTTTAATGACTCCAACCTATGTGTATGTAAACTTCCGACTTCAACTGTATGTGAGAATGCTATTCATTGAGTACAGCTCAGCGTGAAACACCATAGTGCCATCAAAGCTCATCATTAACCTATGGACCCTGAGACTAAACACCTCCCTCTGCAACTTAATCCTGAATCAGGAAGGGCCGCCGCCAGGTGGTAAGGGTACGAACAACACATCCGCCACGCTGATCCTCAACACGGGGGCCCCTCAGGGGTGTGTGCTCCGTCCCTTCCTGTACTCCCTGTTCACTCATGACGGCCCTGGTCACTCATGCACGGCTCCATCATCAAGATTGTCGATTATACAACAGTGGTAGGCCTTATCACAGACAACGATGAGACAGCCTATAGGGAGGAGGGCAGGGACCTGGCCTTGTGGTGCCAGGACAACAACCTCTCTCTCAATGTGATCAAGACTAAGGAGATGATTGTGGACTACAGGAAAAGGAGGACCAAGCAAGCACCAGTTCTCATCGACGGGGCTATAGTGGAACAGGTTGAGAGTTCCTTGGTGTACATATCACCAACAAACTAAGACAGTCGTGAAGAGGGCACAAAAAAAGCTTATTCTCCCTCAGGAGACTGAAAAGATTTGGTATGGGTCCTCAGATCCTCAAAAAGGTTCTACAGCTGCACCATCGAGAGCATTACATGGTTACATCACTGCCTGGTATGGCAACTGCTCGGTCTCCGACCGCAAGGCACTATAGAGGGTAGTGCGTATGGCCCAGTGCATTACTGGGGCCAAGCTTCCTGCCATCCAGTACCTCTATACCAGGTGGTCTCAGAGGAAGGCCTTCTGATCAGACTATTTGCTCTTTAATTACTTGTTACTTTTATCTCTTATTCTTATCTGTATTTTTTTTAACTGCATTGTTGGTTAGGGGTTTGCAAGTATGCATTTCACTGTAAGGTGAATACCTGTTGTATTCGGCGCATGTTACTAATAATTTTTTGAGGGAAATTCTCAAATACTTCAGCCACCCTTGTCATAGATTGTCCTCTCTGCTACCGCACGGCAAGTGGTACCGGAGCGCCAAGTCCAGGTCCAAAAGGCTTCTTAACAGCTTCTACCTCCTGAACAGCTACCCAGACCCCTCTTTTACGTTGCTGCTACTCTCTGTTTATAATCTATACATAGCCACTTTAACTCGACCTAAATGTACATATTACCTCAATTACCTCCACTAACCGGTGCCCCTGCATATTGACTCTGTACAGGTACTGCCTGTATATAGCCTCCACATTGACTCTGTACAGGTACTGCCTGTATATAGCCTCGCTTGTTATTTTGCTGCTGCTGTTGAATTATTTGTTACTTTTATTTTCTATGTTCAACTTAAAGCATTGTTGGTTAAGAGCTTGTAAGTGAACATTTCATTGTAAGGACTACACCTGTTGTATTCGGCGCATGTGACAAATAACATTTTGATTTGACGGTTCTAAAATGGTTATTCTACAGGAACAAGGGTTCTACAAGGTTCTAAAGGGTGAAAGGTTCTACCTGCTACCAAAAAGGGGTACAGGGACACGGCGAAGAACCCTTGGAAGAATCATTTTAAATGGTTTAGAGTGGTTTAGTTGCGTGGTCCACATGCCAATGTTGTCTTTGGCTCTAAACACATAACCATCACTCAACTGAGGACAAATGTATACCCAATCATCTTAGTTGAATCTGTGGAACACAGGACATACATATACTACACAAGAACGATACCAGTCTCTGCAAATCTATTTTGCTATTGGGTCATAATGAATTCACTTGTCTCTCGTAGTGCAAACACTGCTGACATTTCCTTCTCATTGTAAATACCATGACATTTTAACAGCCTGTAAGAAAGACCCCAATGAGAACACACGTCAAATGATCTATCAATAAGTACTCAACATGTGTTCCTATTCACAAACCATTATGTATACACTGGTTTAGCCCCCTAAAATATGTATGTTTGAGAGGTATTCATTTTGAGTACAGTGCTAAGTCTTCTTTGCCTCATTCTGACAATAGAACATGTTTTATCTTTTTTTCATGACACAAGCATTATTTTTCGCCTTTTCTCTTCTGAGGGGCAGAGGTTTAGAGGTTAAGGGACAGTCTAGCGATGGCTCCCATTCAAACAAAATATACTTAACAAAAATAGAAAACGCAACATGCAACAATTTCAACGATTTTGCTGAGTTACAGTTCATATAAGGAAATCAGTCAATTGAAATAAATTCATTAGGGCCTAATGGATTTCACATGACTGGGCAGGGGCGCAGCCAGGAGGGGGTCTGGGAGAGCATAGGTCCACCCACTTGGGAGCCAGGCCGAGCCAATCAGAATTAGTTTTTCCCCAAAAAAGGGCTTTATTACAGATAGAAATACTCCTCCACTCCACCACCCCCTCCTCCCTCAGATGATCCCACAGGTGAAGAAGCCGGATGTGGAGGTCCTGGGCTGGCGTGGTTACATGTAGTCTCCGGTTGTGAGGCTGGTTGGACGTTCTGCCAAATTCTCTAAAACGACGTTGGAGGTGGCTTATGGTAGAGAAATTAACATTAAATTCTTTGGCAACAGCTCTGATGGATATTCCTGCAGTCAGCACGACAATTCAGACATCTGTAGCATTGTGTTGTGTGACAAAACTGCATATTTTAGAGTGGCCTTTCATTGTCCCCAGCATAAGATGCACACACTATGCCACACCTGTCAGGTGGATGGATTATCTTGACAAAGGAAAAGTTGTTACTCTTATTCTTATCTGTATTTTTTTTAAACTGCATTGTTGGTTAGGGGTTCGCAACAGGGATGTAAACAAATTTCCTCTCGTCTCTTTTATTTAATCTCATGAAACATGGGACCAGCACTTATATGTTGCCTTTATATTTTTGTTCAGTGTAGAAGACGACCTACAGAAAAAAATTGTCTGAGACCAAGGGTCCATGCCTGCTGTGGGACGCAGACAGACTAGGACAGTAGGAAACTAGTTGATGTGTGCAGGGAAACAAAATAGCAGCTCTGAACAAGCAGCACTGTATCCTGCAGCATGAGCATAATTTTTTTTAAAGAGCCCCTCTGGAACTAAATTTCTTCAAAGAGTACAGAGCTGCCTTTTTCTTACTGCTACAGTAGGCATTCCAAGCCATAGTGCCACAGTTATCAAAATAATGTAGTGTTGGTGTAGCAATGATTGGTAATGATTCAAAATATTGTGTGCTGACGATACTTTCCTTGACTCAGAAAGTGAGCAGTCACCCTCACTTAATTAGCCAATTAAGTTTAGTTGTTAGAACTGCTGACATTGGAAATTGGGGTACTGGAAGAAGCAGCAGATCTAATCAAGGGTCAACTTGAACAACATTACAAAAGGGTGTTCCTTTTTCATACACAGTTCCAGCTTTCAACAACACAAACACCTATTCACTTAACATGAATGTTTAATTTCATTCTTCTTTGTATAAGGTTCTTGGATATGGAGTGCCAGGTATCTAAAATTTGAGTCTGGTAATGAATCTATCAGCCAGAAAAGATGCTGAGCATTCATTCAGAAAGCATGGCTATTGGTTAAAAAACATGACCTAACTCCAAGACATCTTCTCCAACGTGTAGTAATTATCACAGTCTCCCTTGTTTTCTTCTCAGATCAAATATTTATGACTGAGTAGAATGGAAGATTCTCTGGGAACACTAATTTGTCTCTTATGTAAAAGTATAAATCTGTCGAAATAATAACATTCTCTTTTGCTGCAACAAAGAAAATGGGAATTTGCATCACATCATTACTTTACGCGAGCCGTTCTGAAAGAATTTCTAAATGAAATTGCATTTTAATTACTCCATTGATCATCAAAGCTAGATGTCATCTCTCTGTCATCAGCAATATGAATTCAGACACTTTCAAAGGAAACAGTTTCTCATCTATCCTAAGTTGTGGTGGCGAGGCCCACTCTAAACAGAACATGCTGGAAATGCACACCATGCACACTACTTTATGCATTTGCCTGTTATATGTTTCAATTTGAGAAAATTAGGTGTGTTTGAGATTAACTAATATGGGGCGGCAGGGTAGCCTGGGGTGGCAGGATAGCCTATTGGTTAGAGCGTTGGACTAGTAACCAAAAGGTTGCAAGTTCATATCCCTGAGCTGACAAGGTACAAATCTGTCATTCTGCCCCTGAACAGGCAGGTAACCCACTGTTCCTAGGCCATCATTGAAAATAAGAATTTGTTCTTAACTGACTTGTCTAGTTAAATAAAAAAAAACTACTATAAAACTTTGTTCAATCTCATCAAAGTAACCATCATTGAAGATATTGTATTCCTTTTCATAAGACAAAACTAAAATGCAAGATAATTAATTAGATCTTAATTGTAGAGATGCCGATATAAAATAATTCAAATGATTTTTTTAACCTTTATTTAACTAGACAAGCCAGTTAATAACAAATTCTTTATTTCAATGATGGCCTAGGCACAGGGAGTTAATTGCCTTGTTCAGAGGCAGAACAACCTTGTCAGTGGGAGGGATTTGATCAAGTCCAACGCTCTAACCACTAGGCTACCTGCCACCCCAACATGAATAGACCATAAGCCTTACATAATCAATAATCTATGTCTTCCACATATCCCTGTGGAGATTCAACATCATTTAGACAGAGGTAAGGTCAGAGTGTTTAGAATTTACTAGGCTGCAGATGAACTAACCTGGGGCTCTCAATGCACCTTTTTATTATTGCATGATGTTTTTTACCAAATACAAATACACTTACGAAAAATAACTTACAGCCATAGACAAACTAAGACCACATCTCATCTACCCAGACCCACCTGCTCACACCCCCATCTGTTGGATATGCTCTCTGCAAGGTTTTGTATATCTTACATATTGTATGAACATCCTTTTCTGACCTAATTAAGATTCTCTCAAGGTTACTCTGATTCCCAAAAGATTTCAAATAGACATTGTGACAATTCATTTTTAAGTTGCATTATTTGAAAATATCTACATTGGTCAGTGCAAAATTGCTTTTTAATTCAGTCATAGAAATACATTTATGGTTTCAATGGCTTTAGTTTTCCAAGTGGGCCAATTTATCGTTGATTTCTGAAAAGCTATACAATGATTGCTCCATAGGGTTGTGTTTTGTGGGAATTATATTGGTTCTTGTAGAATACGTTTAATTTGCTTCCATATTGTTTTAGTGTTCTTAACTATGAAGTTGTTCATGTCTTAGGAAATAAACACGTAAAAAGACTCTGGCGGTGAACATGCTCTTCTTCAATATGTACCCATTGGCCATTGTTCCTATTTAGTGCATTTAACTATACAGTACCGGTCAAAAGATTAGAAACACCTACTCATTCAAGGGTTTTTCATTATTTTTTAAACTATTTTATACATTGTAGAATAATAGTGAAGACATCAAATGATGAAATAACCCACTTGGAATCATGTAGTAAACCAAAAAAAGTGTTTAACAAATCTAAATGTATTGTACATTTGAGATTCTTCAAAGTATCCACCCTTTGCCTTGATGAGAGCTTTGCACACTCTTGGCATTATCTCAACCAGCTTCATGGGGTACTCACCTAAAATGCATTTCAAATAACAGGTGTAGCTTGTTAAAAGTTCATTTGTGGAATTTCTTTCCTTCTTATTGCGTTTGAGCCAATCAGTTGTGTTGTGACTAGGTAGGGGTGGTATACAAAAGATAGCCCTATTTGGCAAAAGACCAAGTCCAGAGTTACCTCTGCTGCAGAGGATAAGTTCATTAGAGTTAACTTCACCTCAGATTGCAGCACAAATACATGCTTCACAGAGTTCAAGTAACAGACACATCTCAACATCAACTGTTCAGAGGAGACTGCGTGAATCAGGCCTTCCTGGTTGAATTTCTACAAAGAAACCACTAAAGGACACCAATAATAAGAAGAGGCTTGCTTGGGCCAAGAACCATGAGTAATGGACATTAGAGTCCAAATTTGAGATTTTTGGTTACAACCGCCGTGTCTTTGTGAGACGCAGAGTAGATGAGCGGATGATCTCCGCATGTGTGGTTCCCAACATGAAGCATGGAGGAGGTGGTATGATGGTGACTTACTGGTGATACTGTAAGTGATGTATTTAGAATTCAAGGCGCACTTAACCAGCATGGCTAACAAGCATTCTGCAGCAATACGCCATCCTATCTGGTTGTTGCTTAGTGGAACTATCATTGGTTTCTCAACAGGACAATGACCCAACACAGCTCCAGGCTGTGTAAGGGTTATTTGACCAAGAAGGAGAGTGATGGAGTGCTGCATGAATAGGTGTGTCCAAACTTTTGACTGGTACTGTATAAACATACTGTGTACACAAACATACATACAGTTGAAGTCAGAAGTTTACATACACCTTAGCCAAACACCTTTAAACTCAGTTTTTCACAATTCCTGAAATTTAATTCTAGTATGCTTTGTCCATTTGGAAGACCAAGCTTTGACTTCCTGACTGATGTCTTGAGATGTTGCTTCAATATATCCACATAATTTTCCTACCTCATGATGCCATCAATTTTGTGAAGTGCACCAGTCCCTACAGCAGAAAAGCACCCCCACAACATGATGCTGCCACCCCCGTGCTTCACAGTTGGGATGGTGTTCTTCGGCTTGCAAGTCTCCCTCTTTTCCCTCCAAACAATACGATGGTCATTATGGCCAAACAGTTCTATTTTGGTTTTATCAGACCAGAGGACATTTCTCCAAAAAGTACGATCTTTGTCCCCATGTGCAGTTGCAAACCGTAGTCTCGCTTTTTTATGGCGGCTTTGGAGCAGTGGCTTCTTCCCTGCTGAGCGGACTTTCAGGTTGTGTCGATATAGGACTCGTTTTACTGTGGATATACAGTGCCTTGCGAAAGTATTCGGCCCCCTTGAACTTTGCGACCTTTTGCCACATTTCAGGCTTCAAACATAAAGATATAAAACTGTATTTTTTTGTGAAGAATCAACAACAAGTGGGACACAATCATGTGTCAATCAAGTGGAATGACATTTATTGGATATTTCAAACTTTAACAAATCAAAAACTGAAAAATTGGGCGTGCAAAATTATTCAGCCCCCTTAAGTTAATACTTTGTAGCGCCACCTTTTGCTGCGATTACAGCTGTAAGTCTCTTGGGGTATGTCTCTATCAGTTTTGCACATCGAGAGACTGAAATGTTTTCCCATTCCTCCTTGCAAAACAGCTCGAGCTCAGTGAGGTTGGATGGAGAGCATTTGTGAACAGCAGTTTTCAGTTCTTTCCACAGATTCTCGATTGGATTCAGGTCTGGACTTTGACTTGGCCATTCTAACACCTGGATATGTTTATTTGTGAACCATTCCATTGTAGATTTTGCTTTATGTTTTGGATCATTGTCTTGTTGGAAGACAAATCTCCGTACCAGTCTCAGGTCTTTTGCAGACTCCATCAGGTTCTTCCAGAATGGTCCTGTATTTGGCTCCATCCATCTTCCCATCAATTTTAACCATCTTCCCTGTCCCTGCTGAAGAAAAGCAGGCCCAAACCATGATGCTGCCACCACCATGTTTGACAGTGGGGATGGTGTGTTCAGGGTGATGAGCTGTGTTGCTTTTATGCCAAACATAACGTTTTGCATTGTTGCCAAAAAGTTCAATTTTGGTTTAATCTGACCAGAGCACCTTCTTCCACATGTTTGGTGTGTCTCCCAGGTGGCTTGTGGCAAACTTTAAACGACACTTTTTATGGATATCTTTAAGAAATGGCTTTCTTCTTGCCACTCTTCCATAAAGGCCAGATTTGTGCAATATACGACTGATTGTTGTCCTATGGACAGAGTCTCCCACCTCAGCTGTAGATCTCTGCAGTTCATCCAGAGTGATCATGGGCCTCTTGGCTGCATTTCTGATCAGTCTTCTCCTTGTATGAGCTGAAAGTTTAGAGGGACGGCCAGGTCTTGGTAGATTTGCAGTGGTCTGATACTCCTTCCATTTCAATATTATCGCTTGCACAGTGCTCCTTGGGATGTTTAAAGCTTGGGAAATCTTTTTGTATCCAAATCCGGCTTTAAACTTCTTCACAACAGTATCTCGGACCTGCCTGGTGTGTTCCTTGTTCTTCATGATGCTCTCTGCGCTTTTAACGGACCTCTGAGACTATCACAGTGCAGGTGCATTTATACGGAGACTTGATTACACACAGGTGGATTGTATTTATCATCATTAGTCATTTAGGTCAACATTGGATCATTCAGAGATCCTCACTGAACTTCTGGAGAGAGTTTGCTGCACTGAAAGTAAAGGGGCTGAATAATTTTGCACGCCCAATTTTTCAGTTTTTGATTTGTTAAAAAAGTTTGAAATATCCAATAAATGTCGTTCCACTTCATGATTGTGTCCCACTTGTTGTTGATTCCTGACAAAAAAATACAGTTTTATATCTTTATGTTTGAAGCCTGAAATGTGGCAAAAGGTCGCAAAGTTCAAGGGGGCCGAATACTTTCGCAAGGCACTGTAGATACTTGTGTACCCGTTTCCTCCAGGACCTTCACAAGGTCCTTTGCTGTTATTCTGGGATTGATTTGAACTTTTCACTCCAAAGTATGTTCATCTCTAGAACGCGTCTCCTTCCTGAGCGGGATGACGGCTGTGTGGTCCTATGGTGTTTATACTTGCGTACTATTGTTTGTACAGATGAACGTGGTACCTTCAGGCATTTGGAAATTGCTCCCAAGGATGAGCCAGACTTGTGGAGGTCTCCAATAATTTTTCTGAGGTCTTGGCTGATTTCTTTTGATTTTCCCATGATGTCAAGCAAAGAGGCACTGATTTTGAAGGTAGGCCTTGATATACATCCACAGGTAGCCTCAGATTGACTCAATTGATGTCAATTCACCTATCAGAAGCTTCTAAAGCCATTACATACATTTCTGGAATTTTCCAAGCTGTTTAAAGGCACAGTTAACTTAGTGTATGTAAACTTCAGACCCACTGGAACTGTGATACAGTGAATTATAAATGACATAATCTGTCTGTAAACAATTGTTGGAAAAATGACTTGCGTCTTGCACAAAGTAGATGTCCTAACCGACTTGCCAAAACTATAGTTTGTTAACAAGAAATGTGTGTAGTGGTTGAAAAACTAGTTTTAATGACTCCAACCTAAGTGTATGTAAACTTCCGACTTCAACTGTATATTGATACAGTACCATTCACATTGTAGAATAGTAGTGAAAACATCAAAACTATGAAATAACACATATGGAATCATGTAGTTACCCCAAAAAGTGTTAAACAAATCAAAATGTATTTAAGATTCTTCAAAGTAGCCACCCTTTGATTGGATGACAACTTTGCACACTCTTGGCATTCTCTCAACCAGCTTCACATGGAATGCTTTTCCAACAGTCTTGAAGGAGTTCCCACATGTTGGCTGCTTTTCATCGATTCCGGAGCAAACATCAATTATTCCTGAGCTAGCCAGCTGAAGAGTTCCATCAGTCACTTCTGGGCTACAATCACCTATCCGGACCCGTTTCACTGCCAACGCGGAGTCCCACCGGTTCGTCACAACTGGACTACTGACGTTATCTGCCCGAGTGAGTTATCCAGCTGGCTCCTCCATCGCAAAGTTACCTGAACGTTACCTTGTTTTTTCTTGGGCCTCTATAACTATATCTATTTTTTTTTGCGAATTGGATTGATCCCCTCTACCACACGGAACCCCACTAATCCGACCGACGGAAACGCACGATGTGGCTAAAAACAGACATCCATCCTATGCTAGCTTGCTACCGATGGCCCGGCTAGCTGTCTGAATCGCCGTGACCCCAACCAACCTCACTACTCACTGGACCCTTTTGCTCACTCGACTAAGCATGCCTCTCCTTAATGTCAATATGCCTTGTCCATTGCTGTTCTGGTTAGTGTTTATTGGCTTATTTCACTGTAGAGCCTCTAGTCCTGCTCACTATACCTTATCCAACCTATTAGTTCCACCATCCACACATGCGATGACATCTCCTGGTTTCAATGATGTTTCTAGAGACAATATCTCTCTCATCGTCACTCAATACCTAGGTTTACCTCCACTGTATTCACATTCTACCATACCTTGTCTGTCCATTATACCTTGAAGCTATTTTATCGCCCCCAGAAACCTCCTTTTACTCTCTGTTCCAGACGTTCTATACGAACAATTCTCATTGCTTTTAGCCGTACCCTTATCCTACTCCTCCTCTTTTCCTCTGGTGATGTAGAGGTGAATCCAGGCCCTGCAGTGCCTAGCTCCACTCCTATTCCCCAGGTGCTCTCTTTTGATGACTTCTGTAACTGTAATAGCCTTGGTTTCATGCATGTTAACATTAGAAGCCTCCTCCCTAAGTTTGTTTTATTCACTGCTTTAGCACACTCTGCCAACCCGGATGTTCTAGCTGTGTCTGAATCCTGGCTTAGGAAGACCACCAAAAATTCAGAAATTTTCATCCCAAACTACAACATTTTCAGACAAGATAGAACTGCCAAAGGGGGCGGTGTTGCAATCTACAGCAAAGATAGCCTTCAGAGTTCTGTCCTACTATCCAGGTCTGTACCCAAACAATTTGAACTTCTACTTTAAAAAAAATCCACCTCTAAAAACAAGTCTCTCACTGTTGCTGCCTGCTATAGACCACCCTCTGCCCCCAGCTGTGCTCTGGACACCATATGTGAACTGATTGCCCCTCATCTATCTTCAGAGCTCGTGCTGCTAGGCGACCTAAACTGGAACATGCTTAACACCCCAGCCATCCTACAATCTAAGCTCGATGCCCTCAATCTCACAAATGATCAATTAACCTACCAGGTACCTCCCCAAAGCCGTAAACACGGCCACCCTCATAGATATCATCCTAACCAACTTGCCCTCTAAATACACCTCTGCTGTCATCAACCAAGATCTCAGCGATCATTGCCTCATTGCCTGCATCTGTAATGGGTCAGGGGTCAAACGACCTCCACTCATCACTGTCAAACGCTCCCTGAAACACTTCAGCGAGCAGGCCTTTCTAATCGACCTGGCCGGGGTATCCTGGAAGGATATTGATCTCATCCCGTCAGTAGAGGATGCCTGTTTTTTTTTTAAATGCCTTCCTAACCATCTTAAATAAGCATGCCCCATTCAAGAAATGTAGAACCAGGAACAGATACAGCCCTTGGTTCTCCCCAGACCTGACTGCCCTTAACCAACACAAAAACATCCTATGGCGTTCTGCATTAGCATCGAACATCCCCCGTGATATGCAGCTTTTCAGGGAAGCTAGAAACCATTATACACAGGCAGTTAGAAAAGCCAATATTCCAATATAGCCAATATTCCAATATTTCAAGCAGAAATTTGCTTCCTGCAACACTAACTCAAAAAAGTTCTGGGACACTGTAAAGTCCATGGAGAATAAGAACACCTCTCAGCTGCCCACTGCACTGAAGATAGGAAACACTGTCACCACTGATAAATCTACTATAATTGAGAATTTCAATAAGTATTTTTCTATGGCTGGCCATGCTTTCCACCTGGCTACCCCTACCCCGGTCAGCAGCACTGCACCCCCCACAGCAACTCGCCCAAGCCTTCCCCATTTCACCTTCTCCCAAATCCAGTCAGCTGATGTTCTGAAAGAGCTGCAAAATCTGGGCCCCTACAAATCAGCCGGGCTAGACAATCTGGACCCTTTCTTTCTAAAATGATCTGCCGAAATTGTTGCCACCCCTATTACTAGCCTGTTCAACCTCTCTTTCGTGTCCTCTGAGATTCCCAAAGATTGGAAAGCAGCTGCGGTCATCCCCTCTCTTCAAAAGGGGGGGACACTCTTGACCCAAACTGCTACAGACCTATATCTATCCTACCCTGCCTTTCTAAGGTCTTCGAAAGCCAAGTCAACAAACAGATTACCGACCATTTAGAATCTCACCATACCTTCTCTGCTATGCAATCTGGTTTCAGAGCTGGTCATGGGTGCACCTCAGCCACGCACTCAAGGTCCTAAACGATATCTTAACCGCCATCGATAAGAAACATTACTGTGCAGCCGTATTCATTGATCTGGCCAAGGCTTTCGACTGTCAATCACCACATCCTCATCGGCAGACTCAAATGGTTTCTCAAATGATTGCCTCACCAACTACTTCTCTGATAGAGTTCAGTGTGTCAAATCAGAGGGTCTGCTTCCCGGACCTCTGGCAGTCTCTAAGGGGGTGCCACAGGGTTCAATTCTTGGACCGACTCTCTTCTCTGTATACATCAATGATGTCCAGCAGGTATATCTCTCTGGTCACCCTCAAAACCAATTCTTTCTTTGGCTGCTTCTCCTTCCAGTTCTCTGCTGCCAATGACTGGAACGAACTAAAACAATTCTGAAACTGGAAACACATCTCCCTCACTAGCTTTAAGCACCAGCTGTCAGAGCAGCTCACAGATTACTGCACCTGTACATAGCCCACCTATAATTTAGACCAAACAACTACCTCTTTCCCTACTGTATTTATTTAATTTAATTTATTTATTTATTTATTTTGCTCCTTTGCACCCCATTATTTTTATTTCTACCTTGCACATCGTTCCACTGCAAATCTCCAATTCCGGTGTTTTACTTGCTATATTCTATTTACTTTGCCACCATGGCCTTTCTTTGCCTTTACCTCCCTTATCTCACCTCATTTGCTCACATCGTATATAGACTTGTTTCTACTGTATGTTTGTTTTACTCCATGTGTAACTGTGTCGTTGTGTGTCTCGAACTGCTTTGCTTTATCTTGGCCAGGTCGCAATTGTAAATGAGAACTTGTTCAACTTGCCTACCTGGTTAAATAAAGGTTAAATAAATAAATAAAAAATCCCAAACCATCTCAATTTGTCACACCTGCTCCCGCTCTCCCTTTCTGTCGCTCGAGGGTGCCAGGCTGTCCTTCCTATGACAGCATAGGAACAGTGTGTTAACTGCCTTGTTCAAGGGCAGAACGACAGATTTTTACCTTGTCAGCTCGGGAATTCAATCTAGCAACCTTTCGGTTACTGGCCAAAACGCTTTAACCGCTAGGCTACTAACGCACACCTGTCACCATCATTACCCACAGCAGCTCTCATTTGACTCACCTGGACTCCTTCCCTTTGTTGATTGCCCTGTCTATAACTGTTTGCTCCCCCGTTTGTTCCCTATGTCAGCATTGATGTCATTATTTTCTCCCGTCCAGACCCTGTCCAGACCCTGTCCTGTCCTGTTCCATGTCCTTTGCTCATTAAATGCTCCCCCTGTACCTGCTTCTCGTCTACCAGTGTCAATCTTCACAGAATGCTGACACCACTAAAAGAAACATCAGGGAGTATTGTTTTGTGTCTTGGTTGAAAGAAAGTGTGCAAAGCTGTCAAGACAAAGGGTGGCTTCTTTGTAGAATCTCAAATATATTTTTGATTTGTTTAACACTTTTTTGGTTACTACATGAATCCATATGTGTTATTTCATAGTTTTGAGGTATTCACTATTATTCTACAATGTACACATTTTTTTTTTTCATTCCATTTCTTTATTTTTATTTGGGGGATTTGTGTGTATTGTTTTGCGTTATAAGGTATTACTGCACTGTTGGAGACAAAACAATCAGCATTTCGCTGCACTTGCGATATCTGCTACATATGTGTACGTGATCAATACAATTTTACTTGAAGTCGGGCCACCAACCTTCCCATCTTGGGTTCAAATACTATTTGGGAATCTTTCAAATACTTTTACAGATAGGAAGGGATAACAATTTTGTGATTCTTCTATTGGTTCCATTGTTCCAGCCAAGCTCAATCAAGCCCAACATAAGTATTTGAAATGAGTTGGCATACTGGTCTGCAACCTTGAGACACTGTGGGTGTCCTTGGGAAGCGTTGCCTCATTACCATCACTGACAGTGCAGGGGGAGAACAGCTGTTAGGTACATAATGAGATCATTTAGAAGGCACGCTGTGACATTTTTGTCTCAATCACTAACACTGGGTCAGGGCATGAATGTGTCTTCCAAGAGGAAATATAGTCCCAAACAGTCAGGCAATCTCCCCTCGTGCCAAACTTGGCATCCTATCGCCCCATTTCTAGATCTTACTTGGCAGACCGAAACACTGGGCCAAGTGTTTCTAAAGGGAATATTAAGGTGTGGAAGTTCATCTGCAGTCTGCCATGAAGACTTATAACCAAGAAGCAATTTTCCATCATGCTCTATATAGTATGATAGAAAATGCCCACAAATTAGACTACACAAAGTCTGATCTATAGAGTTAGTCTTTACGCTAGGATTATGATGCCACTACTGCAGGTAGATGAATGCTGACAGATTGGTCCACTCCTTTGTGGACCATAATCAGTTCTCTTTAAAGGCCCAGTGCAGTCAAAAACGTGATTTCCTGAGTTTTAAATACATTTCCACACTGAGGTTGTAATAATACTGTGAAAATGCCCTTAACATCTTCAAAGTACACAACAATATTTTGTAAGGACAGCACATCATTCCTTACTCGACTTCCATGTTATGTTAATATGAATTACCATAATCTAAATGTGATTTCTGTCATTCTGAGCACCATGGGTGAACACCCTGATCAGGTTACGTATCCAATACACATGGGACCGGCAGATTTCACAAATGTCCAGTGCCCCATTGTCCTAACGAAAACCCTGGGTTGGAATAATACTGTGAAATTGTGAAAATAATGATAATGCCGTTTTAGTGTAAGAGTTGTTTGAAAAGACCACCTGAAATTTCAGCCTGTTTCTGGTGTGATGGGGTTTTTGTAAATTTGATAATATTAGTAAGAGAGTTCCAAACCTCTCTGCCAATAACAGGGAAGTGCTGTAGCATGGCTGTCCTCAATGTGGCGGCCACCTCTATACGGCTTCTTCCCGAGTATTTCTAAACAGTTAAGTTAACTTTTAAATAATGTGTTACGTCACCTCCGCGAGCTGCCAGGAGTCACACAGCACCCCACGCACATCTACAGTATAATAAATCCATTTCACCCAGCAGGAAATAAAATATCATTTTCAAGTTCAGTGATTGGGTTCATAAACACTGCCTCTCTGAGTTTCAAACAAACACACATGCATGTGCACCTATACACACATGCATGTGCACCTATACACACACACACACACACACACACACATGCTGAAAAGCAGTATATAAAAAAATGTATACAGGTGATTCTGCAACTACGGGCACTTCCATGTCCCCGGGTCAATTTTGGGGACAATAAAACTAATATTTGTATGTTAAGTTCACACTGGAATCACCCCATACTTTTTTAAACACTATCAATTTCACTATTTTGCCCTTGTCCCTGACCCAGACTTTTAAGCTTCTACTATGTTTTTCTATGACAAAACATGAATAATTACACATTATATAATGGTATTTACTACAGAAAGAGTCAATTAAATAAAATCTATATCAATATTTATTGTGAGTATGCCCTTTATATTGTTTTTTTTACACAAAATATACCTGTCCTTTGGGAGTGGTGTCATTTCCACCACTGAGGACAAATTCCTCATTAATAAAAGTTAAGAGAATGTTAATTTAGTTACCATGGAAACACATTGTAACACTGAAGCACATGGCTGCAGTAGACAGTTGCTCCAAATGTGATGTCCAGAAGTTGAAGAAATAGAGGTAAATATTGCTTGTGTAGAAAATATTTACATTGTCAGTCATTTCCAAACAGGCTATAAGTTCTTTAATTTGTGGTAGAACTTTAAAAAATATTTTATGTATTTAGTGTAAACGATATGATACTATGATAATACTAATCAAAGCATGCTAAGCTGTCTGTCAATTTACTCCAAAAACTGTAGAAATGTCATTTCCATCACAGGCATTTCCATCACAAACTTAAGTGTGGTGGAAATGACACAAATCCATCCTCTTATTCATTTTTTACTTTGGGGTTATTTAATCATGTTTTAAATTAATTGAATCTATAAAATGCCCCAAGGTGTCCACAAGTTGAAAACGAAGTAGTATGTCATTATTTTTTAGAAGATGCCACATAAAAACAGCAGAGAGGACACAGACAGAGAAACAATAAAACAGTGATCGTCTACAATACCAGGAACATCTGCAAAAAGACAGGGAGAGATACTGGAAGAAAAAAAGAGAAGGGAGAGGTTAAATCTATCTCTGAGCTTACAAAGCGAGAACAAAGAAACAAGAGATGGAAATGTAACCGAATAGAAGACAGACTTTAAAGAGAGCGGTTGCAATGGAGACCTACCTATCAGGCACCACACCACCTCAGTCACCAGATGACTTGCAGCCAGAACATGAGGCTAACATACCTGCCCTAACTTGCCTGCCCCTGATGCACACCCTGGTACCCCTTCTGCGACAGGAATGAGAAGTTGAATACTTGCTGGAAGGAAAAAGGTTGGAAGACGTCGCTCAAAAGCATACAGAGATCTTAGTATGACAAATGTCAAACTTGATAATGCTTTACAGAAAACTGAGAAATACAAAAAAAGGTTATGATCAACTGATGAACAAAATGAAGAGACAAGGTTCCCAAAAGACAAAACAGCAAATGAAGGGAACTCCGAAGAACTTGAGAAAGATTTTATTGTTTCAAATTGCCATCATTGCAGAGTTAAAACAAAAGTATAAAAATGTGCAGTGTCAAGGACAAACAAGTGGCTTCAAAAATGCTCAGAGTCAACATCCTGAGAAAGTATGGCCTGGTCAAAGCCGCAAACAGAGAATTTGGATTTTCAGCAAAAGCAATGACGGCAAATGAAAACAGGCCATCAAGTCTTCAATACTCCAAGAAAAATCAGTGTAACAGATTTAGCACTGCCACAGAAGAGAAAATCACTAGATTCTATGAACGTGATGACAACAGCAGAGCAACAACAGGGAAAAAGGACAGAGTAACGAGGAACAAGAAGAAAAAGCAGTAGTGCTTCTTGAATGGAACAATTCAGAACCTATCAGAAGTTAAGAGGGAATATTCAGAAATTCAAATTTCCTACTGTGAATTCTGCAAAATTCATCCTTTTTGGGTTGTCAAGCCAACAGTCCAGGATAGGGACACATGTGTAATGGTTTTCTTCATCTGAAGGAGAGGCGGATCAAAGCGCAGCGTGGTGGTTATTCATATTCTTTAATTTATAAAGAAACTACACATGAGATAACTAACAAAAACAACAAATGTGAGAAAACCTAAAACAGTCCCATCTGGTGCAAACACAAAGACAGGAACAATCACCCACAAACACACAGTGAAACCCAGGCTACCTAAGTATGATTCTCAATCAGAGACAACTAATGACACCTGCCTCTGATTGAGAACCATACTAGGCCGAAACATAGAAATACCCAAATTATAGAAAAACAAACATAGACTGCCCACCCAACTCACGCCCTGACCATACTAAATAAATACAAAACAAAGGAAATAAAGGTCAGAACGTGACAACATGTCTCTGCAAAACCCACACCAACCTCCAGTTCATGGCGGACAAACTACAGCATCACAAAGTGATCAGCTGCAGCAACATTGAGAAACTTATTGAGTCTTTGTGCTGTGAGAACATGAAGAAAGAGTGCATGTATAGAGAGTGCTGCCATTGTCAAGCAAAAGAGCTTAAAACATCGGACTTTGATGCAGGTGAGCAGACATGGTGGTTTGAGTGGAAAAACAAAGCTGAAGAGAGAGAGTGGAAAAACAAAGCTGAAGAGAGAGAGTGGAAAAACAAAGCTGAAGAGAGAGAAGAAAAACAAAGAGGGAAACATGGAGAAGTTCATGGTACATTTGACAGTAAACTAAAAGGTATGTGGCACACTGCAGATTCTATTGAAGGACTTCTCCAAAGGATTGAAAGAGGTTGCGGAAACACGTGTACAACATTCGACACCAATACTCCAAACTGAGAGAATTAAGAGAATCTGGGGAAAGAGGAGATCATTGTGCGTATTGACTTTGCAGAGAACTACCTGTGTAAATACACCAGTGAAATCCAGGCAGATCACTTCGGTGATTCTCACAAGCAGATGACCCTTCACACCTGTGTTGGATATACCACAAATTATACAGTTTCACTTTACTCACTGAGCTGTTCTATGCGGCATGACCCCTCTGCTATCTGGGCCCATCTCTCAAAAACACTGGCCTACTTCCTTGAGCTCTGCCCATCGGCTACTGCTGAACACCTTGTGAGTGATGGGCCTACAACTCAGTATAGGTCTGAAATGTTTAACAATGGTTGTTGTTCAAAATGTTTGCAATAAAATATTAGTTTCATATTGTTTTTTTTTGTTTTTTTTTACATAGATTTAATTTATACCACACCTTGTCATTTCCATCACAACCCATATTTTGAGGTAAATGAGTATGTTATGTATAATTTACATACATTTATTTGTTTTAGATATGGAAATCATATGGTTGTTATCATAATCTCACAAAAAGGTTGGGTGGAAATATCTTATTTTTCATGATAAATAAATGTTTTCAGCTGTCACCAAGGCAAGTTTATACATTCAGGCTTCGTGTTGAATTATTAATATTAGGAAAACCTTAAATCACTTTAAATAATATTCAATACAAGTTCATGTACAAATGTATAAGAAATCCGTTAAAAATCAATTGTATTATATTTCAATTTCAACTAAAAATGGATGTTTAATGACGTGATGGAAATGACATTTGTGTAAGGCTGTCTGGGGAAAAATGACAAAAATATATAAAATCCTGAATAGTACGATCTCTGCCATTATCAGATATTTTCTCGAGAAATCAAAGACAAGTACAATACTGGTAAAATGGTGTGTTACGCATCGGATGATAAATGACCAGACGAAGGTGCAGCGTGGTAGGTACATTTAGAATTTCTTAAATTAACACCAAAAAAACAAAAAAGATAAACGACACGTAAAGTAAATGTAGCGCTAAACCAGCAACTAACAAAAACAAGATCCCACAACAGAAAGTGGGAAAAAGGGCTACCTAAGTATGATCCCCAATCAGAGACAACGATAGACAGCTGCCTCTGATTGGGACTCGGCCATACTCGGCCAAAAACAAAGAAATAGACAACATAGAATGCCCACCCCAAATCACACTCTGACCTAACCAAATAGAGAAATAAGACGGCTCTCTAAGGTCAGAGCATGACATGGTGTTTGAATAAGTTTTCATTTCTGAAAGTTTGCACGGCCAAAGTGCCCGAAGTTGCATAATCACCCATACATTGGATTTCTATAAAATTATATATATTAATCCATTTTGTGTAGCACTCTGACATTTAGATGATAGTGAGAGATCAAATAATTCTTCCTCTGTTCAATAATTTCCTACTTTTTCATGGTTATTCTGCAAAGTAATACAATACCTTCGGAAAGTATTCAGACCCCTTGATATGATCAACAATCCTCAGCAATCTACACACAATACCCCATACTGACAAGGTGAAAACAGGTTTCTAGAATTGTTAGCACATTTATTTAAAAGAAATCATAAAGGAAATTCAATTGATTTGACATGATTTGGAAAGGCACACACCTGTCTATATAAGGTCCCACAGTTGACAGTGCATGTCAGAGTAAAAACCAAGCCGAGGTCGAAAGAATTGTCCGGAGCAGGATTGTGTAGAGACACAAATAAGGGGAAGGGTACAAAAACATTTCTGCAGCATTGAAGGTCCCCAAGAACACCCTGGCCTTAATTTTTCTTAAATTAAAAAAGTTTGGAACCACCAAGCAGCTTCCTAGAGCTGGTCGCTGTGCAATCGGTGGAGAAGGGCCTCGGTCAGGTAGGTGAGCAAGAACCCAATGGTCACTCTGACAGAGCTCTAGAGTTCCTCTGTGGAGATGGGAGAACCTTCCAGAAAGACAACCATCTCTGCAGTACTCTGCCACTCAGGCCTTTATGGTAGAGGGCCAGACGGAAGGCACTCCTCAAAAAAAAGGCTTATGACAGCTGCTTGGAGATGCCGAAAGGCATCTAAAGACTCTCAGGCCATGATAAACAAGAATCTCTGGTCTGATGAAACCAATATTGAAATATTTGGCCTGAAAGCCAAGCGTCACGTCTGGGGTAAACCTTGCACCATCCCTACGGTGAAGCATGATGGTGGCAGCATCAGGCTGTGGGGATGTTGTCAGCGGCAGGGACTGAGAGACTAGTCAGGATTGAGGCAAAGATGAACGGAACAAAGTACAGTGAGATCATTGATGAAAACCTACACCAGAGTGCTCAGGACCTCAAACTGGGGCAAAATATCACCTTCCAACACACAGCCAAGACAATGCCGGAATGGTTTTGGACAAGTCTCTGAATGTCCTTGAGTGGCCCAGCCAGAGCCCGGACTTGAGCCTGATCTAACATCTCTGAAGAGACCTGAAAATAACTGTGCAGCTCTTCATCCAACCTGACAGAGCTTGAGAGGGTCTGCAGAGAAGAATGGGAGAAACTCTCCAAATACAGGTGTGCCAAGCTTGTAGCGTCATATCCAATAAAACTCTACACTGTAATCACTGCCAACAGGTGCTTCAACAAAGTACTGAGTAAAGAGTCTGAAAACTTACAGTACCAGTCAAAGGTTTGGACACACCTACTCTGGAGAATAATAGTGAATACATCAAAACTATGAAATAACACATATGAAATCATGTAGTAACCAAAAAAAAAGTGTTAAACAAATCAAAATATGTTATACTTGAGTCTTCAAAGTAGAAAACCTTTGCTTTGAAGACAGCTTTGCCCACTCTTGGCATTCTGTCAACCAGCTTCATGAGGTAGTCACCTGGACTGTATTTCAATTAACAGGTGTGCCTTGTTAAAAGTTCATTTGTGGAATTTCTTTCATTCTTAATGCATTTGAGCCAATTAGTTGTGTTGTGACTAGGTAGGGGTGGTACACAGACTATAGCCATATTTGGTAAAAGACCAAGTCCATATTATGGCAAGAACAGCTGAAATAAGCAAAGAGAACTGACAGTCCATCATTACTTAAAGACATGAAGGTAAGTCAATGTGGAATATTTCAAGAACTTTGAAAGTTTCTTCAAGTGCAGTCGCAAAAACCATGAAGTTCTATGATGAAACTAAGCTCTGAGGACCGCCACAGAAAAGGAAGATCCAGAGATAACTCTGCTGCAGAGGATAAGTTCATTAGAGTTAACTGCACCTCAGATTGCATTCCAAATAAATGCTTCACAGAGTTCAAGTAACAGAAACATCTCAACATCAACTGTTCAGAGGAGACTGCGTGAAATCACAAGAGCAATAAGTCCTGTGGAAATCTGTCTTTTAGTCTGATGAGTCCAAATTTGAGATTTTTGGTTCCAGCGGCCGTTTCTTTGTGAGACGCAGAGTAGGTGAACGGATGATCCCCGCATGTTTGGTTCCCACCATGAAGCATGGAGGTGGAGGTGTGATATTGTGGGGGTGCTTTGCTGGTGACATATTATTTAGAATTCAAGGCACACTTAACCAGCATGGATACAACAGCATTCTGCAGCGATACACCATCCCACCTGGTTTGCACTTTGTGAGACTATCATTTGTTTTTCAACAGGACAATGACCCAATACACCTCCAGGCTGTGTAAGGGCAATTTGACCAAGAAGGAGAGTGATGGAGAGCTAAATCAGATGACCTGGCCTCTGCAACCACCTGACCTTAACCCAATTGAGATGGTTTGGTATGAGTTGGACCGCAGAGTGAAGGAAAAGCATTCCAAGTGAAGCTGGTTAAGAGAATGCCAAGTGTGCAAAGCTATCATCAAGGCAAAGGGTTGCTACTTTGAAGAATCTCAAATATAAAATATATTTTGATTTAACACGTTTTTGGTTACAACATGATTCAATGTCTTTTATTTCACAGTTTTGATGTCTTCACTATTATTCTAGAATGTAGAAAAATGTAAAAACAAAGAAAACCCTTGAATGAGTTGGTGTCCAATTTTCAAATCAAATGTTGTTTGTGACATGCGTGGAATATAACAGGCGTAGACCTGACAGTGAAATGCTTACTTACAAGACCTTAATGAACCAACAATGCAGTGGAGGATTTGAGGACCCATGCCGAATATTTCAGGTTCTTGAGAGGGAATAGGCTTTGTTGTGCCCTCTTCACGACTGTCTTGGTGTGTTTGGACCATGATAGATTGTTGGTCATGTGGACACCAAGGAACTTGAAACTCTCAACCTGCTCCACTACAGCCCTATCGATGAGAACGAGAGCGTGCTTGGTCATCCTTTTCCTGTAGTCCACAATCAGCTCCTTTGTCTTGATCACATTGAGGAAGAGGTTGTTGTCCTGGCACCATACAGTCAGGTCTCTGACCTCCTCCCTATAGGCTGTCTTATCGTTGTCTGTGATCAGGCTGAGGATCCAGTTGCAGATGGAGGTGTTTAGTCCCAGGGTCCTTAGCTTAGTGATGAGCTTTGAGGGCACTGTACTGTTGAACGCTGAGCTGTAGTCAATGAATAGCATTCCCACATAGGTGTTCCTTTTGTCCAGGTGGGAAAGGGCAGTGTGCAGTGCAATAGAGATTGCATAATCTGCAGATTTGTTGGGGTGGTATGCAAATTGGAGTGGGTCTAGGGTTTTTGGGATAATGGTATTGAGTCATGACCAGCCTTTCAAAGCACTCAATGGCTACAGGCGTGAGTGCTATGGGTCGGTAGTCATTTTTCATTTATTTTATTTTATTATTTCAACTTTATTTAACCAGGTAGGCCAGTTGAGAACAAGTTCTCATTTACAACTGTGACCTGGCCAAGATAAAGAAAAGCAGTGTGACACAAACAACACAAATGGAATACACAACCGTACAGTCAATAACACAATAGAAAAGTCTACATACAGTGTGTGCAAATGAGGTAAGATTAGGAAGATAAGGTAATAAATAGGTCATAGTGGCAAAATAATTACAATTTAGCAATTAAACACTGGAGTGATAGATATGCAGATTATGTGCAAGTAGAGATACTGGGGTGCAAAGGAGCACAAAATAAATAACAATATAGGGATGAGGTACTTGGGTGGGCTATTTACAGACGTGCTATGTACAGGTGCAATGATCTGTAACCTGCTCTGACAGCTGATGCTTAAAGTTAGTGAGGGAGATATGAGTCTCCAGCTTCAGTGATTTTTGCAAAGCGTTCCAGTTATTGACAGCAGAGAACTGGAAGGAAAGGCATCCAGAGGACGAGTTGGCTTTGGGGGCTGACCAGTGAAATATGCTGGAGGGTGTGCTACAGGTGGGTGCTGCTATGGTGACAAGTGAGCTGAGATAAGGCGGGGCTTTACCTATCAAAGACTTAGATGACCTGGAGCCAGTGGGTTTGGCGACGAATATGGAGCGAGGGCCAGCCGACGAGAGCATACAGGTCACAGTGGTGGGTAGTATATGGGGCTTTGGTGACAAAACAGATGGCACTGTGATAGACTACATCCATTTTTCTGAGTAGAGTGTTGGAGGCTATTTTGTAAATGACATCGCCAAAGTCAAGGTATGGTCAGTAATCGGTTGAAGAGCATGCATTTAGTTTTACTTGCATTTAACAGCAGTTGGAGGCAACGGAAGGAGAGTTTAGGCAGGTTACCTTAGTGTTCATGGGTAGGGGACTATGGTGGTCTGCTCAAAACATGCTCAAAACATGTTGGTATTACAGACTCAGTCAGGGAGAGGTTGAAAATGTCAGTGAAGACACTTGCCAGTTGGTCAGCGCATGCTCGGCGTACACGTTAATCCATCTGGCCCTGCAGCTTTGTGAATATTGACCTGTTTAAAGGTCTTACTTACATCGGCTATTGAGAGCTTGATCACAGTCTTCCGGAATAGCTGACGCACTCGTGCATGCTTCAGTGTTGCTTGCCTCGAAGCGAGTATAGAAATAATTTAGCTCATATGGTAGGCTCGTGTCACTGGGCAGTTCGTGGCTGTGCTTCCCTTCGTAGTCTGTAATAGTTTGCAAGCCCTGCCACATCCGACGAGTTTCGGAGTAGGTGTAGTATGATTCAATCTTAGTCCTGTATTGACGCTTTGCCTGTTTGATGGTTTGTCAGAGGGTATAGCGGGATTTCTTATAAACATCCGGGTTAGAGTCCCGCTCAGTGCAGATGTAATCCATGGCTTCTGGTTGGGGTATGTACTGTGCGTACAGTCACTGTGGGGACGACGTCATCAATGATGATGATGCCAATGACTGATGTGGTGTACTCTTCAATGCCATCGGAGGAATCGCGGAACATATTCCAGTCTGTGCTAGCAAAACAGTCCTGTAGTTTAGCATCTGACCACTTCTTTTTTGGTGCTTCCTGGTTAAGTTTTTGCTTGTAAGCAGGAATCAGGAGGATACAAATATGGTCAGATTTGCCAAATGGAGGGTGAGGGAGAGCTTTGTAAACGTCTCTGTGTGTGGAGTAAAGGTGGTCTTGAGTTTATTATCCTCTGGTTCTACATGCTGGTAGAAATGAGGTAAAACAGATTTAAGTTTCCCTGCATTAAAGTCCCATGCCACTAGGATGAGCGTTTTCTTGTTTTCTTATTGCCATATACAGCTGAGTGCAGTCTTAGTGCCAGCATTGGTTTGTGGTGGTAAATATCAAATCAAATCAAATCAAATTTATTTATATAGCCCTTCGTACATCAGCTGATATCTCAAAGTGCTGTACAGAAACCCAGCCTAAAACCCCAAACAGCAAGCAATGCAGGTGGAGAAGCACGGTGGCTAGGAAAAACTCCCTAGAAAGGCCAATACCTAGGAAGAAACCTAGAGAGGAACCAGGCTATGTGGGGTGGCCAGTCCTCTTCTGGCTGTGCCGGGTGGAGATTATAACAGAACATGGTCAAGATGTTCAATGTTCATAAATGACCAGCATGGTCGAATAATAATAAGGCAGAACAGTTGAAACTAGAGCAGCAGCACAGTCAGGTGGAAGTTGAAACTGGAGCAGCAGCATGGCCAGGTAGACTGGGGACAGCAAGGAGTCATCATGTCAGGTAGTCCTGGGGCATGGTCCTAGGGCTCAGGTCCTCCGAGAGAGAGAAAGAAAGAGAGAAGGAGAGAATTAGAGAACGCACACTTAGATTCACACAGGACACCGAATAGGACAGGAGAAGTACTCCAGATATAACAAACTGACCCCAGCCCCCCGACACATAAACTACTGCAGCATAAATACTGGAGGCTGAGACAGGAGGGGTCAGGAGACACTGTGGCCCCATCCGAGGACACCCCCGGACAGGGCCAAACAGGAAGGATATAACCCCACCCACTTTGCCAAAGCACAGCCCCCACACCACTAGAGGGATATCTTCAACCACCAACTTAAATAGACAGCTACAAAGAATATAGATTAAAACTATTGGTAAATAGTGTTGTCTACAGCTTATAATGAGATACTCTAACTCAGGTGTTCAAAACCTCAAGACTTCCTTACTATTAGATTTTGTGCACCAGCGCTCGTTTACAAATATACACAGACCGCCACCCCTTGTCTTAAAGGAGGCAGCTGTTCTATCTTACCGATAGTGTAAAACCCGCCAGCTGTTATTTGTGTCATCGTTCAGCCACAACTCAGTGAAACATAAGATACAACAGTTTTTAATGTCCCGTTGGTAGGATATTCGTGATCGTAGTTAGTCTATTATGTTATGTTATCCAATGATTAAACGTTGGCTAATAGTACAGATGGTAGATGCAGATTACCCACTCGCAGTCGGATCCTTACAAGGCACCCCAACCTACGTCCCCGATATTTCCGTCTCTTTCTCATGCGCATCACAGGGATTTGAGGCTGAAGTAAATCCTTTGCGTCCAACTCGTTAAAGAAAAATAATTCTTCAAGTACTAGGTGAGTAATTGCTGTCCTGATATCTAGAAGCTCTTTTCGGTCATAAAAGACGGTGGCAGAAACATTATGTGCAAAATAAGTAAAAATAACACGAAAAAAAACACACAATAGCACAATTTGTTTGGAGACCGTAAAAAGGCAGGCGCAATTATTCCCAAACTGCTACTGTATGTAACTGATTTATTTTCTCTTTTTAATAAATACGCAAAATGTTTTTGCTTTGTCATTATGGGGTATTGTGTGTAGATTGATGAGAGAAAAAAACAAATTAATACATTTTAGAATAAGGCTGTCACATAAAAAAATGTGGAAAAGGTCAAGGGGTCCAAATACTTTTTGATTGCACTGTATTTGCTGTTGCTATGTGGACAAGTAACAAATAAAAAAGGGAAATGTAGGAAAATGTAGATATTTACTTAGATGTAAAAAAAAAATTCCACATCCAATATTCTACATTCAAATCTTATGTATTCCCAATGGCAGTAACACTGCATTCTAGAGCCAAAAGCTAACCCAATGATCATAATTTTGATAATCTCAGTTAACCCAGAACAAAAATCTTGTGTAATTTGGTCAATTTTTTTATTAAGTTCTGGGTCTATACGTGTTAGAAATTGAGAGTTCTGGTCTGATCAATCAGAATCCACGCTCCAAGACGGAATCAGAATCCACTCTTCGGACTGTTTTGATCACGTTCCGGTATCATGAATACGCCAACTCAGTCACCGGATTCATAAAACAAATGCTTAAGTGTTGAATCAAAAACCCTGGATTGATGGCAACCTCGTCGGGAAACTGAAGGAGAGTCATGCTGCTTAAAAACACAGTTGACCAGGGACAATTGCATGGTTAAACAGTATAAATACGACCTACACAGATCGATCAAGATGGAGAGACAAATGTAGGGACAATGTGGAGGACGAAAGTGAAAAGAGGAGTATGTGACAGGGGCTTCTAATAATAACGGATTACAAAAAGAAAGCCATTAAAATCGTGGATATCAACACCGCCCTACAGGACAAGCTAAACACCTTTGGCTCTGGCTTCAAGCATAACAACGCTGAGCTGCCGAGGAGAGCCCCGGAGGATAACGAGGGCTAAGTGCTTACGTTTTTTTATGTAGGACGTATGCAAGTAATTCAAACGTGTTAATCCTCGTAAGGCTGCCAGCCCAGACAGCATTCCTAGCAGTGCCCTCAGAGCATGTGCAGATCAGGAAGCTGATGAGTTTTCTGACATTTTCAATCGCTCTCTAGCTCAGGCCATTATCCCCTCCTGCTTCAATCAATCAAATGTATTTATAAGCAGATGTCACAAAGTGCTTAAAGAGAAACAGTCTAAAACCCCAAAGAGCAAGCTATGCAGATGTAGAAGCACGGTGGCTAGGAAAAACTCCCTAGAAACTCAGGAACCTAGGAAGAAACCTAGAGAGGAACCAGGCTCTCAGGGGTGGGCAGTCCTCTTCTGGCTGTGCCTAGTGGATATTATAAGAGTACATGACCATCAAACGTTCATAGATGACCAGCAGGGTCAAATAATAATCACGGTGGTTATAGAGTGTGCAACAGGTCAGCACTTCAGCAGTAAATGTCAGTTGGCTTATCATAGCGGAGCATTCAGATGTCGAGACAGCAGGAGAGAGCGACTCAAGATGTCCACTATCACCCTATCATCAAAAAAGGGAAAGTAACTGAACGACTACCAACCCGTAGTACTCACTTCCATCATCATGAAGTGCTTCAAGAGGCCAGTCAAAGACCACATCAACTCCTCCCTCCCCGACACACTCGACCATCACCATTTGCCTACTGCCAAACAGAACCATGGATGACGCAATCGCCATTGCACTGCACACTGCCCTCACCCTCCTGGAAAAAATGAATACATTTGTGAGGATGCTGTTCGCGACCACAGCTCGGCATTCAATACCATAGTGCCCTCTAAGCTCACAAAGCTCACATAGTTCCAACTCCATCATCAAGTTTGCTGACGACACGACAGTAGTAGGCCTGATTACCAACAATGACGAAATGGCCTACAGAGAGGAGGTAGGCACTCTGACGGCATGGTGCCAGGTAAACAACCTCTCCCTCAACGTCAGCAAAATGAAGGAGCCAATTGTGGACTTCAGGAAGAACTAGGCTGGGCACAACCCCACCCTCATCAACGGTGCCATGGTCAAAAACGTCAAGTTCCTCGGCATACACATCTCCAATGTGCTGAAATGGTCAAACCACACAGACACCGTGGTGAAGAATGCATGACAGCAACTCTTCAACCTTAAGAGGCTGAAGAAATTTGGCCTAACCCAGAGGGCCCTCACAGTGTTCTACAGGAGCACCATTGAGAGCATACTGTCGAGCTGCATCACAGCCTGGTACGGAAACTCTACCACCATTGACCGCAGGGCTCTACAGAGGGTGGTAAAGCTTAGCCGAACGCACACTGGCTGCTTTCCAGAACACCTACAACACCAGGTGTCACAGGAAGGCAGAGAAGGACCTCAGCTACCCAAGCCACACCTTGTTCTCCCCGCTTCCATCTCTCAGATGTGGGAAGTACAGGAGCATCATGGCAAAAACTGTCCGACTGGTCAATAGCTTCTACCCCCAGTCCATAGCCACCACTAGTCAATGGACATGTACCCTGCCCCCAATGGACATTTATCATGGTTCCATCTGTAAATATGTATATATTATTATTATTATTGTTTTATTATTTGTTATTGTTTCACTCACTCTCTTTGACCTGCACTGTCACTGTAATCACATCTGCAACCCTGTGCGTGTGACTAATGAACTATCTACAGACGGTTTCTGGACACAGATTAAGCCTAGTCCGAGACTAAAAAGCGCTTTGAATGGAGAATCCCCATTGAACATGCATTTCAGTCCAGGACTAGGCTTCATCTGGGCCTGGGGAAAGGC
Source organism: Oncorhynchus kisutch (assembly GCF_002021735.2). Lineage (NCBI taxonomy): Eukaryota > Metazoa > Chordata > Actinopteri > Salmoniformes > Salmonidae > Oncorhynchus > Oncorhynchus kisutch. The sequence goes on from NC_034201.2 coordinate 29,026,607, forward strand.
TGTAATGTTTAAAGGGATACTTTGAGATTTTGGCAATCAAGACCTTTTCTACTTAAAGTCAGTTTCGCGAGCCAATGCTATCTAGTGTTAGCGCAATCAATTGAAGTGTATGGTATTTACTAGGATTCTAGCAGTTACCATAGACTTTCAGTCATTGCACTAATGCTAGTTAGCGACTTCCTTCAAACTGCACGCAGAGACATAAAAATGGTATCCACAAGTTCACGAGAACCAACCAGGCTACAAATCTACGAGGTCAGGACCTGTGGAGCTCAGCACTGGCAAAACTAAGGACTTGAAATAAATTCAGCTTGAATCTGAATCGCTCTCTGTTTCCAGAATGATGTAAGACCAATGTGTGATCTTCAAGAGGCTTTCTTAGTCTGCCCATTTGTTCAAGCTCAAAAGGCAAGACTGATCAAGCAGGGAGGACAATAACGTTTAAGCGCTGACTGCCGTCTCAACACAGAGGACTAGAGGAACAAAGATGTTTAATCTCCAGCACCCAGAACGAAAAGGAAGAGAGCAGGATGAATGTAAAGAGTGAATGAGGAGACCTCTATGGTCACGTGTCAAACGCAAATACTGTACTGAAGAGACATCCTCTTTTCAGTAATTTCAAAAGGTGTATTTTCCGTCAACTCCATCAAACACCTTTGGGATTAATTGGACCGCCCAATATCAGTGCCCGACCTCGCAAATGCTCGTGGCTGAACAGAACCAAGTCCCGACAGCAATGTTCCAACATCTAGTGGAAAGCCTTCCAAGAAGAGTGGAGGCTGTTAAAGCAGCAAAGGGGGGACCAACTCTATATTAATGCCCATGATTTTGGAAGGAGGTGTTCGATGAGCAGGTGTCAATATACTTTTGGTCATGTAGTGTATTTATCTTTTAATGCAGTCATATCAGTTTTCATTTGAAGCATCTTTCTACCCTTTGCTTGTTTATAACATGACAATGGTAACTTTGTATTGTAGTCAACTTCGATCTGAAGGGATCGGCTGTCACAGACAGATAAAAATCTTGATTCTATGATTAGCAGAGATCTTCTGTGTATAAAGTGATGTAAAAGGGAAGAAAAGCATCGAACGGCCCATTTAGCTGTTCTACAAGTGGTCTGAGGCAGTTGGTAAATAAGTGTTTTCAAGTGCAACTTTAGTAACAATGGTTTTGGGAAACACCTCAGAGTTAACAATGCGCCTACAAAGGTTCTAAAGATGAGCTTAGCCTTAAAATGCTTTTTGGAAACCGGGCTTTGGACAATAAATGATGAGACAAAACACATCTCACCCAGCCTGAATTAGTCAGGGCATGGCATCTAAAAGGTGTTTGAGTGTTTTTCACACTCAAACCGGTGTACCTGCCACGTACTAGTCTATGTCATGGAAAGAGCAGGTGTTCCTAACACTCAGTGTCTACACAGTGCTTTCGGAAAGTATTCAGACCCCTTGACTTTTTCCAACTTTATTCTAAAATTGATTAAAAAGTTTTTTTCCTCTCATCAATCTACACACAATACCCCATAATGACAAAGCAAAGCCAAGTTATGTGTTTGCTAATATTACATAGGTATTCAGGGCCTTACTCAGTACTTTGTTGAAGAACCTTTGGCAGCAATTTCAGCCTCGAGTCTTCTTGGGTATGACGCTACAAGCTTGGCACACCTGTATTTGGGAAGTTGCTCTCATTCTTCTCTGCAGATCCTCCCAAGCTCTGTCAGATTGGATGTGGAGCATTACTGCAAAGGTATTTTCAGGTCTCTCCAGAGATGTTCGATCAGATTCAAGTCCGGGCTATGGCTGGACCACTCAAGGACATTCAGAGATTTGTCGTTTAAGGACCTTGAGGTTGGCTGAGGTGCACCCATGACCAGAAACCAGATTGCATAGCAGAGAAGGTACGGTGGGATTCGCAACGGTCGGTAATCTGTTTGTTAACTTGGCTTTCGAAGACCTAAGAAAGGCAAGGTAGGATAGATATAGGTCTGTAGCAGTTTGGGTCTAGAGTGTCTCCCCCTTTGAAGAGGGGGATGACCGCAGCAGCTTTCCAATCTATGGGAATCTCAGACGATACGAAAGAGAGGTTGAACAGGCTAGTTATAGGGGTTGCAACAATTTCGGCAGATAATTTTAGAAAGAGAGGGTCCGGATTGTCTAGCCCAGCTGATTTGTAGAGGTCCAGATTTTGCAGCTCTTTCAGAACATTAGCTATCTGGTTTGGGTGAAGGATAAATGGGGTAGGCTTGGGCGAGTTGCTGTGGGGGGTGGAGGGCTGTTGATCGGGGTAGGGGTAGCCAGGTGGAAAGCATGGCCAGCTGTAGAAAAATGCTTATTGAAATTCTCAATTATAGAGGATTTATCAGTGGTGACAGTTTCCTAGCCTCAATGCAGTGGGTAGCTGGGAGGACGTGCTCTTATTCTCCATGGACTTTAGTGTCCCAGAACTTTTTTGAGTTTGTGTTACAGGATGCAAATTTCTGCTTTAAAAAGCTAGCCTTAGCTTTCCTAACTGCCTGTGTATATTTGTTCCTAACTTCCCTGAAAAGTTGCATATCACGGGGGCTATTCGATACTAATGCAGAACACCACAGGATGTTTTTGTGCTGGTCAAGGGCAGTCAGGTCTGGAGAGAACCAAGGACTATATCTGTTCCTGGTTCAAAATGTTTTGAATGGGGCATGCTTATTAAATTGTCCGGGTGGCCATTTCTAAACTGTTTAGCAGTCTTATGGCTTGGGGGTAGAAGCTGTTAAGGAGCCTTTTGGTGCTATACTTGCGCCCCGGTACCGCTTTCTGTGCAGTAGCAGAAAGAACAGTCTAGGACTTGGGTGACTGGAGTCTTGGACAATATTTTGGGCCTTCCACTGACAGCGCCTAGTATATAGGTCCTGGATGGCAGGAAGCTTGGCCCCAGTATGTACTGTGCTGTAAGCACTACCCACTATATGCCTTACGGTCAGATGCCGAGCAGTTGCCATTCCAGACGGCCATGCAACCGGTCAGGATGCTCTCGATGGTGCAGCTGTAGAACTTTTTGAGGATCTGGGGAACCATGCCAATTCTTTTCAGTCTCCTGAGAGGGAAAATGTGTTGTCATGGCCCCTTCACGACTATATTGGTGTTTTGACCATGATAGTTTGTTGGTGATGTGGACACCAAGGAACTTGAACCTCTCGACCTGCTTCATTACAGCCCCGCCTCAGCTCCTTTGTCTTGCTCACATTGAGAGAGAGGTTGTTGTTCTGGCACCACACCGCCAGGTCTCTAACCTCCTCCCTATAGGCTGTTGATCATGTCCAGATCAATTGAATATACCTCAGATTGACTCAAATCAAGTTGTAGAAACATCTCAAGGATGATCAATGGTAACAGGATGCACCTGAGCTCAATTTCGTGTGTCATGGCAAAGTGTCTGAATACTCATCTAAATAAGGGTTTTCTGTTGTCTTTTTATACATTTGAAAACATTTCTAAAACATTTCTAAAAACCTGTTTTTGTCATTATGGGATATTGTCTGTAGATTGCTAAGGGTTTTTTACTTTTTAAATCCATTTTAGAATAAAGCTGTCACAGAACAGACAAGTTCTGGCCTGGTTTAGATCCTATCTGTCGGAAAGATATCAGTTTGTCTCTGTGAATGGTTTGTCCTGTAGATTTCAGTGTTCCGTCAAGGTTCCGTTTTAGCACCACTATTGTTTTCACTATATATTTAACCTCTTGGGGATGTCATTCGAAAACATAATGTTAACTTTCACTGCTATGCGGATGACACACAGCTGTACATTTCAAGGAAACAGGGTGAAGCCCCAAAATTGCCCTCGCTAGAAGCCTGTGTTTCAGACATAAGGAAGTGGATGGCTGCAAACTTTCTACTTTTAAACTCGGACAAAACAGAGATGCTTGTTCTAGGTCCCAAGAAACAAAGAGATATTCTGTTGAATCTGACAATTAATCTTGATGGTTGTACAGTCATCTCAAATAAAACTGTGAAGGATCTCTTTTGACGAACATATCAAGACCATTTCAAGGACCGCTTTTTTCCATCTACGTAACATTGCAAAAATCAGAAACTTTCTGTCCAAAAATGATGCAGAAAAATGTATCCATGCTTTTGTTACTTCTAGGTTAGACTACTGCAATGCTCTACTTTATGGATACCCAGATAAAGCATTAAATAAACTTCAGTTAGTGCTAAATATGACTGCTAGAATCCTGACTCTAACCAAAAAATGTGATCATATTACTTGAAAGTTCTTGAAATTTTCCACATTGACTGACCTTCATGTGTTAAGGTAATGATGGATTATCATTTATCTTTGCTTTTTTGAGCTGTTGCCATAATATGGACTTGGTCTTTTACCAATTCGGGATATTTTCTGTATACCACCCCTACCTTGACACGAAAACTGATTGGCTCAAACGCATTAATTAAGAAGGAAGGAAATTCCACAAATCAACTTTTAACAAGGACCATCTGGTAATTGAAATGCATTTCAGGTGACTACCTCATGATGCTGGTTGAGAGAATGCCAAGAGTTTGCAAAGCTGTCATTAAGGGAAAGGGTGGCTATTTTTAAAGAATCTCAGATATAAAATGTATATTGATTTGTTTAACTCTTTTTTGGTTACTACATGATTCCATGTGTTATTTCATAGTGTTGATGTCTTCACTATTATTCTACAATGTAGAAAATCGTAAAAATAAATCAAAATGAATGAGTAGGTGTGTCCAATCTTTTGATGTGAACTGTATATCTCATTAGGCTGTATATATTTGTAGATATTGTAAATGTGTATTATAGTAGCGTCACCATCTTTACTGCAAAAGTAAAATACACACAACTAAGCTACATTTTTATTTGACAGAGGTAATTAGCTGCCCATTGATCAGCACAGCAATTGATAAAACAGGACTGTGTTTGCAAAGCAACGTGTTTCTGAGCTTATGGCAATATTACACAGGTAAGCGAATGGTTACAGAAAATCAGGAATGGAGACAGGATCTATAGACTTCTAAATGTGACTCGTTTCAGGAAAATAGGCATATGTCGCACGTCACTACTTCACAGGAGACTGATTTGAACGTAAACATTTTTATCAAAATGCGTTTATTGGCAGAAAATCCTTCTAAAACAAAGTTTCATGTGCCTTAATAACAAACTTGTATTTCATCCATAAATACGAATAAAACATTACAATTACGAGCCCAGTTGGTTTAGCCACGGAAAAAGCCAGGAACCTTCCCACTAGCCGTTGGCTGAGATAATGAATGGGCTGGACATGCCGGGAGATGAGTTTGGATTGGTCTGCCATGTAGAATGCTTCTGTCTAAAGTGAGCTGTTCAGTATCTGTTGAAAGTCCTTTCTACTGCACCATTTTTGAAAGATATGTTAAGTTTTGCTACTTTTCTCTACAACACTGATGCCCTGAATTTAGCAGGCGCTATCGACAGATCAGTTGGACAAAGTGATGGGCTACTTTCTGCACATGCCACGGTCAGTGTGAACCGGAGTGACTTGACAACGCTGGCCAAACAAGATGTAGCTACAAACAAAACTGAGTAAAATGGTTGCAGTCTGCCGTGAAGCATTCCTCCATGTATACAGGTAAGAGTCTTGCAACATTTTCAGATATAAATTTAGTCAGAAAGTCGTTTTTATTGCAAGTTAAAGCGTACTGTTAGCTAGCGAACGTTAGCTTGCTGGCTCGCTATCTAACCTTATGTGTATGATCTGTGTAGTAATATTATTCCATTCAGAAGTCCATTTACATTGCTAGTTATAACCGAATGTTAACTAGCTAACATTGAACATAGTTTGTTAGCTGTAGCTCCCTGCGGATTCATACTACAGCTATGACAATGTTTGTATTGGTAGTAGTATGAGTTGGGATTATGCCGGTTTATTGTTTAGCTAGCTAGCTACATGTCTAAACAAAAGACTAGTAGATGACCCATCACATTAGCCAGGTCTGTCTCGGGGTGATTACGGCAGTCTATTGTACAGTCGTGGCCAAAAGTTTTGAGAATGACATAAATATTAATTTTCACAAAGTTTGCTGCCTCAGTGTCTTTAGATATTTTTGTCAGATGGTACTATGGAGTACTGAAGTATAATTACAAGCATTTCATAAGAGTCAAAGGCTTTTATTGACAATTACATGAAGTTGATGCAAAGAGTCAATATTAGCAGTGTTGACCCTTCTTTTTCAAGACCTCTGCAATCCACCCTGGCATGCTGTCAATTAACTTCTGGACCACATCTTGACTGATGTCAGCCCATTATTGCATAATCAATGCTTGGAGTTTGTCAGAATTTGTGGGTTTTTGTTTGTGCACCCACCTCTTGAGGATTGACCACAAGTTCTCAATGGGATTAAGGTCTGGGGAGTTTCCTGGCCATGTGCCCAAAATATCAATGTTTTGTTCCCCGAGCCACTTAGTTATCACTTTTGCCTGATGGCAAGGTGCTCCATCATGCTGGAAAAGACATTGTTGGTCACCAAACTGTTCCTGGATGATTGGGAGAAATTGCTCTCGGAGGATGTGTTGGTACCATTCTTTACCCTCTTTGGGATAGGGGAAGCATTTTCACTTTTGGATAAATAGCTGATAAGGAAATGTGTTTTAATAAATGATTAGAATGTTACAGTACTGAAACTATAGGTCTGATACCATGTGATTGTATGAAATTAATTTGAATCATTAGATTATTATAATACATGTGTGTAAGGGTTAGACTCATTCAATGATTATATTATAATATTGTGTGTGGTTTTAGTCAGAATCAACGTTTGGGAACAATGTGTCTAGTGTTTTGAGAACAGGCTATCTGTCTGAGCCAGATCCGGGGAGACCTTGGCTGGGACACTGAGAACTTCCTAGGCCCAGGTCTCTCCCTGTCTTAGGGGAGGGTAGGAAGACACTATTCTCACGTACTCCCCTAGGCTCTATTGGCGGGCGGATGTGATGGTTGGTGTGGAAGTATGTGTGTCGCTATAAATTGAAGGTCCTGTACTGTACACGTCAGAACGTTCCCGTGAATAAACATTTAACTTTGGTAGACTGGGCCTCTGTCTGTTTCCTTTTCTATCAGTATCTTACAAATCCTGATAAAACAGACTAAGGGTAACTTAATTGAATTGGTAAATGAACAGGAGTATAGAATTCTCCTGACAATTGCGTGCCCAATTTCAACTTCCTGCTACTCATGCCAAGAATATAAGATATGTATATTATTAGTAGATTTGGATAGAAAACACTCCAAATTTTCTAAAACTATTTGAATCATGTCTGTGAGTATAACAAAACGTATGTAGCAGGCAACACCCTGAGGACTAACCATTCAGGAAAAAAATTGAAGTTTTCATTGGGGAACTAGATTTCTAAGGCACTTGTTTGCAGTTCCTACCGCTTCCACTGGATGTCACCAGTCTTATGAAAATGGTTGAGGTTATTCCTTTGTGAAATGAAGAAGTACGGCCATCTTGAAACAGTAACACTGTTGAGAGTTGGGCAAGACTATAAAAGTAGCGTTAGTTTGTTGTCTTCCTGTATTGAAAACAGATAGACCCGTCTTCAATTTGATTGATTATTAATGTTTAAAAATACCTAAAGTTGTATTACAAAAGTAGTTTGAAATGTTTTGGCAAAGTTTTCAGGTAACTTTTGAGAGATTTTGGAGTGACGTTGCGCAAATTGGAAGCTGTTTTTTTCTGGATCAAACGCGCCAAATAAATTGACATTTTGGATATATGGATGGAATTAATCGAACAAAAGGACCATTTGTGATGTTTATGGGACATATTGGAGTGCCAACAAAAGAAGCTCGTCAAAGGTAAGGCATGATTTATATTTTATTTCTGTGTTTTGTGTGGTGCCTGCAGGGTTGAAATATTATTTCTCTCTTTGTTTACTGTTGTGCTTTCATCAGATAATAGCTTCTTATGCTTTTGCCGAAAAGCCTTTTTGAAATCTGATAAGTTGGCTGGATTCACAACGAGTGTAGCTTTAATTGAGTATCTTACATGTGGGATTTAATGAAAGTTTGAATTTTATAGCATTTTATTTGAATTTGGCGCGCTGCATTCTCCCTGGCAATTGGCCAGGTGGGACATTTGCGTCCCCCCCTATCACAGAGAGGATTTATTCATGGCAGTGTTCTTAGGCAAAATTGAGAGTGAGCCCACTCTCTTGGCTGAGAAGCAACCCCACACATGGATGGTCTCAGGATGCTTTACTGTTGGCATGCCACAGGTCTTATGGTAGCGCTCATCTTGTCTTCTCTGGACAAGCTTTTTTCCGGATGCCCGAAACAATCGGAAAGGGGATTCATCAGAGAAAATGACTTTACCCCAGTCCCCAGCAGTCCAATCCCTGTACCTTTTGCATAATATCAGTCTGTCCTTGATGTTTTTCCTGGAGAGAAGTGGCTTCTTTGCTGCCCTTCTTGACACCAGGCCATCCTCCAAAAGTGTTCACCTCACTGTGCGTGCAGATGCACTCACACCTGCCTGCTGCCATTCCTGAGCAAGCTCTGTACTGGTGGTGCCCTTGATCCCGCAGCTGAATCACCTTTAGGAGATGGTCCTGCGCTTGCTGAACTTTCTTGGGCGCCCTGAAGCCTTCTTCACAACAATTGAACCACTCTCCTTGAAGTTCTTGATAATTAGATTAATGGTTGATTTAGGTGCAATCTTACTGGCAGCAATATCCTTGCCTGTGAAGCCCTTTTTGTGCAAAGCAATGATGACGGCACGTGTTTCCTTGCAGGTAACCATGTTTGACAGAGGAAGAACAATGATTCCAAGCACCACGCCCCTTTTGAAGCTTCCAGTCTGTTATTCGAACTCAATCAGCATGACAGAGTGAAATCCAGCCTTGTCCTCGTCAACACCTGTGCTAACGAGAGAATCACTGACATGATGTCAGCTGTTCCTTTTGTGGCAGGGCTGAAATGCAGTGGAAATGTTTTTGGGGATTTAGTTAATTTGCATAGCAAAGAGGGACTTTGCAATTAATTGCAATTCATCTGATCACTCTTCATAACAGTCTGGAGTATATGCAAATTGCAATCATACAAACTGAGGCAGCAGACTTTGAAATGAATATTTCTGTCATTCTCAAAACTTTTGGTCACGACTGTATATCACGAACATGTGTACATTTCTAGACAACAGTTACCCATCCAATTAGCTAGATGAGGCTGGGGGGTGGTTATAGCATTTCCTTCACATTACCCATCAATTTAGACAAGTGAGTCAGGTAAGCGTCATCTAATTATAAAATATTTAAAAAATATTTTTCTGTACACTGTTTTTGATATTGCTACTATGCAAACAACCATTTCAGTGTACCGTTTACACTTTCTGTATCCTGTGCATGTGACAAATAAACTTAGATTTTATTTGATATAGCGTGTGTTTACCACATGGCCTCACATGTCAATCCTTAATTAGATGAGTGGGGCTAAGGTTTAAGAGGGTGTGAATGATGCTGAATGGTTGCAGACAAAATACCTCTCCAGTAGGTGTACCAAAACATTCAAGGGACATTTTCTCAAAAGTGGGATTACAAGTTCATCAACTTTCAAAGCCAAATTAATTTCCCATTGTTCCTCAACTGCAGTGTATGATACCATTTTCTAGCTCTAGGCCTGGTTTACTAACTAACTAAAATCGCTTAGTTAGTTAGTCTATGGGGGTGCCACAGGGTTCAATTCTCGAGATGATTCTTTGCTCTGTTATTCTTTAATCCACCTTTATGCAGACGACACCATTCTGTATACAACTGGCCCTTCTTTGGACACTGTTAACAAACCTCCAATCGAGCTTCAACGCCATACAACACTCCTTCCGTAAAACTAAATGCATGCTCTTCAACCGATCGCTGCCCGCATCCGCCCTACTAGCGTCACTACTCTGGACGGTTCTGACTTAGAATATGTGGACAACTACAAACACCTAGGTGTCTGGCTAGACTGTAAACTCTCCTTCCAGACTCACATTAAGCATCTCCAATTCAAAATGTAATTTAGAATCGGCTTCCTATTTCACAACGCCTCCTTCACTCATGCTGCCAAACATACCCTCGTAAAACTGACTATCCTACCGATCCTCGACTTCTCCAATGTCATTTACAAAATAGCCTCCAACACTCTACTCAACAAATTGGATCAGTCTATCATAGTGCCATCTGTTTTGTCAACAAAGCCCCATATACTACCTACCACTGCGACCTGTATGCTCTCGTTGGCTGGTCCTCACTACATATTTCGTCGCCAAACCCACTGGCTCCAGGTAATCTATAAGTCTTTGCTAGGTATAGCTCCGCCTTATCTCAGCTCACTGGTCACCATAGCAGCACCCACCCGTAGCACGCGCTCCAGCAGGTATATGATCATCCTCAAAGCCAACACCTCCTTCGGCTGCCTTTCCTTCCAGTTCTGTGCTGTCAATGACTGGAACGAATATTTTAAAAAAGAAGAAGAAAAAAAGAAATTTCACTGAAGTTGGCGACTTACAGTTGAAGTTGGAAGTTTACATACACATAGGTTGGAGTCATTAAGCTGTTGAGTGTAGGGGGCAGTATTTTTATGTTTGGATGAAAAACGAACCCAAATGAAACTGCCTATTTCCCAGGTCCAGAATATGCATATAATTGTTGGATTAGGATAGAAAACTCTAAAGTTTCCAAAATTGTCAAAATATTGTCTGTGAGTATAACAGAACTGATATTGCAGGTGAAAACCTGAGGAACAATCCAACCAGGAAGTGCTGTTTTTCCTGAAAGCTCGCTGTTCCATTGCCTGCCTTCGCTCCATTTAAAGGGATATCAACCAGATTCCTTTTCCTATGGCTTCCACATGTTGTGAACAGTCTTTAGACATAGTTTCATGCTTTTATTTTGAAAAATTAGCGAGAACAATCACATCGCATCACTGTATGGCTGGGTGCAAGCAGCGTTTTGCATGCACAACAGCTTGGAGCAGACATTTTCTCTCTCTCCAATTGAAGAAGCTACAGTCCCGGATGAATTATTAGCGATTATATATTGTAAAAACAAACTGAGGATTGATTATAAAAAACGTTTGACATGTTTCTACGAACTTTACGGATACTATTTGGAATTTGTCTGCTCCGTCGTGACTGCTCGAGCCTGTGGATTTCTGAACATAATGCGCCAACCAAATGGAGGTATTTTGGATATAAAAATAATCTTTATGGAACAAACGGAACATTTTTGTGTAACTGGGAGTCTCGTGAGTGCAAACATCCGAAGATCATCAAAGGTAGGCGATTCATTTTATTGCTTTTCTGACTTTCGTGACCTTCGTGACCAATCTACTCGGCTGCTAGCTGTTTGAAATGTTTTGTCTGCTGAGAGGGATGTCCTTACATAAACTCTTGGTATGCTTTCACCGGAAAGCTTTTTTGAAATCTGACATGCCAGGTGGTTTAACAACAAACTAAGCTGTGTTTTGCTATATTGCACTTGTGATTTCATGAAAATGGAATATTTGTAATTTAATTTGAATTTGGCGCTCTCCAATTCAGCGGATGTTGACGAAAATGATCCCGTTAATGGGATGGTGCATCAAGAAGTTAAAATCGTTTTTCAACCACTCCACAGAATTCTTGTTAGCAAACTATAGTTTTGGCAAGTCGGTTAGGACATCTACTTTGTACATGACACAAGTAATTTTTCCAATAATTGTTTACAGACAGATTATTTCACTGTATCACAATTTCAGTAGGTCAGAAGTTTACATACACTAAGCTGAATGTGCCTTTAAACAACTTGGAATATTCCAGAAAATGTCATGCTTTAGAAGCTTCTGATAGGCTAATTGACATCAATTGAGTCAATTGGAGGTGTACCTGTGGATGTATTTCAAGGCCTACCTTCAAACTTTGCTTGACATTATGGGGAAATTCAAAGAAATCAGCCAAGACCTCAGAAAAAAAGTTGGAGACCTCCACAAGTCTGGTTCATCCTTGGGAGCAATTTAGAAACGTCTGAAGGTACCACGTTCATCTGTACAAACATTAGTACGCAAGTATAAAAACCATGGGACCACGCAACCGTCATACCGCTCAGGGAGGAGATGCGTTCTGTCTCCCCGTGCAACTCAACGTGCAACTCAATCCCAGAACAGCAAAGGACCCTGTGAAGATGGAGGAAACGGGTACAAAAGTATCTACAGTGGGGCAAAAAAGTATTTAGTCAGCCACCAATTGTGCAAGTTCTCCCTCTTAAAAAGATGAGAGGCCTGTAATTTTCATCATAGGTACACTTCAACTATGACAGACAAAATTAGAAAAAAAATCCAGAAAATCACATTGTAGGATTTGTAATGAATTTATTTGCTAATTATGGTGGAAAATAAGTATCATCAACGGGACAGTAGTGGAGAGGGTAGTAAGTTAAGTTCCTCGGCGTACACATCACGGACAAACTGAATTGCTCCACCCACACAGGCAGCGTTTTGAAGAAGGCGCAGCAGCGCCCTCAGGAGGCTGAAGAAATTATGCTTGTCACCAAAAGCACACAAACTTCTACAGATGTACGATTTAGAGCATCCTGTCGGGCTGTATCCACGCCGGGTACGGTAACTGCTCGGCCCACAACCGTAAGGCTCTCCAGAGGGTAGTGAGGTCTGCACAACGCATCACCGGGGGCAAACTAACCTGCCCTCCAGGACACCTACACCACCCGATGTCACAGGAAGGCCATAAAGATCATCAAGGACAACAACCACCCGAGCCACTGCCTGTTCACCCCGCTATCATCCAGAAGGCGAGGTCAGTACAGGTGCATCAAAGCAGGGACCGAGACTGAAAAACAGCTTCCATCTCAAGGCCATCAGACTGTTAAACAGCCACCACTAACACGGAGTGGCTGCTGCCAACATACTGACGCAACTCCAGCCACTTTAATAATGGAAATTGATGGGAATTGATGTAAAAATGTATCTCTAGCCACTTTGAACAATGCCACTTAATATAATGTTTACATACCCTACATTACTCATCTCATATGTATATACGGTACTCTATATCATCTACTGCATCTTGCCATCTTTATGTAATACATGTATCACTAGCCACTTTAAACTATGCCACTTTATGTTTATATACCCTACATTACTCATCTCATATGTATATACTGTACTCTATACCATCTACTGCATCTTGCCTATGCCGTTCTGTACCATCACTCATTCATATATCTTTATGTACATATTCTTTATCCCTTTACACTTGTGTATAAGGTAGTAGTTGTGGAATTGTTAGGTTAGATTACTTGTTGGTTATTACTGCATTGTCGGAACGAGAAGCACAAGCATTTTGCGACCCTCGCATTAACATCTGCTAACCATGTGTATGTGACAAATAAAATGTGATTTTCTGCTCTTTTGCACACCAATTTTTATACTTGCACATATCACTCCAGTGTAAATTGCTAAAAAGTAATTATTTCACCACCATTGGCCTATTTATTGCCTTACCTCCTTACTTCATTTGCACACACTGTATACAGATGTTTTTTTCCTATTGCGTTTGTTGACTGTACGTTTGTTTATCCCATGTGTAACTCCGTCGTTGTTTTTGTCGCATCGCTTTGCTTTGTCTTGGCCAGGTTGCAGTTGTAAATGAGATCTTGTTCAACTGGCCTACCTGGTTAAATAAAGGTGAAATATAAATCTAAAACACAATTTCAAATTTTGCTACATAAGAACGAATTGAGGCAATCGATCACAAATATCAGTGAGTTGGGCACCTACTGACCAAACAAATGTCATAAAATATACTTTTTTCTCAGTGACATGTATTGCTAAAATAAAGGTTTAAGGAAATAGGCTGGCACCACATTACAAGACAAAACAGCTCACTCAATCGAGCATGATGGTCTTAAGTATAAAAGAAAAGCTTGCTTTCATATATTTAAACAAAAACTTGAAAAGGTAGTGGAATGGGATTAGTGTGGCGTGCGAAGAATCCAACGCTAACTTGTATGCAATACAACACACATTGTGGGAGCAACTCCTCTAAGATATGAATTAGTCTGTTTGAGAAGGTTTGAATACTAAGCAACCTGCATACACATTGTTTGAAATACAATAGACCAACATAGCTACTAGGTCAAGGCTGTGTGCTGGGAAAACCTTGGTAGAGCATGGGTTGAGTAGGCATTGTGGTGCTCCTGAATTTCATTTTTTTAAATATATATATATAGTACAACAAAGCCATATACAGTACACAGTATTCAGCCAAGCCATTGAAGCAGTACAACCAAGCCATATACAGTACACAGTATTCAGCCAAGCCATTGAAGCAGTACAACAAAGCCATATACAGTACACAGTATTCAGCCAAGCCATTGAAGCAGTACAACCACGCCATTGAATCCAGACAAATATGGAGGGAATGTGTACAAATAAATTGGTATAAACAATTTCATGAAAATAATTGTTTCATTATTTACTACATTATTTTGATGGTAGATCAAGAGTGTTAGTAAAATGTGCACACTGAAAAATGTGAATCCCAAAACACTTCCAGCCAAGATAGCCATGTTCATCTACTATTCTTTTATATTGTTCACTTGATTTGTTTGGTTCATAACCAAATTGCACTGTTGGAGAGCTGTTACAATTTCAAAGGGATTTGATGCAACAGATTGAGCAATCTCACCTTGTAAATTGTCAATCTTTCCAGAAATTGGGCCTGGCACACCCTAACATTCAAGAGTTTTTGAATCAGCCTAACCATGACCAAATACCTTTGTGGCTGAAACAACTTTATCCTTCTCAATTAATATATTATTAATAAATAATCCCACCCCCTTAATGTCCATATAGTTTGTTGAAATCATGCAACTAGAGATACATTTTTGCAGGTAGTGGGACTGCCTTCAAATGTGGATGGTTCTTAAATGTTATTTTGAAGCCAGAGGTAAATACAATGACAATTACACAAACTGATGTAAATACAGCATCAAACAGCCAATACCGTCTCGTCGCATCTCAGTTTAAGAGCGTTACAGTTCTATTCCATGAGTTTACTATCCATACAGACTATTCATTTCGGGTATTTGTGGGCTACATGTTTTGCGTCTACGTTGTAACAATTGATGTAAGAGAAAGGGATCCTAACGGAAAACACAATGGAGTGTTGTTTTGCTGTGTTGACCTGATGTTTCATAAATTGAAAAGATAAGACACTGAAAAGAAAACCTAGGGAAATGGACATACTTTGGGTAATGCAATACCTCCCTCTGCTGTATTTAGTCAGAAATAACACCGAGTGCTGCGGCATGCAAGAAAACATGTCTTGGGAGTTGGGAATATTCCACCATTATTACTTTTGAGACAACACAAAGAAGTATATGTAATGAAACTATTTGGATTAATAGAAGGCTTCTCAGATATTGATATAATTGTAGCCTCCAACAGTTTCAAATGGGAGACTGCACAGTACTTTAATAAGATTAAGCTCCATGTGACAGACGTCTTTATATACTGTATTAGTTTCTAGGTTTGAGAAACTACGACAAGTCACTGTTTTAAAGCCTATCCCTTCCAGACATAATTGCAGTCAATTATTTAATTCAATAGTATTCCACATGCATTACTGTACACATTGCCTAGTCCAATAGTGTGTGTCGTGGCCAAACTATTTTTCATGGTTAAGCATTAAGAGTTCGCCACAAAACAGCCTGTGGGATGAGCTTACCATACATTATTCGATGTGTCCATATACAATAGGATTCACCTTGTTTGCTGCTTGTAAACCCCAAATCATTTTTCAAAAGTCAAAATGAATGCATGTCCAACTTCTGAATGGGAAGCTACATTTTATTTTGGGATATTTTTGCCCCAGATTGTTTTGCGTTTTAAAGCAGACCTTTCAGATACAAATACACAATCACACCCACTTAGATTCATGATAGACTTTACTTTTATCCTGCAAGTCCCAAACGGTTTAAAACTGGGTATGAGCATGACCAAATCTGACTAGTAACCTAGTACATAGGGGGTGAAGGAACATCATGCATTTATTTGCTTGCATTAAATCGGCACTAGACATCCTATTTCATTGCCCCCCGGCTCAGACAGTCCTGTGTTGTCACAATAAAATACATCCAATAAGACACAATCAATGGCATTCATTGAGTGCACGCGAAAACAGGCAATTAATTCTCAAGGCAACAATTGTGAGTTCCAGGAAATGGTGAGTGGCCTGCTAGGTTTGTATAGCCTATGACTATGAGAATAGCGTGGTGATTTTGCCTCCCTGCTAAAGTTATCCCAATGAAAAATAGTCACTGGTTTAGAAATTGCAATAGACTATTAACAAATAGTTCCCAACCTCTGCCAATAACAGCTAGATTTCCCCTCCCCACTCAGACAGTCCTAACAAAATTGTTGCCTGAGAAATTTCTCTTCGCTAGAAGCAATTGGTTTTATTTTTGCCATTTTAATTGAAGAATCACAGTAATGTACTTAATTGTTATCCATAAATGATTTGACACGGAGAAAACAGCTGCAATGGACCTTTAAGTATTTGTTTGGCAAATACATTTTCTTTGTACACCTGTATATTCAGCATAGTGCTTTTCAGTGAAATGTCTTTAAGGAAAGGTTGCCTTGTCCCTTTCCCTAGCATTGAAACAGGAAAAAGTCATTCAAGGGACAAGGGACAAAGGTAAACAGATTTTCATGGGGATGAATGAAAAGGACCAATGTGTTGACCAGCCCTTCTTTGGACACGGTTAACAAACCTCCAGACGAGCTTCAATGCCATACAACACTCCTTCCGTGGCCTCCAACTGCTCTTAAATGCAAGTCAAACTAAATGCATGCTCTTCAACCGATTGCTGCCCGCACCCGCCCGCCCTTCTAGCATCACTAATCTGGACGGTTCTGACTTAGAATATGTGGACAACCACAAATACCTAGGTGTTTGGTTAGACTGTAAACTAAGCATCTCCAATCCTAAATTAAATCGGCTTCCTGTTTCGCAACAAAGCATCCTTCACTAATGCTGCCAAACATACCCTTGTTAAACTGACTATCCTACCGTCCTTGACTTCGGCAATGTCACTCACTTACAAAATAGCCTCCAACACCCTACTCAGAAAAATGGATGCAGTCTATCACAGTGCCATCCGTTCTGTTACCAAAGCCCCATATACTACCCACCACTGCGACCTGCATGCTCTCGTTGGCTGGCCCTTGCTTCATATTCGTTGCCAAACCCACTGGCTCCAGGTCATCTAAACTCAACAAAAAAATACCTTTTCAGGACCCTGTCTTTCAAAGATAATTCATAAAAATCCAAATAACTTCACAGATCTACATTGTAAAGGGTTAAACACTGTTTCCCATGCTTGTTCAATGAACCATAAACAATTAATGAACATCCACCTGTGTAACAGTCGTTAAGACAGTAACCACTTTCAGATGGTAGGCAATTAAGCTCACAGTTATGAAAACTGAGGACACTAAAAAGAGGCCTTTCCACTGACTCTGAAAAACACCTAAAGAAAGATGCCCAGGGTCCCTGCTCATCTGCGTGAAGGGGCCTTGGGCATGCTGAAGGGAGGCATGAGGACTGCAAATGTGGCCAGAGCAATAAATTGCAATGTCCGCACTGTGAGACGCATAAGACAGCGCTACATGGAGACAGGATGGACAGCTGATCATCCTCGCAGTGGCAGACCACGTGTAACACCTGCACAGGATCGGTACATCCGACCATCACACCTGCGGGACAGGTACAGGATGGCAACAACAACTGCCTGAGTTACACCAGGATGGCACAATTCTTTCATCATTGCTCAGTCTGCAATAGGCTGAGCGAGGCTGCTGTAGGTCAGTTGTAAGGCAGGTCCTCACCAGATTTCACCGGCAACCACGTCGCCTAAGGGCACAAACCCACCGTCGCTGGACCAGAAAGGACTGGCAAAAAGTGCTCTTCACTGACGAGGTTCTCTCACCAGGGGTGATGGTCGGATTCGCGTTTAACGCCGAATGAATGAGCATTACACTGAAGCCTGTACTCTGGAGTGGGATCGATTTGGAGGTGGAGAGTCTGTCATGGTCTGGGGTGGTGTGTCAGCATCATCGGACTGAGCTTGTTGTATATCTCAAAGTGCTGTACAGAAACCCAGCCTAAAACACCAAACAGCAAGCAATGCAGGTGTAGAAGCACTTTATTTGCACACTTAAAACATGGTCTCCAGTTCAACTGCACCAGACATATTTTGCTGTCAGTTATTGAGCACAGAAGAGTATAGGCTTTGAATGAGTGATGTTTTAACCCCCCCAATACATGTCAAGGATGATCCATATTCAATGGATTCAAATAATTGTGTTCCCTCATCCCCACTTGATGAAGCATGCATTTGGACCAATATACATAAGTTAGTCATTGTACCAGGAAAGCTTTTTCTTCCAACACCATAAACACAAGACAAGGGTGAGCTGTAAAATGAAATTCCACAGCAAGCCAATTGGTGTACACCACTTATTGAACCTGTTGGAGAAGTTAGGGGCATTTTTACTGAGGAACCCTCAGCATTGTGCAAATGAAACACCATTGACAGGTGTTTAATCACTCCTCCAAACGGTGGAAAAATTTTCTGTTTTGCAAGGAAAAGTAGCATATCTATTGGACATGTTCAGCAAACAGAGAGGGACCTATCTCAACATTTTGCAACTGTTTGGAGGAATGAGTACACCCCTGTTGTTTAAAACCAAATTATAATAGATATAAAATGTGTTTATCCTTGAGTGAAAGAGATCTCAATCGAAAACCTCAGGGCGGATAAAAAATAGTGTAGGAGTCAGAAATATTGTAAAAATAGCAAGTTGCCCAGCAAAATGTGCCACTGGCAGGCCAGTATTGCAATGCTTCACTGGATCAATCTGCCATCTAGTGGCCAAAATATAAATTGTGACTGAACTGCAATACTACATTATGGCCTCTCTTGCATTTCAAAGTAAATGATTTAAAACAAAATGTAAACGCATGTTTGTTTTTTGCATCATCTTTTACCAGAGTAAATGTGTTATATTCTCCTACATTAATTTCACATTTTCACAAACTTCAGTGTTTGCTTTCAAATTTTATAAAGAATATTCATATCCTTGCTTCGGGTCTTGAGCTTCAGGCAGTTAGATTTGGGCACGTCATTTTAAGGGAAAATAGAAAAAAAGGGTCAGATCCTTAAGCAGTAAAAAAAAGGCAAGCTCACGTGGGAGGGGGAAAACAGTTAAGACATGTAATGCACCCAACAGTATCAACCTAACGCCCAAATTAACTTACTCCTTCACAATCCATAACAGCAGTAGGCTGATCTGATATGTTGATGTGGGGCGCCGTCCTCAGACAATCGCATGGTATGCTTTCACCGTAAAGCCTCTTGTAAATCGGATAAAGCTGTTGGATTAACAAGAATTTAAGCTTTTAAATTATGAGATACGTGTATGTTCATGAATGTTTAATATTAGGATTATTTATTTGAATTGTGCACCCTCCAATTTCACTGGAAGTTGTCTGCTGGTGTCCCACTAGCGGGACGCCTATCCCTATTAACCCAGCTTCCTGTACTTTCTTCACTGCCTCAGCATATGTCAACTTCTGCACTACTGCAACCCTGGAAACCTCAACTTGCCTCTCTCACACCGGACATTTCTGATCCCCAGTTCCATGGACACCCCTACAATTAACACAACGCTTATTTCCCCAATGCAACACATTTCTTTGCCTCAGCATACGTCAACTTCTGCACTACTGCAACCCTGGAAACCTCAACTTGCCTCTCTCACGCCAGACATTTCTGATCCCCAGTTCCATGGACACCCCTACAATTAACACAACGCTTATTTCCCCAATGCAAAACATTTCTTTGTCTCATGCCCTTCTGCACATTTCTCACACCTAGGAACCTCCCACCTACACACTGCTGCCACATGCCCATAAGCTTGACACCTGTACAAAAGTTTCTATGGCCTCGTGAGTGGCGCAGTGGTCCACTAGAGATTCTGGGTTCGAGTCCAGACTCAGTCGCGACTGGGAGGCCCATAATGCGGCGCACAATTGGCCAAGCTTAATCTGGGTTAGGGGAAGGTTTAGCCAGCAAGATACACTGCCGATTTAGCAGGTTTTCCTACTTAAAAAGCATGTAGAGGTCTGTAATTTTTTATCATAGATACACTTCAACTGTGAGAAAAAAAGGGGAAAAAATCCAGAAAATCACATTGTATGACTTTTAAGTAATTATTTTGCATTTTATTGCATGACATAAGTATTTGATCACCTACCAACCAGTAAGAATTCCGCTCTCTCACAGACCTGTTCGTTTTTCTTTAAGAATCCCTCCTGTTCTCCACTCATTACCTGTATAAAAGACACCTGTCCACACACTCAATCAAATAGACTCCATTTTGGTTTTGGATCTCGTCTACAAAGGCTTGGAAGACTGATGGCGCATTCATCAACCTGTACGGCATGACGAGGTACTCATAGCGCCCTGAGGTGGTACTGAAAGTCGTCTTCCACTTGTCTCCCTCCTGGACTGGGTCCTGTCGCCGGACGCTCCGGCCTAGGTCCTGTCGCCGGACGCTCCGGCCTGGGTCCTGTCGCCGGACGCTCCGGACTGGGTCCTGTAGCCAGACGCTCCGGACTGGGTCCTGTAGCCGGACGCTCCGGACTGGGTCCTGTCGCCGGACGCTCCGGACTGGGTCCTGTCGCCGGACGCTCCAGACTGGGTCCTGTCGCCGGACGCTCTGTACTGGGTACTGTCGCCGGACGCTCTGGACTGCCGAGGCGCACTGTAGGCCTGGTGCGTGGTGCCGGCACTGGTGGTACCGGGTTGGGGACACGCACCTCAGGGCGAGTGCGAGGAGCAGAAACAGGGCGTACTGGACTGCCGAGGCGCACTGTAGGCCTGTTGTGTGGTGCCGGCACTGGTGGTACTGGGCTGGTGACACGCACCTCAGGGTGAGTGCGGGGAGGAGGAACAGGATGTACTGGACTGTGGAGGCGCACTGGAGGTCTGGAGTGTAGTGCTGACACAACTCCTTCGCCCTGCAAAGGCGCTGGCACAGGATACACTGGGCTGTGCAGACTCACCGGAGACACAGTATGCCTCCAAAGAGGTATACTGGAGACCAGGAGCACTGAGCCGGCACCCTCCTTCCTGGCTAGCCCGGCCAATGCGAGGAGCTGGAATAGAGCTAGAATAGAGCACCCTAGACACCGTGTGCTCTACCTCATAACACAGTGCCTGACCAGTAACACGCTCCCCACAGTAAGCACGAGGAGGAGTTGGCTCAGGTCTCCTACCTGGCTCATGCAATCTCCTTGTTTTTTTATTGGAGCTGCCGGGCTTCCGTGCTAGCCGTGGACCCACATATCGTCTCCGTTCCTCTATTCTCCGGTATTTCTCCTCGTAGTATCGCCGTTCCGCTTTCGCTGCCTCTATCTCTTCCTTAGGACGGCGATACTCCCCCGGCTGCGTCCAGGGTCCTGCTCCATCTAATATCTCCTCCCAGGTCCATTTCCCCATTAAACGCGGCACCTCCTTTTCACACTGCTTGGTCCTGGTTTGGTGGGTTATTCTGTCACGTTCGTCGTATTGATGAGACCAAGGCGCAGCGTGATAAGCATACATTCTTCTTTTAATGAAGGAAAAACACTAAACACTAAACTAACAAAGAAACAAAATGAACGTGACGCTATATAACACGAGTGCTGACAGGCAACTACACATAGACAATAACCCACCAAACCAAAATGGAAAATGGCAACCTAAATAGGATCCCCAATCAGAGACAACGATAAACAGCTGCCTCTGATTGGGAACCAATTCGGGCCACAATAAAACTACATTACCTAGACATACAAAAACCCCATAGATATACAAAAACCCAAGACAGGAAAAAATCACACATACCCACCCTCGTCACACATACGTCACACATACGTACCAGGTTGTAAGCGTTCCTGAGATCTAGTTTGGTGAAGAAGCGCGCCCTGTGCATTGACTCGCTGTGGCTATGAGCGGTAGTGGGTAACTATACCTCACAGTGATCTGGTTCAGACATCATAGTCAATACACGGGCGCAGACCTCCCTACTTCTTCACAAAAAAGAAACTTGAGGAGACGGGTGAAGTGGAAGACCGAATGTACCCCTGACGCAGGGATTCGGAGACTTATGTTTCCATAGCCGCAGTCTCCGCCTGTGAAAGGGGATACACGTTACTCCTGGGAAGTGCAGCGTCTCCTGGGAAGTGCAGCGCCTCTGCGGCAGTGAGAGTTGTCTGTGTAGGACTGTGATCCACGGTAACCTGACCCAAACAGGTCAGTTATGACCGTGTGAAGAGGGTTATTGCACACGCGCACTTCAGAGTAGGCGTTCCCTAACGGAAATATGCAAATACTTGCTAGAACGCGCCAATAGGAACTCGCTAGCTAGTGCTTGGCTCTGCCCACCTCCTTGCTTGTTCTAACAACTGAATAATTTGCTCCCATTGGAAACTACAGGCTGTGGTCTGTCTTGGGTTAAATGTTAGTTGTAAAAAATCTTTGTAGGTAGGAAAGAGTAATGATGTGTCTGAGTGGAAAATTGTGAAGGTGTTTTATGTTACCACAGGGTGCAGATGCTGTCCTATCTCATTAACAAATGACAGGCGAAGTAAAACTAGCCTGTTAATAGGAAACGGTAGACTGCTAATATTCTATGCTAGCCATACTCAGCAGGGGAAAATTCTTCAATTGGAAATTCTCAATGGGAAAAAGTGCCATGTCCCTGGAGCTTATGCTAAATTCATGGGAGTCATTTCTTGGGTCCCATAGATGTCCATAGATGAGATGAAAGAAAATGTGAAAGGAGGCATAGTGATTGAGGCCAAAAGGTTGATCAGTAGGGAAGAGGGTCAAATAAATAAAAGCTTACTGTATCAGTTCTACTGAGGTTTGAAAAGGTTTTGCCTTGAAATGTATAGATTGGATTTCTTAGTTTCAATGTCAGAATTTGTTTCATCCCCATTGCATCGATTTAAATGCCAAATAATGGGACATGTTGCTGCTCAGTGGAAAGGAAATATGTGCCATGTGTGGAATTGTGACTCTTGGAACAATGTGAAGGCCAAGCGTTGTAATTGTGTGTGTGAGGGGGACATAGTGGATGCCAGGTGCAGAGAGAGGTTAGAAGCCCATATATTTGATATACAACATTGGGATTAAAAAGTTATTTTTTTATCCAGACAAAATACTATAATGTGAAAGTGGAAGAAAAATTATATTTTAAGATGAATGAAAAATAAAAATGAAAAAAGTAATATCTTGATAAGTATTCAACCCCCTTAGTCAGTACATGTTAGTCACCTTTAGCAGCAATTACAGCTGTGAGTCTTTTTGGGTAAGTCTAATAGCTTTGCATAATATTTGCCCATTATTCTTTTTTAAACTCTCCAAGCTCTCAAGTTGGTGGTTGACCATTGCTAGACAGCCATTTATGTCTTCCCATAGATTTTCAAGATGATTTAAGTCAAAACTGTAACTAGATTACTCAGGAACATTCAATGTCGTGTTGGTAAGCAACTTCAGTGTATATTTGTCGTAGTGTTTTGGGTTATTGTACTGCTGAGGGGTGAACGTCACAGTGTCTGTTGGAAAGCAGACTGAACCAGATTTTCCTAGAGGAATTGACCTGTGCTGAGCTCCATTCTGTTTCTTATTATTTTTTTAAACTGCCTAGTCCTTGCTGATGAGCATACCCATTACATGATGCAGCCACAACCCTGCTTGAAAATATGACGAGTGGTACTCTGACGAGTGACGTGTTGGATTTGCCCCATTCATATTGCTTTGTATTCAGGATAAAAAGTTAATTTCTCTGCCAAATATTTTGCAGTTTTACTTTAGTGCCTTATTGCAGACAGGATGCATGTTTTAGAATATGTTTAATCTGTGCATACTTCCTTTTTTTCACTCTGTTATTTAGGTTAGTATCGTGGAGTAACTACAATGTTGTTACAATGTCATCCTCACTTTTCTACTACAGCCATTAAACTTTGTTATAAAATCCCTACCATGGTAAAATCCCAGTTGTCATATGCCAATAGGTGCCCTTCTTTGAGAGCCATTGTAAAACCTCCCTGGTGTTTGTGGTTGAATCTGTTCTTTAAATTCACTACTCAACTAAGATAATTATATGTGTGGGGTACAGAGATGGGATACTCATTCAAAAATCATGTTCAAGTTGCACAAAGTGAGCCCATACATTTTTTTTTTTTTTACTCCTGAACGCATTTAGGCTTGACATAACAAAGGGATGAAATACTTGAGTCAAGACATTAAAGTTTCCACTTGGACATTGTGTCCAGATTAGTGGTCCAAAATCTCAATTTAATCCATTTAAAAATCAGGCTGTAACACAACAAAATGTGAAAAAAAGTCAAGGGGTGTGAATAAATTCTGAAGGCATTGTAGAATCAATTGTCACATGCGCAGAATACAACAGGTGTAGACATTACCGTGAAATGCTTACTTACAAACCCTTTCCCAACGGAGTTAAAAAACTAAAATTTGCACAAATTAAGGAAATAGTAACACAATAGAATGACACTATATACAAGGAGTACCGGTACAAGGTAGTGGAAGTAATGTGTACAGTGCCTTCAGAAAGTATTCATACCCCTTGACTTATTGCACATTTTGTTGTGTTACAGCCTGAATTCAAAATCGATTAAATGTGTTTTTCCTCAATCTACACACAATACACCATAACGACAAAGCGAAAACATTGGGAATTTTTTGCAAATGTAATGAAAAAAAAATTATAATCTGAAATCTCATTTACATAAGTATTCACACTCCTGAGCCAATACTTTGTAAACATACATTTGGCAGCGATTACAGCTGCTTCTTGACATTGCTCGCTTAACCCGGAAGCCAGCCACACCAATGTGTCAGAGGAAACGCAGTCCGGCTTGCCACAGGAGTAGCTATAGCGCGACTGGACAAGGACATCCCGGCCGGCCAAACCCTCCCCTAACCCAGACGATGCTGGGTCAATTGTGCGCCGCCTCATGGGTCTCCCAGTCGCGGCCGGCTGTGACACAGCTCAAGATCATACCCGGATCTGTAGTGACACCTATAGCACTGCGATGCAGTTCCTGAGATCGCTGCGCCACTCGGGAGGCCCATGGCTTGGTTTTTGCTCGGACATGCACTGTCAACGGTGGGACCTTATATAGGCAGGTGTGTGCCTTTCCAAATCATGTCCAATCAATTGAATTTACCAACAGGTGGACTCCAAGTTGTAGACACATCAAGGACGATCAATGGAAAGAGGATGCACCTGAGCTCAATTTTGAGTCTGAAGGGTCTGAAAACGTATGTAAATAAAATCTGTTTTTTATTTATTTATTACCTTTTAAAACATTTCTAAAAACCTGTTTTTTTCACTGTCATTATGGGGTATTGTGCGTAGATTGCTGAGGAGTTTTTAAAATGTAATGCATTTTAAAATAAGGCTGTAAAGTAACAATGTGGAAAAAGTCAAGGGGTCTGAATACTTTCCGAAGGCTCTGTAGGTGTAGGGTTAGTTGGTGGTGGAATTTGTTTTTCCTTTTAGAAACCGGAATAATGAATCAAATGTAATGTAGGTCAGCCGTGACTGGCCTCATACTTTAATACAGTAGGTGGCGATGTATGCACCTTTAAATTGGATGTGATCCGCCAACCTAATCCCAAGACCAATCACTGACGAAGGATTGAGTGGGTTTGTTGGAGTCGGAGACAGCTCGGGAAAATAGAGTTCCTTGAGAGGGCAAGAACGACATGTACACTGCTCAAAAAAATAAAGGGAACACTAAAATAACACATTCTAGATCTGAATGAATGAAATATTCTTATTAAATACTTTTTTCTTTACATAGTTGAATGTGCTGACAACAAAATCACACAAAAATTATCAATGGAAATCAAATTTATCAACCCATGGTTGATAAATTTGGCAAAAGGGAATGGGATGCTAGTAGTAAGGGGAGGCAATTTTATTGCGTGCAACGGTCAGTTAAGGAAGAGGTCTGGACTAGGGGATGTAGGAACAAAACAAGCAAAAGTTGCAGTAGAAGACAAGGACCGGTCCAATAATGCATTTCTTATTGGACTGTGTTTTGTGGACAAGGAGATTAATTTGGGAAATCCATTTGTAATATCGAGGACTGTGAAGAAAGCAGTGGGAAAGGTACAGTCAATCAAGGTGACTAGAAGCAGCCTTGTTTTTTTTGTGTCGATGAAGAACAGAGGAAGCGTGCACTGGATCTGGCAAAATTGTCCACGTCAGAAGTAATGTATTGATCTTCGGAGCAGGGCGCCTGCAGAAGGCTGTATATCTGGAGTCTCGTTGAATATAGATGAGGAGTACCTTTGTCAGAAAATCCCAGGAGTGGTCAGTGCATGTCGCCTGACCCATATGGTAAATGGAAGAAAGGAGAAAAGCCTATTAATATTATTGTTGTTTGAGGAGACTCTACCTGAATGTGTGAAGCTTAGATGTGTGCGGTCAGAGCATTTGTGTCCAAACCATTACAGTGTGGGAATTGTAAAGGATATGGTAATGTGTCAAATGTTTGAAGACTGGAGAAGTACAGGACTTCTAGAATCTGTAATTGGAAAATGTTGCAACCGTGGTGAGGATCATACTCCAAAAACTTCCTTTAGTGCCTTATTAGGGTGAAGGAGGTTGAGGTGTCAAGGATCAGGGCTGTGGACCAGATCTCCTATGTGGAGGCGGTGAAGAGTCGGAGAGGCAACAGTGTTGAAGATATGGCAGTGGATGCATTGCAACCAGTTGCTAGTGTTTGAAGTCAAATCGAGTGATCTGGATACACTCATTGTGAATTTGTGGCATTTATAGCCACTGATTAATTGTACAGCACATGTGTCTAAGAAGTCCAACATCGCTGGACATCTTTATATCTGCAGCTTTTGGGGATCCAAGACTTCACGCCAGAAGCACTACAAGGACTATTGTGGCTAGGAAATGTCCCGCCCTCACATGAGTCATTTGAGCCTGTGTAGGGACCTGATTAGAATGTTTTGTTTTATTTTTTACAGAAACGCAGTTTGATTTTGTGTAGTCAATTTCTTTTTCGAAAGATTGTATGATATTTCATACAAATGGCCCTAGCCCTCACTCTCCGATCCAACAGGTCCCAGATGTGCTGAATGAGATTGAGATCCGGGCTCTTCGCTGGCCATGGCAAAACACTGACATTCCTTGCAGGAAATCACGCACAGAACGAGCAGTATGGCTGGTGGCATTGTCAGGCTGGAGGGTCATGCCAGGATGCAGAAAGGGTACCACATGAGGGAGGAGGATGTCTTCCCTGCAACGCACAGCGTTGAGGTTGCAGGCAATGACAACAAGCTCAGTCCAATGATGCTGTGACACACCACCCCAGACCCTCCACCTCCAAATCGATCCCACGCCAGACTACAGGCCTGGGTGTAACGGTCATTCCTTCGGCGATAAACGCGAATCCGACCATCACCCTTGGTGAGACAAAACCGCAACTTGTCAGTGAAGAGCACTTTTTGCCAGTCCTGTCTGGTCCAGCGGAGGTGGGTTTGTGCCCATAGGCGACGTTGTTGCCGATGATGTCTGGTGAGGACCTGCCTTACAACAGGCCTATAAGCCCTCAGTCCAGCCTCTCTCAGCCTATTGCGGACAGTCTGAGCACTGATGGAGGGATTGTGCGTTCCTGGTGTAACTCGGGCAGTTGTTGTTGCCATCCTGTACCTGTCCCGCAGGTGTGATGTTTGGATGTACCGATCCTGTGCAGGTGTTGTATCATGTGGTCTGCCACTGAGAGGACGATCAGCTGTCCGTCCTGTCTCAGGCATCGCACAGTATGGACATTGCAATTTATTACCCTGGCCACATCTGCAGTCCTCATGCCTCCTTGCAGCATGCCTAAGGCACGTTCACGCAGATGAGCAGGGACCCTGGGCATTTTTCTTTTGGTGTTCTTTGGAGTCAGTAGAAAAGCCTCTTTTAGTTTCCTAAGTTTTCATAACTGTGACCTTAATTACCTACCGTCTGTAAGCTGTTAGTGTCTTAATGACCGTTCCACAGGTTCATGTTCATTAATTGTTTATGGTTCTTTGAACAAGCATGGGAAACCGTGTTTAAACCCTTTACAATGAAGATCTGTGAAGTTATTTGGATTTTTACGAATTATCTTTGAAAGACGGTCCAGAAAAAGGGACGTTTCTTTTTTTTGTTGAGTTTACCATAGAAGCAGCTCCACTCAGTATTATATTTTCCATAGATATTTTACTTTAGCTAGCTAAACATTTTGTTGAGACTTTGGGCATGCCACACCAGAACTCTGTTTGACAGGTTGTCTGCAACACAAGAAATAAGGATACTTAATTGTGCAATCGTCACACTAGTCTATTAGCTACATTAGCGATAACATTCCGAGAAGGATAGTGAAGTTCAGAGAGATGGCAGGGTTCTTGGCATAACAGATGATGCTTGGAGGGAAGACTGTCTAACTTATGAAGATGTCACTATCCCATTGGTAAGGAAAGCCTTTCAACAGTTATGTATCTGGTGAGGTTTAGTTAGCTAACGCGTTACATATGTAGCTTCTGCATCTGGCTCACTCAATGATTCATGAATAGCTAGCATAGCTATACAAGTCATACACCAGTTTTTATTATTTGTTCCTCAATCCAAATCACTGATGGCCAGTTATAAAGACTTGCCTGCCTAGGCTACTATAAACCCCAAAAGTATACTTCGGACTTCCGACCTAAAGCTTCTGCGAGGGGCACTGTAGCTAATGTTTCATGGACAACTGGTAACTGTCAAAATAAAAGGAAATTCAATCATTGTGTTTTGTTGATGGTGGAAACCGCTGTCTCAGACACCACTCCAGAATCTCCCATAAGTGTTAAATTGGTTTGAGATCTGGGGTGTATTCATAAGGTCTTGCAATGGAGACCGTTTTACTGTTCAGAACCAAACGGAACAAAACGTCGAGGGAATTTGACCAATAGAAACTATCGTTTTCATTGCAAAATGTTTTCCATTTGGAGTAAATATTATTTTTTTGTATAAGACTAAACGTTTTGCAACAGAATCGGCGTAATGAATACACTTATGGTGACACACTCCCTTTAATAAACCCCCTATGCTCCTTTGAGACCCCTCTTTCAAAAGTCAAGCCAATGAGCTTGTCTAGCCATGGTAGCCAAAATAATTGGCAACTGGGCATTTTTATATGGGATGTTTTAATTGCTTGATTAACTCAGGAACCACACCTGTGTGGAAGGACCTGCTTTCAGTATACTTTGTAGCCCTCATTTACTCAAGTGTTTTCTTTATTTTGGCAGTTACCTGTATAAATAGCTAGTTTAGTTCATTTCTAAAGATGTGTACCTTACCTTTACATCAGCTCTGCATTGCTAAATATGTAGCTACAGTTCCCTGTGTGGATATGTTCCTTACAGGGTACTAGCGTAGGTAGCTAAGAATTTAACTAGTGTTTGACAACGTTGTGCCGCTGGAGGTTCTAGCCCTGCTTGGCTACAAATGGAGGCATTATTCAGACTAGCCCTCAAGCACGAGTGACCTTACATTTAATCCACAAATGGCCTAACAGATGCATATTACTGGTGTCTTCTCTCCCTGTTGGTACCAATAGAGCAAATGCCATTATTTACCTTTATTTAACTAGGCAAGTCAGTTAAGAACAAATTCTTATTTTCAATGACGGCCTAGGAACAGTGGGTTAACTGCCTGTTCAGGGGCAGAACTACAGATTTGTACCTTGTCAGCTCGGGGATTTAAACTTGCAACCTTTCGGTTACTAGTCCAACACTCTAACCACTAGGCTACCCTGGCATGAGTCCCTTCTTACCTGCTTTCAGAAATCAGTTCATGAATAAATAGCCTTTTAGGAATGTCTGATACTCATACTACTGTATAAGCCTGGACAATACTACTAGTTTGCGCTCGTGTGGTTAAGGCTTTTTTTTTTACTTCCCCCCTGCAGAGTGAACTGCCTGAAGCTGAGCAAGATAATGGAGGATCAACAGAGTCGGTGAAAGAACAAGAAATGAAGTGGTCAGATTTAGCCCTTCAGATCCTGCACGAGAATACAACCAACACTGGGACTTAGCTACTCCTTAAATCAAGGGTGAGCAATTCCAGACCTCGAGGGCCTGATTGGTGTCACAGTTTTTCCCCAGCTAACACAACTGACTCCAATAATCACCTAATCATGATCTTCAGTTTATAATGCAATTTGATTCATCAGCTGTGTTTGCTAGGGATGGAGAAAAAGTGACCCCAATCAGGCCCTCGGAGTTGCCTACCTCTGCTGTAAATGGATGCTGTGCCTTTTCCAATGTACCCGTGGTTGAACAGTTGTCTGTTTTCTGTATTCTTACAATTGTCAAAATGAAAATATTTATGTAGTATTTTGTCATTCATGTCGAACGACCCCCTTAAACCCATAATTTCTTTGAGTTCAATAATCAAACCTGGAGTGCGGCATCCCTGGACTATTTTTAGATTTTCTTCTTGACCTGACAAATAAATGTATTGTAAATGGAGTATAATGATGCAAAATAAACAGAAAATATAAATGTATACATCCACACCCCAGTCAAAGGCAATGCATATTACAAGTGTGACAAATACAGGTGGCAAATACATAGGCATACCTTTTGTAATTGGCTCCTTGCCTCTGGCATCAAACAGGGAAAATGCAATTACCGGTAGGTTCACAGAAATCTGTATGCCAACACAGCATTTAAGTGTTTATCATTAGGTCTACAGTCAAGACATACCAGGGAGCTTTTTGTTATGTGACAAAGGCTCACAGGAATACATGATCTCCATCAAAAGTAGCATTGAACGTTCTACACTGCGATATTGGGAAAGGGGTTTATCTTGTCAGTTGTACAACTGAAATGTGTGTTCCGCATTTAACCCAACCCCTCTGAATCAGAGGTGCGGGGGGCTGCCTTAATCGACATCCACGTCTTCGGCGCCCGGGGAACAGTGGGTTAACTGCCTTGCTCAGGGGCAGAACGACAGCTTTTTACCTTGTCAACTCAGGGATTCAATTCAGCAACCTTTCGGTTACTGACCCAACACTCTAACAACTAGGTGACCTGGCACCCTACTGACAACATAGACATATGCCGAGTTATTTCCTGAACTATTTATTTTTGCTATATTCAACAATATAATACTCAATTTACTGTCACAGATGTTTTCACATTCAAACACATTCTTTAGCCATTTACTGTGCCCCATAACAAAAGAGAGACAGGAATATTCAGTTTGTATCCATTTGAACATGTAGGGGCCATACATAAGGCAAAAGAGAACAGTACTGTCACAAGCCAATGGGGGTTGCAAAATATGGTCAAAGGCAATGTTCTTTCAAATTGATTCAGGCACAATAATTTTCCGGTCTGCTGAGCGGCAAACTTGACAGATAATTCAGTGAACTTTCAGCAAGCGTTTATTGTGAACACTGAGGCTGTACCCCCTTTAAGTTAGTTTTAACTGTAGCCATGTAGGCTACTATGGTTATTTGATCATAATGTAGGCCTACCGTACCATCAAAAACAGAGAAAATGCATCCCATAACATTTTAACATGGAAATAGCTGTTCTATCATTAAGCCTACAGTAGCAGCAAATGTGTGGTGTTCAATGTAGGCTTATATTCCATGAGACTTTTGAAAGAAAAAAACATGCAGGGCTTGACAACCTGTTTATTTTTTATTTATTTAACCTTTATTTAACTTCATCCACTTGTCCTTTAGACAAGGCGGTGACTGAAAATGATGTGTTGTTTGATGCAAGAAACCAAAATAAAATGCATTATTATTATTACAGAGAATCAGACAAATTATGCTACCCTCTGCCTATTGGCTACTTAGGTTATTCAAGCTGGTCTCAAAATACAACACTGCCCCTTTAAGACTCTTGTAGGAAGCAATCACTCCCCTATTGCTGACGACAAAATATATTTGACTGGGCTAATAACTCACTAACTAGCAAAGGATATGAACAAAATGCGCACACGTGACTAGATACAGCTCTCGCTTTGATCTAAAAACAAGCGCATCTACTCACGACCGCTCATGCTGTAAACACAATCCAATTCAAAGTAAATGGGACAGATGTATGGTAATTGTCTATTTGCATATAGACCTACTGAAGCGCTGATTGTTTATGCCGCACTGGTCTGTGTAGAGTACAGGCTGAGTAGTGCGTGTCAATGCAATAGAATTCTACTCAGATGCGTTCTGCCTACAACAAAATCTCTTGCATAGTTCTTTTGTTTCGGTATGCTGTATTGAAAGTGGCTAATATTGCGTTGATTCGATCACAATTGACACAGTAAAGGGAAACGTTAAAAGTGTTAACATGGAAAACTCTAGAACAGTGGTCACCAACCTTTTCTGAGTCAAGTTCACTTTGAGTCAAAATGCAACCCGAGATCTACGGATATTTTATTGCATGACTTAAACGTAAGCCTATGCAACATTAACCAATTAAAAACAGTACTGTAGCAATGAGGTTTGTGCAGTAAGCTATAGGCCCAATACATTGTCACTGCATATTAGTTACGCTTGAATTGCCTTGCCAATGCATTGTTGTTCGGGACACTTTTTTATATTATATTTAATAAATAAAAAAATTGAGGTAGGCTATAATCACACTGGTAATATATCTGTTGTTGTATTACTTGTGAGGCACAGCTGAGTGAGCATATATTTAAATATTTTGCTGGGCTGATGGTGCTCACATCTGATGGCCAATTTTATCTGAGGGAGAGCAGCAGATTTCAGGTCTGCCTCTCAACATCCCTCTGCTCTCCCTTTCCTCCACTGACCAAAAAGGGACACGTCTTCCAGCTGATGGTGAAACTCGAGTCACATCGCATTATTTCTGCCTCATGCACAAATTCATGTTGTTACCCCTATGAGAAAAGTTAAATATTATTCGATATTAAAACACCCAAGCCGCTAATAATAAAGCAATCCTATAGATACACTTTCCTAATCATTCATTATTGCTGCAGTGCTTGCTTTAACGCTGAGTGGAAATAGGAAAAACACGCATTTTATGGTTCATAAAAGTGTTGAATACAAAGTGTTGACAGTGCGGAGTAAGAACTTAAACATGAACTCACTCATAAAAACAGCAGCTCTTTACTGTATTCGTTGACAGTCTCTAGTCTTGGTTTTAAACGTTTTGAAATCTCACAGTATCAATTCTGCTGTAGTTTTTTTTTTACATTACTGCAGATACCGTAATCTGAGCCACCCGATTGGCCAGCGGTAGTTTTATAGTGCTCTCTGGACCCGCCAGAAAGGCAGTTTGCACCTTCACACACATGAAATGGTTCAACATGGTAACAGTTCGCCTACCCGGCGTGCAGGGCATTTGAATCGGGTGTGCCAACAGCCCGAGACGAATAATACACATTTGTAAATAAACACAAGGCTTAACGTTTTTCTTTTTACGTAAATGTTTGGCAATTGACTAGGAATGCTTTGGAGATCGACGTGACCACTGCTCTAGAAAGTTGGGTGAAATTCAATCTCGTGCTTCTCTCCGTGGGTTGATATTTCCCATAGGACGGCGCATTGTCATTGTAAAATAAGAATTTGTTCTTAACGAACTTGCCTAGTTAAATAAAGGTAAAAAATAATAATAAATGCTCAGCAGTCCCGGGGGAGCTGCGCGGCAGTCGCTGGGCTACTACACTCGTGCAGTTGAGGGTAAATTGATCAAATGGAGATATGGTCAAAGGTTTCAAAATGCAAATATATCTAGGTTTCCATCCAATCGGAGACAGAATCACCAGAGATGTTTTTCCATCAAACAGACAGAAAATACAATTTAAATGGGTTTGTATTGCATTTAACAATGGTTTTGTCACAATTTGTGTGCATTTTCTAGCGAATGTACCAACTCTGGTCTTGGCAGGTGTGCTCTATCCAACAGCTCGCCAGTGTTGCCAATTTAGCGACTTTGTCTCTATATTTAGCGAGTATTCAGACCACTCTAGGGACACATTTTCAAAAAAATCGACTAGGGACAAATCTAGCGACGTTTTCTGGTGTCATTGGAGACTGACGTGAAAGCACTTATCGTTCTTACTCTTCTCAACGGGCCCCACCCCGTCCCAAAGCACTCACATACGGCCCAGTCCTCGCACAGCTATCCCTCCCAGCTGCAGTCAGAGAAGACTACAAATGAATTGCGCATGCGGGAAGCCGCCGCTGGCTGATGTAAATGTAAAATGTTCTTTGTCTAAAATAAATCACTGCATTTGACTCACACAGCCTCAGTCACTTACTCACCTTGTCCACTGTGTGTGTGCCTCTGTGACATAAGCCAAACATCTAGCTGGCTAGCTCATCATGTCTCAGTCTAAATTAAACACTTAAAAATACAGAAAGGCGTGGGAATCAAACCCTGAATTCAAAGGTGGAAGCCGTTCATTGGAGATGATACACGGACATACTGCCTGTATTATAAGGCTTATTTCTACACCAAACTTAGTGATGTAAAAAAACACATGACAACTCAAAAACATAGTCAAAAGGCAAAGCCTTATAACAGTTCCACCCAAAACAAACTGCCATTTATTGTTTAAAAAAATTGACTCTGCAAAAAAGGCTGAGGCCACCATGGCATTCATTGGCTATCGCTGAACACTGTTGTTCCATGCTGGCATGTGATCACATTAGAGAAGCATGTAGAGCTGCTTTCTCAGACTCCACTGCTGCTACCCACTTCAAAATGCACAGGACAAAGTGCACAGAAATGATTAATGGTGTTCTAGCATCATACTTTCTGAAAAAGTTGGTCGCAGATGTGGGTGACCAGCGTTTCAGCCTCCTCCTCGAAGAGTCCACGGATGTAAGTGTTTCTAAGTACCTGGAGGTAGTGACACCAAGCAGACAATTGTATCAACATTTTTGGGGATTGAGTTGGAGGTAAGATGCCAAATGTATAGCCCGTGCTGTTGTGGCTATCCTCAAAGTGTTGTCTTAAAAAAGAGAAACTTCTGTGGATAGGGACTGACAATTCCTCTGTTATTGGGATTAACAATGGGGTCCATAAAGTGCTGAAAGAGGAGTATGGCCTCAAATGTCTGGCTTTTATTCGCTGTATGTGCCACTCTCTGCAGCTTGCTGTAAGTCGTGCTTCCAATGACACCATCCCCCGTAGTGTGGAGTACTTGGTACGAGAGACTTATAATTGGTTCATTCTCTCCAAAGCGCAGGGGGGCCTACAAGGCCATATATGAGACCAACTTTGGGGAGAAACCTTTACAGATAACCAAGGGGTGTGCCACACGTTGGCTCTCCATTGAACCCGCGGTTTCATGCATTTTGGACCAGTGGGAGGCTGCATTTCGCAGTCACCAAGTCCAGTGAACACTGCTACATGGCTGAGGTTTTATACTCCATGTACAGTGATCCTCAAAACATATTGTATCTGACTTTTTTGAAGTCAGTGCTGGGTGAGGTACAGTTGGCCATCAAGGCTTTTGAGGGAGAGCAAGTAGTTCCTCTTAAGCTACTTGACAGCTTGGTTAGCCTGATCAAGTCTGTGAGCAGCAGGGTGCTGAATCCACTGGCAAATGTTGATGTACTCAAAGGGCCAATAGATGGATACCTCAGTCCCAAACCGTACCATGGTTACCTTTTTGAGTCAAAGGCAGCTGAGCTCCACCTTGCGCCTGAGGATGAAAACAATGTCCGAAAGCGGTGTGTAGCCTTTACCATGTCCCTCACTAATGACTTGAGGGTGAGACTGCCAGACAACATTGAAGCATTGCAGTACATGTCCGTTTTCATTGTGGAGGAAACTCTAAAGCACAATAAGAGCCCTGGAGAAATAGAAAAAAATAGCCAAGTTCCTTGGCTACTCCCCTGCAGAGATAGACAAGATTGTCCAGCAATGGCGTGCCATCCATCTTAGTACATGAAATGAGACAAAAAACACACTGTGCTTCTGGAGTGAGATTTGGAAGTTCAGGGATGCAGCTGATATCAACCCGTTTCAAGAACTTGCCATGGCTGCTGTGTCTGTGTTGTCATTGCCAAACTCAAATGATGAAGTCGAGAGAGTATTCAGCCAGATTAGTGTGGTAAAAAGCAAACTTAGAAATCGGATGTCCTTGCAGACCCTTAACTCCATCCTGTACATTCGATATGGACTGAAGCTGTCTGGTGAGGCTTGCTATGAGCACCAGCTGCCTGATAATGTTTTGCACCTTATTTGCATATCACATCCTTACTCATTTGAGTTAGCTCCCTCAGGTTGCTGAACCTGCCATAGAGAGAGAGCCTTGACCAAAATGACGATGACCCACTCTTTCTGTGAGCCAACACAGTCTGTGTGTGTTGGAGGGGAGTCTGAAAAAAAAACAATTCACCTGAATTAGGGCCAGACTAGTTACCATAATTTTCTCACATTGCCATTGACAGTTTTTTCTATTGTCTCTTTTTGGTCCATTTAGATGGTTAATGTAGATTGTATACAAAAAAAAAAAAAAAAAATGTTATGGTTAAAAATATTAATGTTTTACTGTGACTTGTTGTAGGCTCCTTAGTGGACCATAAGGTTAAAAACCAAACTAAATTAAGAAAACTAAGCTAAAAAACTCCGCCAGCGGGTCACTTTTGCCAGTCCCAAGCCCGGATAAAAGAGGGTTGGAATTGTGACATAAAAAGTAGTTCTAAACATATTTAGGGTGTTTTTTACTTACTTTTTGCCTCTCCCACAATGTTACTCCTCTCTCCTACAGCGTCCATTACAATTACATGCACATAGCCAATTATGCAAATTAGGTGATGTAATTTAGCGACTTTTAGGACAGCCAATAGCTACTTTCCTTACTGAGGAGTTGGCAACACTGCAGCAGATACAGTGCGGGTATAGTCAACCACATGATTAAATTATTATGAACAAAAGAGCGAGATTATTTTTATTTGTCAAACAGCAGCCAAGCATAATGTCACCAGAATAAGACCCTCAATATTGGAAAGAAACAAACTCATCACTGGACTTTCACCACCCTGTGAAGTTCATCATTTATTTCTAGCCTAATAAACTGCATGCTTTCCTGAGTTGTAGTGGGAGGCCCATATCACTGCGTGACTCCAAATGTACTTCTAATGGTAATTCTATAAATATTTGTGCATAAAAAGGCACTTCCACTTCTTGCATAATTCATTTTACTAATACAAAAACAACCCACCATGTCTAGTGTACTTTGTTTTGTCGACATTTGGAAAGTTTACCAACAAATTTGATGTTTCCATCAGGCCTGTCGTTCCATTTTTTTATCCAACGTACTTTACTCACATAAAAAAGTTAGATGGAAACCTGGTATAAGAACTGCATTTGAAATCGAATGAGATTAATCTGAATCCTCTGTCAATTTGACTGTCTGTTGACAAATTGCACTGAAAGCAGACAGTTGATTCCAGAAAGGTTATCACACTTTTTTTCTTCTTCAAAATGATCCCAAACATTTATGCTTTAAAATGACTTTATGGTTTTCGACTCTGGGAACATATAAAACAATATTTTTCACATACTCTGAAAATGAGTATATACATTATTTCAAAATGTACTGTAGTGAATTCACTTGCTCGAGCTGAGCAAGCATTTCAATTTGTGTGAAGTGTTGTAGAATATCAGTTTCTTCAAAAGAACACATTTTTCATAACTTTATTAAGTTAGTCCATTAAAGTTCTTTGCAATTGGCAGAAAAAAAACAAGACTACAAAACAAAACACATTGTAAAATAATAATTATTTTACAGCTTCCAAGGTAACATTGTCATTCTCATAACCAATCGTTAGCCCATACATGAGCAGGAATGCTTTCACGATCAAAAAGACTGCCAAAATGTTTTGTCCCTCTTACAATGAAGAACATGCCTCTGTACCAAAAAAATCCATTAGATTTAAATTCACTCTGCTTTATAGCAAAAATACATCAAATCTAAGAATGGCACAGTCACAGAGCAAATAAAATATGAACATAACCCTACTGTACTAGGTGAAAGTACCCTGTGTAGTTCTAGTACTCTTGGGCCCGACCCCAATTCAGAGATGTTTGAAGACTGAAACATATTGCACCGCCATGTGTACACAGAGACAGGAGGGAGGGCACGATGATTTAAACAGATTTTCTCCCACAACAACTTGTACTGTAACATCCAGAAAGTACAATGGATACAGTGGTACATAGAACTGTTCTGTAAGTGATTGAAGAGTACATGCATTTCTAAAATGCAAACCTTCATCCCTGTTATGCTGGAAATCAAACAAAAAATATCTATTTTTACACATGTAATTTTTTTTGCAATTCTGGTTTCACATACCTTTTGTTTATAATATCATAAACATTTCTATGATCTGCCACCATTTCAATGAGTCATGACCACGTGGCTTCTTAGAACAATTGAAGAAATTATGGTTAATTCAGTACATTCTGTAAAAAGTATCTTATAATTAGATTTTTACAATTCATAAAAAATACAGGGAAGAAAAATAATGTAAAACGGTCCAACAACAGTCCACTGTCCTGCAGAGGCTGTGGAACTTTGAATCTCGAGTTGAGTCACTTATTTGCTTCCTAAAACCCGGGCAAAAGTTTGTTTGACACATTTTTCTCAAGTCTCTTCTTCATTCTGCATGTATTTCTGTCTCGGGCCTCTGCAGGGCCAGTTCAGCTGGGATGAAGGCACCCTGGCCCAAGGCAGTGGAGTACGCTCTGTTGCTGTGGCTGGCCGTGAAGCCAGCGTTGGTGGGGAAAGAGCCCGAGGAGCCCCCACAGGGGTTTTGCATGGGGGCCTGTGGCTGAGGTAATGCTGCTGGGTGGTAGTCATCCATGTTGTCGTAGTGGGACTGCACCGTCATGGTGCTGTGTCTCTGCTGCCCACCGTGGGGCTGGTATGAGTATTCTCTGTCTGACTTGGGCATGGCGGCTTGGCTGTAGTGCTGCTGCTGCTCTCGGACGCATTGCGACTGCTCAGGCTTGGGAGGGGCCTGCGCTTTGACGGGGGCCGACTGTTGTTGCTGGTCATCTTTGTCCTGGTAACCAACGGGTGTTTTGGCCCTGTTCGGATGCCGGTCTGGATCGGACAGTTGGTAGCGAGGTTGGAAGCTCCGAGCTCCGTCCCCTGGGTCGTGTCGACTGGGGTCCTGCTGATGGGACTGGTTGCGGGGTGGGTGTTGGACTTGGTGCGAGTGGGAGGCCTGGCAGGTCCTGGAGCTGCTTTGTTTGTCCCCAGTGGCGGTACCCTGACAGTGGTTCTCTGTCTCCATGTACATGAGGACGTCAGGGTCTGACACCAAGTGTCGGGGAGCGTGATGGGAGCCTGGCGGTACGCCGTAACACCCATCTTTACTTTCGGCAGACATCAGAACGGATTTGCTGGGGTCTGACTTACTGCGCAGGTGTAGGGTTTCGTACCCCCCCAGGTCGCCAGGCATGACCAGGCCTAAGTTGTCATACTGAGACATGACAGGACCCCTGACCGTCTGCCTTGCCCGGCTCTCCCTGTGGATGGAATGCATCCGGAGCCTTTCCGACTCCTCGGGGTCCCAAGCAAAGTAGAAGGCGGCTCCCTTGGAGCCGTGGCCCGGGGGCACATCTCTGCTGAACAAGCTTTGCTCCTTTCCAGGTGGAAGCACAGGGCGGGACAGGTAGTGGTAGCCGCCCGCCTTGCCCCCCGACCGGCTGAGGGTGGGCCCCAGGTCCCGGCTGCTGAACGAGTGTAAGTGCCGCAGCCGGATGGTCCCATAGGGGTCCACATCGTAGTAAGGGGCGTCCAGTGGGTTGGCGCCAGGCGAATAGGGGCCGTAACGGTACTGCACCCGGCCATTCTCAAAGTAAGGCTGGAGCTGGGTGACGTGGTAGTCGGCCTGAGAGAACTGTTGCGGCTGCTGCTGATAGGCCTTGCACTGGTAGAAGGGCCGCTGGTAATACAAGAGCTCGTCGTCCGGAGGAACCTCGGTCCGCTGGATGGGCACTGAACGAATGGTTGAGGGCACGTGCAGCGAGTGCACCCTGCGGATGGCAGGGTAGACTGGGGCTCCCTCCATGGGACCATAGCCCGGGCTGGGGGAAATGTACTCGCCCCTCCTGGGGGGCCCGCGGTGCTTCATAGACTGGTGGTAGGACCTGGAGTGAGCATGGGTGTTGTAGCGGTGGTCTGTGCGGGTACTGTAAGGTATCTGAGGCTCCGACTTGGACACGTAGGAGAGGTGTGACTGAACACTGTCTGGCCGGTAGTGGTATGAAGGTTTCCCCACGGGAATGGCCCGTTGGTGGTAGTAGGCCTCCTTAGGAGGCTCCAGTAAGGCAGCCTCTCCCTTGGTGTGGTAGAGGTAGGCTGACTGCTGGGTGGAAGACTTTAGCGCTGGAGGGGGAGGATGGGTGAGGGCCTCTTCAGGGGTGGAGGCCTCTGCCAGGATGTTGTGGAAGATGGCAGGGTTGGCAGCCTCTGTGTGGCTGAGCACAGCGGTTGCCAGTTTGCTCTCGATGGAGCGGACGGGAGGCGTTGGCGGTGTTGGCCCATGGGCATGATGGCGTGTAGCAGGCTCCATGCGGGGCTCTACTGGCTTTATGGCCTCCCATGGTCTCTCCACTTGCTCGGCTGGGGTGGGGGCCACTCTGGTGTTAGGCTGGGGATGGGGCTGTGACTGGGCCTGTGGGTGAGGATGGGACTGTATATGAGGCTGTGATTTAGGCGGAGGCGGAGGCGGAGGCTGAGGCTGCAGAACTGCCACTGGCTGCTCCAAAGGTTTTGGAAGAGTTGGCGACCAGACGCTATCATTTACATGGACCTGAAAATGAACCAAAAACAATTCCAGTTGGCTATATAGTTTCTATTTCAAAGATATGCTGCAAATAAGACACATTTTAGGCAATTTACCTCAGGAGCAGGCTGTGGCAGGACACCCATCTCCTTGCTGCTGGGAGTGGTGGTGGAGGATCCAGTGCTGCTGACCGCTACCTGGCCCATGGCGGGCTGCTGCCTCTCTGGACACCTCCGAGTGGGGGACACATGGGCAGGAGGTCTGGAGGGAGTGGTGATACACGGGTGGTGGGGGGATGCTGGTGGGGTGAAATCTATATCCTGTCTGGCTCTGGGAGGAGTGGAGGGGGACTTAGCACTGGCGGACGTACTGATTGACTGATAGCTGGCTGACTGGCTTGGCGGTTTGTCAGTAGGGGTGGTGGGAGGGAGAGAGGAAGAAGGGGCGATGTTTGGGGTGGTGGTGCTTAGGGTTGGGTTCTGGGCTGCTCCTGTTCTGGGTCCCTTCTTGAGGGAAGTCTGGGGGAACAGGGCTGTGGGAGGGGTCCAGTCAAGGGAGTGTGAGGGCACCGTGGGCCTGATGGGGGACTGGGTCTGGGAGGACCTCTGGGTCAGGATGGAATACTGTTGGGCGGACTCTGCCAGGGCCAGCATGTGGGCAGAGTTCTTCTGAGGGGGCAAGGGAGGAAGAGGGGACACGGAGGGGGAGCTGAGAGGGCTAGGGGTACCCTTTGGAGAGTCCAGGCTAGCTACGGCTCCTGAGAGGGGGAAAAAACAGAAGGGAACTGCAGTGTGAGGAAAGAGAGAAGAGAAAGTATGCTAGAGGGAAAGAAAAAAGGCAGGCTTGGTCTTCAAGAATAGGAGAGAGGGGGAAGAGTTAAGCATGGCACTCGGGGCAACATAATGTGGAAAAATGTATCTGAGCTGAAATCCATGCAAGGTGCATGAGGTGGGGAAACTAAGCCTAGAAACAAAACAGGCATCATCGATCAAAGCATTATCAAACATAGGCCTTATAATCTAAAAAGAAACATGACAATCATATATTTAAAGGGACAGTTCACCTAAATTACATATTGGTTTCCGTACACTGTAAGCAGTCTTTAGACATGACCTCCTTGTCCACAGACTGCTTACAGGGTAAGGAAACTAATATATAATTTTGTAATTTGGGTGAACTATACCTTTAACATCAAAAATAAACAAAGTAAATACAAATTCAATGTAGCGGCTGTATGTATCACTGACCTGGCTGTTCCTGGCTACTGGTTGCTGAAGGTTGCTGGGCAGTGCTCTCTTCTGTTGAGACTTGGCTCTCAGTGTTGATGTCATTGTCGAAGGTGGAGAGTTTACAGTGCAACTCCATCTGGAAGGCCTCACTCAGCGACGGCTCCCCTGTCCTCAGCAGCACTGAGCCCATTAATGGAGGAGAATCCCCGGGCTGTCCCGAGGAGGGGGGTGGTGGCTGGGGAACAACGTAGTTTTCTGTAAGCCTACTGGGAAACGCCATGGCAAATGGCTCTGAAATGGCTAGAATGGTCGCCTTAAACTTTATAGGAGAAACAGCCTGTAACGGTTTGTCTGGGAAAGATACGGAGCAGGTCAGCTTCTTGCTCTCAGCTTTCTTTCTCGTGGCCGGGCTGAGGTCGGGTGACAGGAAGGGGAAGGTGAACGTTCCCGGGAAGGAGGGTGAGACAGGCACCGAGCCATTGTCAATGCTGCCTTGGCTCCTCTTTAGACTGGTGCTCTCACCCGCCGCGCCCATGGCTACATCACTCAGCCCGAGGGGGAAGGAGAAAGAGCCATCATGCAGGCTGCACTGGAACGACATGGGGTCAAAGTCCAACGAGGCCATGCCGATGTCGGGGAGGCTAAGGTCCACGTCTTCGTTGGCCAAACACGGAGGCGAAATGAGGGCGGGCACGCAGATGGGCCCCT
Organism: Oncorhynchus kisutch; assembly: GCF_002021735.2. Taxonomy (NCBI): domain Eukaryota; kingdom Metazoa; phylum Chordata; class Actinopteri; order Salmoniformes; family Salmonidae; genus Oncorhynchus; species Oncorhynchus kisutch. Next base: position 29,069,465 of record NC_034201.2, read on the forward strand.
CGTCCCCGTTGCTGTCCCCTCTGTCGTGGGTGGGGCCCCCGCTGTGGTCCTGGGTCAGGTTGTCGTAGAAGTTGCAGTGCTGCCAGGTGTGGCTGTCCAGCAGGTCCCCATTGAAGGAGGCCGAGAGGGCATCGCTGCTGGAGCGGGGCCGCCGTGGACGGTACACCTTCGACTCTCCTATGGGGGTCGGGGAAATCATCAATTCAAAGACAAGTCACATTTTTTATTAGAGAAAATGATCTACTACTACATTACTACTTGGACCATAGCACAGACTGCCACTCAAGAATAGGCTCAGTCAGCCGAGAGGAGCCCCATGAAACATTACCTTCAACGTTGTGTAGCGAGGTGAGTGACTCCTCGCTTTTGGCCGATCGGAGCGTCCCAGTGTCCCCTCTGCCCCCTGAAACACACCAGACTGACATTAGTTTACATACATTAGGACAATCAAATATATATCCTACTTTAGTCTATTTGTGAGAAGGGTCAGAGAGAGTGATGGGTAGAGTTTGGGTGGAAAAAGGAAAGGGAATCTAACCTGCCATGGCCTGGAGTTCGTTGGGTTCGCTGGGGTTGCGGTGCAGCTTGCGCTTGGACATGGACGAGGACTTGCCCAGGTTGAAGAAGGAGCGCCAGCTGCCCACCGGAGACTTCTTGGACTTGATCGGGGGCCTCTTTCTGTAGGGGGTGAATGGAGAAAAGGAAAAAGTGATTTGGGACAACAAGTAGTCCTATGTCCTTTTGTAATCTGTGCCTAAAGAACACGACTGATATTTATGAAACAATATAATTATGCGTTCATGGTTTGATGGTACGACATTCCCATTTAAGTAGCGTGTCATTTATGCTTCCTGCATTTCCATGCTTTATACCTCATAGACAAACATCGTCTGTTAGAAAGATATCAGGGCCTCAGGACGTTCATACCTCTCAGTAGGGAACTCGATGATGGTGTGGAACTTGCCCTGCAGGGCTGCAGGGCCCTCCCCCACCTCAATGTACTTGCTGTCGGCTGTGACGGGGGAGTTGATCTGGGCCTGGGTCCGGGCCTGGGCCTCCTCCAGGGTCAGCAGCTTGGTAGAGGGGGATGACACCAGCAGGGACTTGGGCCGCGACAACGAGTTGTGTCCTAGGGGAGAAATTATCATCATGTACACTATGTTGTGGAAGAGACAAATGACTTGCATAAATGTGATTGTTCTGATTAAGCTACTTTTTCTGAATGAAAGGAAACTTTGGGCCAGGGAAGACTTGGGTCAGGTAGATTTTGTATGCACACAATTTTCTTGTGCATGACAAATTATGACAAAGAATCGCCACTGGCATATAAGAATCCTCCAGATTCATTTAGCACCATAGCACATAGATGAGTATAGATAACCTCCCAACAGGTTGACATGCATACCTGCTCCCTCCCGTATGAGCGAGCTGAGCTTGGGGTTGAAGAGGACGTCTACGTGGTTCAGTATGAACTCCACCACCACCGACTGGATGCGGACCTCCATGAAGGCTGCCGTGCCGCTGAAGCAGGCTGACTCTATCTGCTTGGACCTGGGGAGACCGGTAGGGAAACAACACGGGGGATCAGCCATGGGGAAAGTCAACCAAATTCAAATGGTTTTCAACAAAGACTCATGCTTCAACAAAAAAGGCAGACGGGATGTGTTTTTGTGGCTTAAATTAAGTCATAACAGGCATTGTTGGTACAAGACTATAGTAGCAACTATAGAAACTTAGAGCAGTGGTTCTTTATAGTTTTTATAGTCCCGCACCCCTTCAAACATTCAACATCCAGCTGCGTAGCACCAGGGTCAGCACACTCTCAAATGTATATATTTTTTGCCATCACTGTAAGCATGCCACACTAAACGATTCATGTATTAAACATAAGCATGAGTGTGAGTTATCATCACAACCCGGCTCATGGGAAGTGACAAAAATCTCTTATAGGACCAGGGCACAAATAATATTATTATTTAGCCATCTTACATATAAAACCCTATTTGTTTATCAAAAATTGTGAATAACTCAACACAGGTCAATGTGAAGGGTATGCTTGAAAGGATGCACATAACTCTCCAATACAACCAAACATTGCAGAGAGTCTCAGTGTTAAATCATTTTCCACACACAGTCTGTGCCTGTATTTAGTTTTCATGCTAGTGAGGGCCGAGAATTCACTCTCACATAGGTACGTGGTTGCAAAGGCAAGAAACTGAGTGCAGCCCAATCCAGAAATCGAACAGTGGATTCTGATTAAATTTAATTGTCACAGAACCGCTTGTTGCAATTTCGATGAGGCTCTCTTGTTCAGATATCGGTAAGTGGACTGGAGGCAGGGCATGAAAGGGATAACGAGTCCCGTTTGTGTTGTCCGTTTCAGGAAAGTACCTACATAATTGTGCACCCAGCTCACTCAGGTGCTTCGTTATATCACATTTGACGTTGTCCGTAAACTTCAGATTATTTGCACACAAAGAATAATACAATGATGGAAAGACCTGTGTGTTGTCCTTGTTAATGCAGACAGAAAAGAGCTCCAACTTCTTAATCACAGCCTCAATTTTGTCCAGCACATTGAATATAGTTGCAGAGAGTCAATGTAATCCTAGATTCAGATCATTCAGGCGAGAAAAAACATCATCCAGATAGGCCAGTCGTGTGAGAAACTTGTCATCATGCAAGTGGTCAGACAAGTGAAAATTATGGTCAGTAAAGAAAACTAAGCTCATCTCTCAATTAAAAAAAAGTGTCAATACTTTGCCCTTTGATAACCAGCACACTTCTGTATGTTGTAAAAGCGTTACATCATTGCATAATGCAGAAAATACACAAGAGTTCAGGGGCCTTGCTTGAACAAAGTTAACCATTTTCACTGTAGTATCCAAAACGTCTTTCAAGCATTCCCTTGGTAGCAAGAGCCTCTCGATGGATGCTGCAGTGTACGCAAGTGGCGTCGGAGCAACTGCTTGCACGCGCGTTACCACTCCACTATGTCTCCCTCTCATGGCTTTTGCGCACCATCAGTACAGCGCAGTACAACGCATTGTCCTAGCCCAGCATTGTCCTAGCCCAGCATTGTCCTAGCCTCCGCGGCAGCAAGAAGAATTAAGTCCTCCACAACAGTATGGGGCTTGCCTGTCCTAGCCACTCGGTAGCTCACCATATAAGACGCTTCTATACCCTTCTTATTAAATGGTATCTGTTGCCTTTATACATGTTTTACGACTCGAAAGTCGTCCTTTTCTATATTTCAAATTGTCATGTTTTTTTGTCATGTCTGCGCAAGAGTGAAGGTTTCCACGAGAGAGTAACAGTTAATGTGATTGGATGTTAATTACTTGACTCTGCTACCTGTATTTGACATTGTGTTATTACTTCGCTGAACACTTGGTTTAATTGTATTTTTTTGCAGTGAAACGAGGCTACTCAGGCGAGAAACAAACCCTCACCCAACTGTATAGCCCGTTGGAAAATATTTAATGTACCGTTGATGAAAAAAAAACACATTTTAAATGTGAATCACATTTTTATTTGGCGTTCCCAAGACGGCATTGCATACCCCAGTTTGGCAATACCTGACTTAGAGCAACTTCATGTACTCAATCTATCAATAATACTGAGATATGAACAATAACATGACTTTTAACAAGACAGTAACAAAGTTGTCTGACCTCAGTAGGTTGGGGGCCCAGACGATGGCCAGGTTCTTGCTGTGCATGTTGGTAACGTAACTGAAGGTGGCCAGATGGGACAGGTGCCTCATGAGGAACTCCAAAGTCCTGGGAACAGGATGGAGGATGAAGAACACAATTCATTTACACCAGTTCTACTTCATAGAGCCTCATTAGCTTCAGTAGTACTGTGCTATTGTTATAAAAGCAGGCAGTGTATATCTGAACCAGGTGAGGTGTTCTATGACCACTTCTGTGAACTTTTGACCTAATTGTACAATCATACCATTCTAGAGCTGTATGAGTGTAATATAATAACCATCCACTATGTTTTTATAACACACATATTGTATATTATGACACCCTTCTGATGCAAAAAATATATATTGACATCCGGTTACGGAGACAGTACTGTGTGTGTTGTATCCTGTGAGTTCCTGCAGGGGGCAGCCTGGCTCTGCTCTAACCTGTAATGTGGCGGCGGCAGCTGCTGGATGACATCATGTATTTTGATGAGCCGCTCCTCATCTGTAGCTGCGGAGACGGCCTCCTGTGGAGCGGAGAGGAATGAGGAAGACTGAGGGGAGGATGGAGGGAGTAGAGTGGTACGGGTCAGTGCCTCTGGGTTCAGAAGTGCTTACTGCTTGACACCTCCACCAAGTTAGTCAACCAGGGGTGGTGCAGAGAGGAGGCACTTGCACAAAGCTTGGCTGAACCAAAGGGGCATAACGCTGCCTGCACTCCCTCCTCCACCCTTTCCTTCCCCGCTCTTCCATAGCAACCAGCAAACATTTACACCCAGACTATTTGGTTTGGTGAGGGTTTTGATTTCAAGTCAGAGAGAGTGTGGTTTGTCTTATTTGTAATACTAGTTTAAAGTGGATGCCATGTGCTTAGGTTTTGGAGTGGGGTTCCTCCAAAAGTGTAGTGTTTGGTGAATTGAGAATGAGATCACTGAGGGGCCATGACTACCTTGATATTTTGATTAGGGGGGGAATGTATTAGATTGGCCCATCCTCATAAATACAGTACTTATTACCCCTTAGATGAGTGACACTTGAACCTGGAAAGAGTCTTGAACATACCCCCCGCAGAGATAGAAATATGTACATTGAACAAAAATATAAACTCAACATGTAAAGTGTTGGTCCCATGTTTCATGAGCTGAAATAAAATATCACAGAAATGTCCCATATGCACAAAAAGCTCATTTCTCAAAAATGTGTTTACATCCCTGTTAGTCAGCATTTCTCCTTCGTCAAGACAATCCATCCACCTGACAGGTGTGGCATATCAAGATGCTAATTAAACAGCATGATTGTTACACAGGTGCACCTTGTGCTGGAGACAATAAAAGGCCACTCTAAAATGTGCAGTTTTGTCACAACACAATGCCACAGAAATACACGTTTTTTTTGTATTTTACCCCCATTTTCTCCCAAATCTGGTCTCATCACTGCAACTCCCTAATGGACTTAGGAGGCGAAGGTCGAGACATGCATTCTCCATAAGTTGACCCGCCAAACCGCGCTTCTTAACACCAGCCGCACTAATGTATCAGAGGATACACCGTCAACTGACGACCGAGGTCAGCCTGCAGGCACCTGGTCCGCCACAAGGAGTCGCTAGAGTGCGATGTGCAAAGTAAAGCCCCCCCCCGGCCTAACCGGGAACGAACCCGGGTCTGTAGTGACGCCTCGAGCACTGCGAGGGAGTGTCTTAGAGCGCTTTGCCACTCGGGAGGCCTCAGATGTCTCAAGTGTTGAAGGAGCGTACAATTGGCATGCTGACCGCAGGAAGGTCCACAAGATAATTTAATGTTAATTTCACTACCATAAGCCTCCCACAATGCCAGTTTAGAGAATTTCGCAGTACGTCCAACTGGCCTCACATCCTAAGACCATGTGTATGGTGTAGTGTGGGCAAGCGGTTTTCTGATGTCAACGTTGTGAACAAAGTGCCCCATGGTGGCAGTGGAGTTATGGTATGGGCAGGCATAAGCTACGGACAACGAACACAATTGCATTTTATCGATGGCAATTTAAATGCACAGAGATACCGTGACGAGATCCTGAGGCCCATTGTCGTGCCATTCATCCGCAGCCATCATCTTGTATCAGCATGATAATGCACTGCCCCATGTCGCAAGGATCTGTACACGATGCATATCTGTATTCCCAGTCGTGTGAAATCCATAGATTAGGGCGTAATTAATTATTTGAATTGACTGATTTCCCTATATGAACTGTAACTTAGGAATTGTTGCATTTACATTTTTGTTCAGTACATTTTGGACATGGAAGTTCGACTCCAGCTCTGGACTGTGCGGAACCTAATAAATACCATCTAGCAACATGTTAGTGTGGGAAAGCGGGATTTGTTTATTTTGGGTGGAGAAGGACACTCGGAGGGTGCCTACGCTGTGCCAAGAGAAGGTGCTTACAGAGAATTTCTCATAGAGCTGATAGGTGAGCAGGGGGTTGGGCAGCTCACGAAAGTAGAGCTTGCACAGGGAGCCTACACAGTGGATGTCCTGGATGTACACGTCTTTAGTCAGGTCGGGGATCTGCTCTGAGTCAAACTCATGCCTAGTGGAGGGAGGGAGAAAAAGAGAGAGAGAGAGGGAAAGAGAATTGAGAGAGACATACATAAACCAAGTTTGTATCCACAGTTTTAAGCATGTGAAGTCTTGACATAGATCTTTTTACGTCAGTAAAATAAATAATGTGAGAAATGGAAGTGGAAACTCATTTATGCGTAAATATCTATATAATAACCACAATATCGAAGTAAACACAATGATTATGGTGTGTGGTCCTCCCACTACGACTCGGGAAACCATGCAGTTTACTAGGCTACAGATGGAATGAGTTATGATGAACTTCAGCGTGGTGAAAGTGCACAGTAATGAGCTTGTTGCTCCTTTTCAACAAATATTGAGGATCTTATTCTGGTGACATGATAATCGATGCTTGACTGCATTTGACAAATATTCTCACTCTTTTTCCATAATAACCTCATGTAGACTAGTCTACCCGCATCTGCGAGCTGTTGGCACGTGCCAAGACCAGATGGGCACATTTCCTATTTATCGCAACATTTTTTGTGGAAACCAGGATATGGCGGAGCTATTTCTGTATAGTGCATCTTTAACAAATGGAAATGTTGATTTTGAGGTGGTTCTTAAATCTCAATCCTGAGCTAAACCATGTAAATACTTATTGCCGGGTAAGGGTTATACTTATTAAAGGAGGGGGGAAAAAGACAAGAAAGCCCCATAAATACAAAAAATATATATATTTCAGGGTTGGCTTCGAGGCGCCAAACATTCCATCCTCTTCCCTGTCCAAAATGTTATAGTTACAGGGTGAGCTGACATCGGGGTTCTCGGTTGGCGGAGTGAAAATGTCAGATACTTGGACTGTTTCAGAGGACAAAACGAACAGCACAAAAATGTGATGGGAAAAGAACAGTTTGGGCTCATCTTTTTCTACAAGTTATGGTCAGTCAATAGGTTGACGAGGGACTTCCACACGCACGCACCCACACACATTGTTGTCGAGGGATGCCCACTGTGCCTACACAGAGGAAAATCCACATATCGCATGCGAAGGAAAAGATAATGGGATTTTTTTGTTTACAGTGCCAGTAATCTTTGATGGAATTTTTTATGTGATGTATAGCATACGTGGATTATCTTTGGGAGTTGGGTTCCACCCCTTACTTCATGTGACGAGAGTTGTATTCATTGAACATGAACTGATATTGATTGAGTACAATGGCACCTGGTAGTCAAGGTCCATGGTGTTAAAACGCTTTGTTTTCTCTCAATATCGAGGGATAAACAAATTCTCAGAAGTTGATGGCGGGTGTACACTTGAGATCACTTCTATGAATGTCCTATGAGGCAGACCCATGTTTAACGGATAGTGCTGCCAAATTTGTATGTGTTTGACTGTGTGTGTGTGTGTGTGTGTCTAACCGTAGTTTCTGGATGTTGGAGGCGATTCCAGAGAGGCGGTACATGCCGTCCACCACGCCATGCTTCTCAATGAACTCTGTGCAGCTCTTGAGTACCTGGGGAACTGTAGCAGCAAACAAACACCACAATGTCAGAGAGTGAGAGTGTGAGAGAGAGAGAGGGAGAGAAAGACACCTTTAAAGGGCATCTCTACTTCAATCAATAGATGTGCACCGGAACACTGCAATAAATGTGCACCCTTTAATAATGTATAGACGTTTCCTTTCTAAAGAGCGTGCATATATTCTTCCTCAAGGGAACACCAGCTACGAGTGGTTTTGGACTGAGAGAATATTTGACGTTCTCTGATAAAGAAAAACATAAACTTCTGTTGAGTGTCCGAGACCAAGGCCCAAAAAGGGTCCTTATTTCCTTTCTCCATCACTGCAGCATAGCAAATCAATATTTTACCACCACTGTCTGTTTGTGAAAAAAACACCTGCTGTTTCACCTTTGTTACTTCCTCTGGCCAGTGGTCAGCACAGAGCAGAAGACTCGGTGGCTATCTGGATAAGATCATCAGATAACAATTCATGGCCTGCTGCAAGGGCAGGGCGAGAGACGGGGCGAGAGACGGGGCGAGAGAGAGAGAGAGAGAGAGAGAGAGAAACTCTACTTGGAGGAGTTGAGACATGAAAAAGGGTATAGCCAGAAAAGTGAACTTCTCTATTACAATAAAATAAATGTCTCAATGTGTTTTGGTGTCCATATGACCCATTCTGTTGGACCAAACCTCAAATGCAAATAGTTAGTTGAAACTTCTTGTCAGGGAGGAAGATGTGTTCTCTGAACTTTGTTGGCGTGAGGCAGGGAGAGGTCATTTCACTCTTGCAAAGATCTGTCCAAAATAAGGCCAATGCGTTTCTATGTGCTTATTTTGGACCAAAACTTGATGCTTGACCTCCCCCTTGGGGATGACTCCCACTGTTAAGGCAGAAACCTGCATCTCTTCAGTATATACAGATCGCGGGTGTAAATGGGAAGGCGCACAACACAGCACAGAGGAGCGAAAGAGACAAGACCAAAAATACAACACGAGAATAGGCAGACAAACGCTTATAAAAACAAAAAATAACAAAACCTTGATATACAGGGATTTGGAATATTGTTTAAAAAAACATTAGAATTAATCAAATGTATTTGATATATCGCCCAGCCCTACATGGGGCCGTGCATTATCATGCTGGATCATAAGGTGATGGCGGCGGATGAATGGCACGACAATGGGCCTCGGGATCTTATCACAATATATCAACATTCCTGCAGTCAGCATGCCAATTACATGCTCCCTTAAAACTTGTGACAAAACTGCACTTTTTAGAGTGGCCTGTTATTGTCCCCAGCACAAGGTGCACTTGAGTGATGGTCATGCTGTTTATTTACCTTCTTGATATGCCACACCTGCCAGGTGGATGGATTATCAAGGCAAAGGAGAAATACTCACTAACAGGGATGTAAACAAATTTGAGCACAAAATGTGCCACTGTAATGCAGCTTTACAGCACTGTGGTGGGAGCCCATTTGAACAGAGTAGAAGAGGGAGGGGAATGGGGGGAGAGGAGGTTGTTTGGGTGGTAGTAGTGCAGGCAGACAGAACAGACAGCTCAGGATGGATTTGGGGGCAAACAAAGCATGTGTTGCCAGATCCCTCTGGCTCCAGATCAGTGGAGAGGAAAAAATCTCCCTGTAACCACGCTGCTGACCTGACCTTTACACCCTCTAAGTTGCCACGGTCGCCGTAGCAACCATCCTAGGGCGCAGAGGGTGGTCGGGTTCATTCTGCATGCACGGACCGTAAAGCTGTAGGGCGTGAGTCAACAACAGCCCAACCCTGCTCTAGCCTCTACCGGAGTTGAGCCAAGCCCTGCTATACAGCCACTGTTAGGTGGCGACTAGTCGGACCCTTGTACCATAGTGTGAGTGACCATCATGCACAAAGAAGGGTAACCGTTAACCCTGAGAACACCTCTCAGTATTTTAGTGTTTGCATGTGTGCGTTTCAAGCCTTCAATACCACAGTTGAGGTCAAAGCTGAAGAACTTCCGCATTTATGTGTCAGAGATTGAATGTACCTGTGTGTTTGTGAGAGAGAAAGAAAGGGAGTGTCTCACCATCGTGGCCCGAGTTGAGGAGGTGCTCCCCAAGGTCACAGCCAAACACCCTCTCCCGGAGGATGCCCCGCTGCTTCAGCTTCTGCTTGGTGGGCCTGGACTTCATGAAGGTGCGCAGGAACGTGATCAGCTTCCCGTGCTTCTTAGACACTGCCAGGAAAGAGAGACACACACATACAATATGTTTAACACACACTCACATGTTCAGCTCGTGTTGACCGTCCATGTAACGTGAAATAACGCATTTAAAATGGTGAGCTGGCAAAGTGATGCAAACATACCAGTAAGGTGAGCTGCAAGACCTTGCTTTCATTAGATTATTGATTATTTTTAATCCAAGGTTATGCTGCATTTATGATCCAAGGTTCAATGGAAACATTTAACAGACCAGAGGTGTGTGTGAAGAAGCCAGTCCCAACCAATACATTTTTTTATTTTTTTATTCTTCTAATGCCAGCCATTTATTACACCATGGGAAGATTTCTTGAGACTGTATTCAGCTTCATTCCTCAATTTAAATTTGAGGGCAACTGCAAACATCCTCCACCAGAATCACCACCTCAATATGAAAGACAAACCAAAACCCCTCATTAAAGACAATGGGTCTAGAAAAAGGTCTAAGCCTTTCAAAGTATGGGTCCAGTTGTTTTCTCCATTTGGAAAATTGTGAGAAAAAAACCTCAGCTTTCAGAGAGAACAATGGAGTTGGCATGCCTGCAAACTTTTGTTCACAAATCCTCCACTGCAAATTGTAGATCCCAGAGTCAAATTTCCCCTGAAAAAGTGGAGACACATTCTCCAACGGAGCAGAAATAAGCCGGCTGTATTGTCCGACACGTTGGGGAATCAACTTTCCCTCTACAGCAAGGCTGCCTAATTCCAGTCCTGGAGGGCCAAAACATTTGTTTTTTGTTTCTACCTGGTAGTTAATTGCACTCCCCTGGTGTCCCAGGTCTGAATCAGTCCCTGTTTAGAGGGGGAAGATTAAAACCAGAAGTGTTTCAGACCTCCAGGACTGGAATTTGGCAGCCCTGCTCTACAGACTACAAACAAAATACGTAACCCTATTCCAGGGACAACTTTTCTGAGTGAGTCCACTCTCTTCACCACAGATAAATACCGAAAGTACTTTCATTTGTGTTTATATTGAGTACGAGAAGCACACCACTTCTAAATCATGAACCATACTTTCTGCATTGCTAAATTCTCAGCTGATTGGAGCCAGAATTTCCCCTATGAGAAAGATAAAAAATCCTTGGTGCTGAATCCCACCAAACTGCTGAGGCAGCTTTGTTACCAACCGTTTAGGCATCAAAAGGGCTTTGCATATCATGTAGGGCTGACAGAGCAATTGTATCAGCTTACACCAGCTGTCACTGTTATTTAGGAACCCACATCAACAGAAGCTGATGGGAGTGCAAGCCTGCAAGGCAAGAAAGACTTTCCAGAGTTGTCTGAAGACTTCTCTGCTCAATGTCAACTCTGCTGACAGTGAAGGGGCAATTCCAGAGACGCTCTTCGGAAAATCAAACTGATTGTGGGACAATGACGAGGTCATTGTTTAAGCTATCTTTGGCGAAAGCCTCCAAGATGGAAAACATATGGTAAACTATCTCACAGGGTTGGGTAAAGCACTGCTGCAACTCTGATTTATGCAGTGCCTTCGGAAGGTAATAACACCCATATAGTTTTTTTCTTCAAATAAATAAAACATGTAAAGCTGAAATATCTTAAGTCAATAAGTATTCCTCTTTGATATGGCAAGACTAAATAAGTTCAGGAGTTAAAAATAGTGTTTAACGTGATTTTTTAATGACAACCTCATCTCTGTACCCCACACATACAATTATCTGTAAGGTCCCTAATTCCAGCAGTGAATTTCAAACACAGACCACAAAGACCAGGGAGGTTTTCTAATGCCTTGTAAAGGGCACCTATTGGTAGATGGGTAAAAAACAAACAAACAAAGCAGACATTGAATAATCCTTTGTGCATGGGGAATGTATTAATTACACTTCGGATGTTGTATTAATACACCCAGTCACCACAAAGATACAGGCGTCATTGATAACTCAGTTGCCGGAGAGGAAGGAAAGAGCTCAGGGATTTCACCATGAGGCCAATGGTGATTTTAAAACAGTTAGAGTTTAATGGCCGTGATAGGAGAAAACACAATACTAACCTAATTGACTGAGTGAAAGAAGGAAGTCTGAAAATAATAAAAATATTCCAAAACATGCATCCTGTTTGCAATAAGGCACTATAGTAAAACTGCAAAAAATGTGGCAAAATAATTAACTTTATGTTCTGAATACAAAGCATTATATTTGGGGCAAATTCAACATAAACACATCACTTTCCAAGATGGCGTAGCAGTCAGACGTCTTTGGCTTTTGTCCTGTCGTGTCCCTTGTGTATATATTTTTCTTCACATATCTTTTAAAAATATTTTCCTAAACCTTAACTTCTAAATGTATTTATATTTACCTCGGATCTGGAATCCCTCAACTGAAGCTAGCCAGCTAACAACCTACCAGCTATCAGTTAGCAAACAATTGCTAGCGGTCATCAGCTAACCTTTAGCTCGGAAAGCTCTCGCCAGTTCGAACAATGTGACTTAAACCAGAGCATAACGGACCTATTTCTCTCCATATCCCCAGATTCCTACAGCAAACTCTGAATATTTTCATCTGGATCTTTGCAACTAGCAAACCGCAATTCTGGTGACCACTCCTGGCTAGCATTTCCATCCCGGAGGAAGCACCAATTAGCCTGAAGCTAGCCCGGACAGGGCTCCTGTGCTACCACTGAAGCCCACTCCTGGGCTACAATATCCGGACCCCTTCTACTGCCAGTACGGGGCACGGAATCCCGCCGATCCTCTACGATTGGAATACTGACATAATCTTCCAGAGGATTCCAACAGGCCCCTCAGGCGTGATGCCTGCTGAAGGCCCATTCTGCTAACCTGATAGTTACCTAGAGCTACTTGGAACCCTACTAACTCCACGACTGGTCTATCGACATCACCGCACGAAGAGGCAAAAACAGACTTACCCCCATCGCGACGTCTCCCAAAGGCTAACTTGCTAGCCCTGGTCTACTAACTGCTAGCTTGCCTGCCCCAGTCTGCTAACTGCTAGCCCCTGCTAACTGCTTGCTTGCTAACCCAGTCTGCTAACTGTTAGCTTGCCAGCCCCGGTCTGCTAACTGCTAACTTGTTTAGCTCCGGCCTACTAACTGTTAGCGTGTTAACATCGGCCTGCTAACTGTCTGAATCGACGTGTTTCCAGTCAGCACAACCACTCGCTGGACCCATATGTTCACTTGGCTACGCATGCCTCTCTCTAATATCAATATGCCTCGTCCATTACTGTCCTGGTTAGTGATTACTGTCTTATTTCACTGTAGAGCCTCTAGCCCTGCTCAATATATATTTATATATAAATATAATAATAATATATAAATATATATATATATATAAATATATATAATAATAATATATATATTATAATAATAATAATAATAATAATAATATATATATATATATAGAGTTGTATATATATATATAATAATAATATATAATATATATATAACTATATATAAATATATATAATAATAATAATATATATATATATATTTATATTTTAAAAAATCACTGAGTACCATTCATATTTTCAAGCATGGTGGCGGCTGCATTATGTCCTGGGTATGCTCGTCATCAGCAAGGACTAGGGAGTTGTCTGGTTGTCTGCTTTCCAACAGACACTGGGAGACAAATTCACCTTTCAGCAGGACAATAACCTAAAACACAAGGCCAAATATACACTGGAGTTGCTTATCAAGACGATATTGAATGTTCCTGAGTGGCCTAGTTACATTTTTTTTTCTAAATCGTCTTGAAAATCTAGGGAAAAAATAATGTAAAAAATAACAAGTACAATCCAGACGTGCAAAGTTCTTAGAGACGTACCCAGAAAGATTCACCAAAGGTGATTCTAACATGTATTGACTCAGGGGGTTGAATACTTATCTAATCAAGATATATTAGTGTTTTATTTTTCATATATATCTATATTTTTACAAATGTTTCTTCCACTATAACGTTATAGTATTTTGTATAGATCGTTGACAAAAAAATGACAATGAAATCCATTTTAATCTTTGGAAACAGTAAAGGGGTGTGAATACTTCCTGAAGGCACTGTAGTGAGCAAGCTGAATACCAGCATTCGGGTTAGTGGATCAGGGTGATGTAAAACTTTCCCAGCTGTTGCTGAAACCTTCTTATATCATGGTATGCATTTGAAAACCTAGAAAATGGCTGAGTCATAGTCAGCGGGGCAGAGAGCTGCTCCTCGGGTGGTTGGACACAGTGGAAGTCCCCGCGGTCCACAGCAAGTCAAATAAGAGCCAGCAGCCTCACCCTGAGATTTGCATGTGGAACTCTTGGATGCCAGAGGGGGAAATTTATGTGGAATTTTGATAGTTTGGATAGAATTATTATTATTATTATTATTGTGACAAAACTGGTGTGGTTGACCGTAATGATATTTCACAATGCTCATACAGTTAGAAAATACTTTTTACAACATTTTGAAAGGCAAACATCATTAATTAGGACTTTTAAGGTGGTGTATGGAGCAGAAATTATGCCAACATAATGCAGACGGAGGTAAGCAAACACGCGGGTGCTCGCGTGGACATGCCCACACTCCGGTCAGAGTCAACACAAAGCAGCTACTGTCTGTTCTTTATCTTTACAACTTTCACAGTTAAGTGCCACTGTATAGGAAGCTAACAATAACATTCCACATTGCACTGCATAGCCATCCTCTCAGTCAACATTGATCATTTCTCAAAACAAGAATAGACTGACAAGTTTCAGAAGAAAGTTATTTGTTTCTAGCCATTTTGAGCCTGTAATCAGACCCACAAATGATGATGCTCCAGATACTCAACTAGACTAAAGAAGACCAGTTGTATTGCTTCTTTAATCAGAACACCAGTTTTCAGCTGTGCTAACATAATTGATTTTCTTTTGATCAATTAGCCTTTTAAAATTATAGACTTGGATTAGCTAACACAACATGCCATTGGAACACAGGAGTGATGGTTGTTGATAATGGGCCTCTGTACGCCTATGTAGATATTTTAGTTTACAGCTTCAATTGTAATTTATAACATTAACAATGTCTACACTGTATTTCTGATCAATTTGCTGTTATTTTAATGGACATAAAAGGTGTTTTTCTTTCAAAAACAAGGATTTTTCCAAGGGACCCCAAACTTTTGAACGGTAGTGTATTTGTAATAAAGCAGCTTTCTTGACAACATTTTTGCTTCCCCTTCCCCTACATTTATGGCTCATTCCCAAGATTATCCAGCGAAACATTTGGATCAGGATATCAGTAGAAAATATAAGCATCTGAATAAAAATATATATATTTCTGGGACAGGATCATTTCCAATCTCTCCACGCCATGACTGCTGCTGAACTAACGTGGAGAGGGAGAAAGAATAACAAAGGGGGAGAAGGACAGAGATGGAGACAACAGTGCGAGAGAGATAGCGAGTGAGAAGAAGTGGAGCCAAAGCTTGGACTGCGAGCTATCAAAACTGTTGAGATTGCAGGAGCGCACGTGTGACAGGCGATGGAGGCCCCAGTGCGCTCAGGGACCAGATGCGTGGTAAAGTAACCGTTACTGACATCACAGCAAACATCACGCTCCCTCTCGGATGCTGGCCCACACATCAACTGCCATATCCCATTCCATTAGGCTGGGTCGTTTCAAGGGATGCGTGCAGGCCAGGTGCAAAACCACAATGTAGAAATTAGTTTGAGGTGCATTGTTTGAAACTTCTCTGAACTGATTTGATAACGTTATGCATCTACCTTTTGCTGTACTGTATTGAGATTGTTGCCAAGATAACAATGACAGGTTACACTGATGCCATGACACTAAACCCTGCATTTCCAAGTACAGTACAACGGATATCAAGTCTATCGATTGATATCTTATCTACTTGCAATATCAGTCCAACAATACTACTGGAGAGGGATGTCGGGGAATCCAACTATTATGTCAACTTCATGCTCTATTTAGCAGAGCCTTTTTGCAACCTGCTCATGTTCAACAGGCTTGACCGCTCCATTTACCTGCTCAATTACCCCCCATCCCCCCATTTACAACCACTTCAAGCACTTTTATAGAGGGGGGAGCATTGTTCTGCCATGAGCCAATGTTTACATTCTTCACCAAGGCAGGTCCTATGGTATTCCATGGGGAAAACTGCTATAGAATATTTAGAAATGACACCATTGAGAGATGACAACAGTAACAGTATAATATGGACCTATCCAGTTAGCCCCCCAAAAAGTTTTAATTGCCAGTGGGAGCAATGTTGTGTCCAAAGCAAACAGTAGAATTGCATCTGCCCATTAAATGTGGTCCTGGGAGACAGTGATCTCTGTTTGGGTATGAGAGCGCTGGAGCATGTCACAGCCAGGCCAGAATGGCTGATTGTTCCAAGCTGAATACCCCATTGGAGTAACAGAGAGTTCTGGCTGAGAGAGGGATGACATCAGCCAAAAGTGTGTGGTCTCACAGGACAACTATGCAAATGGTCCTTAAAGACAACTAACAAATAGAGCAATATTTGTCTTGGGGGACCAGAGTGAGTTCATTCTGAGTCCACATGAAACTGCTTTATAAGACATCCATCTCAGCCTTCGTAAGATAAGGTTGATGACATGCAAACTACAAAGCCCAATAGACCTCTAAAGGATCAATGTGGTATCTCAAAGCTATGAATCAATTTAATGCATGTCATTATATGATGTAATTGCCACGACTCACAGGAGATATCAAGGGTGTAAAGAAAACGCAACACTGTTCTTGTGAGCATAAGGAAATTCCGAAGGAGTCTTAACATAAATAGGTCTGCCTATCGGACACTTAAACCTAACTGCTGTTGAATATTAACAGACCCTCACAAATGACAGTCATTGAAAGCATGAGCAGTTTCAACCTGAGACATAGTTGTCTATCCCCCCCCCACTGAGTTGAATTAATCATTTTAGAGCAATTGTCAAAGGAATGTTAGGGCTGATTTGAGTTTCAACAACTGTGCTACTAGACTTAATGACATGACTGCCCACATCACGTAAATCTAATAAAAATAATTTCAGAGAAGATCAACAAAACGGCTTGAACTTTCATCGATTGACAACATAATTTCAGAATTTAGGTGAGAAAGCAGTGAATAAGTGACAAATAAACTGAATTTAGGGGCAAAGACAGTTCTAACCCCCCGATACAATTGAAATACACACTATACTAGGCTACAAATTAAATCCCATACAGTAATACATTCTACAGTAATACATTCTTACCTGCGTTCCAGTGGGATTCTCCCTTTAAGACAGGACTTTAAATAGGGGATCCAAGGTAAACTGTAGGCATTTCCTTACAGATGCTCGTACTGTGACTCCTTATAATTTGGTTAATACGACTAATTATTTCAAAAGACACCGCCGACAAAACTTCACTTGACAATCACAAAATGTAGGGCTACCCATGGACAGTGAATAGCAGTCAAAAATAGGATTAGGATAAGTGTGCTTCTCACTCCTCAGCGAGTCTACTATGAGTTCAATCGCCCCGCAAGCAAACTTTCGTCACAGCATTCTTTCCTTTCAGTTAAACCAGCCCCCTCCCGTGTCAGTTTACAACCCAACTAGACCATTGAACTGAGAAGAGGGTTGCTGCGAACGGAGTATGGGCAAGTGGGCGTGTAGAAAGGAGAGTAGCAGGCATGTGGAAAGGAGTGGGTGTGCCGAAAGGAACGATTTGGGCTTGTGGAAAAGACAAATAATTGTACATTTTCAGTTATAAAACTGATGATTGTTTATATTTTTATTAAAAGTACTTATGATGTGCTTACTGTGACTGTCACCCTGATAAATCAAATAATATTGTATTGGTCACATATACATGGTTAGCAGATGTTATTGCGAGGGTAGCGAAATGCTTGTGCATCTAAACTCAGCAAAAAATAAATATCCCTTTTTCAAAGATAATTCGTAAAAATCCAAATCATTTCAAAGATCTTCATTGTAAAGGGTTTAAACACTGCTTGTTCAATTCACCATAAACAATTAATGAACATGCACCTGTGGAACAGTCGTTAAGTCAAGCTTACAGACGGTATGCAATTAAGGTCACAGTTACGAAAACTTAGGACACTAAGGAGGCCTTTCTACTGACTCTGAAAAACACCAAAAGAAAGATGCCCAGGGTCCCTGCTTATCTGTGTGAATGTGCCTTGGGCATGCTGCAAGGAGGCATGAGGACTGCAGATGTGTCCAGGGCAATAGATTGCAATGTCCGTACTGTGAGAAGCCTAAGACAGCGCTACAGGGAGAGAGAACGGACAACTGATCGTCCTCGCAGTGGCAGACCACGTGTAACAACACCTGCACAGGATCGGGTACATCCGAAAATCACACCTGCGGGACAGGTACAGGATGGCAACAACAACTACCCGAGTTACACCAGGAACGCACAATCCCTCCATCAGGGCTCAGAATGTCCGCAATAGGCTGAGAAAGGCTGGACAGAGGGCTTGTAGGCCTGTTGTAAGGGAGGTCCTCACCAGACATCTCCGGCAACAACGTCACCTATGGGCACAAACCCACCATCGTTGGACCAGACAGGACTGGCAAAAAATGCCCTCCACTGATGAGTCGCGGTTTTGTCTCACCAGGGGTGATGGTCGGATTCACGTTTATCGACGACGGAATGAGCATTACACTGAGGCCTGTACTCTGGAGCAGGATCGATTTGGAGGTGGAGGTTCCGTCATGGTCTGGGGCGATGTGTCACAGCATCATCAGACTGAGCTTGTGGTCATTGCAGGCAATCTCAACGCTGTGCATTACAGGGAAGACATCCTCGTCCCTCATGTGGTACCCTTCCTGCAGGCTCATCCTGACATGACCCTCCAGCATGACAATGCCACCAGCCATACTGCTCGTTCTGTGCGTGATTTCCTGCAAGACAGGAATGTCAATGTTCTGCCATGGCCAGCGAAGAGCCTGGATCTTAATCCCATTGAGAATGTCTGGGACCTGTTGGATAGGAGGGTGAAGGCCATTCGCCCCAGAAATGTCTGGGAATTTACAGGTGCTTTGGTGGAAAACATGACTGTGGAACTTGTTCAGGTTATGTCTCAGTTGTTGAATCTTATGTTCATAAAAATATTTACAAGTTAAGTTTGCTGAAAATAAACGCAGTTGACAGTGAGAGGATGTTTCTTTTTTTGCTGAGTTTAGTTCAGACAATGCAGCAATATCAACAAGTAATTTAACAATTCCACAACAACTACATAATACATATACATCCAAGTAAAGGAATGGAAGGGGAATAATAAAGGTATATTCCAAAAAAAGTATGTATATTCATGCATGTATGTGTATGTATGTATATACAGTTGAAGTCGGAAGTTTACATACACTTAGGTTGGAATTTTCATTTTCATTTTTCAACAACTCCAAAAATTTCTTGCAAACAAACTACAGTTTTGGCAAGTCGGTTAGGACATGAAGTAATGTTACCAACAATTGTTTACAGACAGATTATTTCACTTATAATTCACTGTATCACAATTCTAATGGGTCAGAAGTTTACATAAACTAAGTTGACTGTGCCTTTAAACAGCTCGGAAAAATCCAGAAAATTGTCATGGCTTTAGAAGCTTCTGATAGGCTAATTGACATCATTTGAGTCAAATGGAGGTGTACCTGTGGATGTATTTCAATGCCTACCTTCAAACTCAGTGCCTCTGTTTGACATGGGAAAATCAAAAGAAATCAGCCAAGACCTCAGAAGAAAAATTGTAGACCTCGACAAGTCTGGTTCATCCTTGGGAGCAATTTCCAAATGCCTAGAGGTACCACGTTCATCTGTACAAACAATAGTGCGCACATATAAACACCATGGGACCACGCAGACATCATACAGTCTCCTAGAGATGAACGCACTTTGGTGCGAAAAGTACAAATCAATCCCAGAACAACAGCAAAGGACCTTGTGAAGATGCTGGAGGAAACAGGTACAAAAGTATCTATATCCACAGTAAAACGAGTCTATATCGACTTAACCTGAAAGGCCGCTCAGCAAGGAAGAAGCCACTGCTCCAAAACCGCCATAAAAAAGCCAGACTACGGTTTTCAACTGCACATGGAGACAAAGATTGTACTTTTTGGAGAAATGTCCTCTGGTCTGATGAAACAGAAATATCAAAATATAACTGTTTGGCCATAATGACCATTGTTATGTTTGGAGGAAAAAGGGGTAAACTTGCAAGCCAAAGAACACCATCTCAACATGAAGCACGGTTGGCAGCATCATGTTGTGGAGGTGCTTTGCTGCAGGAGGGTCTGGTGCACTTCACAAAATAGATGGCAGCATGAGGTAGGAAAATTATGTGGACATATTGAAGCAACATCGCAAGACATCAGTCAGGAAGTTAAAGCTTGGTCGCAAATGGGCCTTCCAAATGGACAATGACCCCAAGCATACTTCCAAAGTTGTGGAGAAACGGCTTAATGACAATAAAGTCAAGGTATTGGAGTGGCCATCACAAATCCCTGACCTCAATCCTATAGAATATTTGTGGGCAGAACTGAAAAGGTGTGTGTGAGCAAGGAAGCCTACAAACCTGACTCAGTTACACCAGCTCTGTCAGGAGTAATGGGCCAAAATTCACCCAACTTATTGTGGGAAGCTTGTGGAAGGCTACCCGAAATGTTTGACCCAAGTTAGACAATTTAAAGGCAATGCTTCCAAATACTAATTGAGTGTATGAAAACTTCTGACCCACTGGGAATGTGATGAAAGAAATAAAAGCTGAAATAAATCATTCTCTCTACTATTATTCTGACATTTCACATTCTTAAAATAAAGTGGTGATCCTAACTGACCTAAGAAGGAATTTTTACTTGGATTAAATGTCAGGAATTGTGAAAAACTGAGTTTAAATGTACTTGGCTAAGGTGTATGTAAACACACACACACGTACGTACGTACGTATGTATGTATATGGATATTTACCCACAAAATATATGGGGGATTTGAAATGATGCAGACAATTACATTGATGGAAGCAACAATCTTTCCGCAATATATAAAAGTAAAGGGATGGAATAAGAATATGTACATTTAAATATATGGATGAGCATTGACCGAGCAGCATAGGCAAGATGCAATAGATGGTATAAAGTACAGTATATACATTGGGATGAGTAATGCAAGATATGTAAACATCAGTATTAAAGTGGCATTACTAAAGTGACTAGTGATCCATTTGATAGAGTGGCCAATGATTTCAAGTCTGTTTGTAGGCAGCAGCCTCTCTGTGTTAGTGATGGCTGTGTAACAGTCTGATGGCCTTGAGATAGAAGCTATTTTTCAGTCTCCTGGTCCAAGCTTTGATGCACCTGTACTGACCTTGCTACTAGTAGCTACTTCCCATGCAGTTGCCGGACCTGCCAGACAGTAGTGCCAGTGTAGTTTCTGTTCATGCCCTCCCCATTGAGTAGTAGACTGTATCCATGTATAAAAGTGACATCTAGATGGTTATACATTTTTATTATTTCTTGTATAGGCTACTATGAATCCATGGGAAGGAAAAAAGTTGACACGGTACCTACTGCCGGCGACATGTCCTGATACAGCTGCCCATTAAGGAAGCAGGTAGGAAGCAGGTTGGCAGGCATGTCGATACAACACCACAAATCTTCCCAATTAGGTGAGTTGCTTTCTATACACCCACTCTCCTTCGACACAGCCACTCGCCCATACTCCAGTCATCATATTGTGCTGCAGCTACCCATACTTGAGTGGACTGGCCGGTCACAACGTCTCGCATGGAAACGCTGTACAAATCGATGGAGCATATGACCACAATTCTGTTTCAAAGAGGCAGTCACCACAACAAACCCAACAAACCCATTTCACATTTCACAGACGTAGCTCAGATTCAGAGTTCACATGTAAAGGGTTGCAGGTGTGATTGCCGGGTACAGTGAAAATCTTAGGCTCCGAGCTCTAACATGCAGGACTAAGTGAAATAAAATAGTGAAAATTGTAATATATATATATATATATATATATATATATATATATATATATATATATGTGTGTGTGTGTTTGGAAAAATTATTTTTATGTTTGGAAAAATAACGTTCCCAAAGTAAACAGCCTATTTCTCAGGACCAGATGCTAGAATATGCATATAATTGACAGCTTAGGATAGAAAACACTCTAAAGTTTCCAAAACTGTAAAAATATTGTGTGTGAGTATAACAGAACTGATATTGCAGGCGAAAGCCTGAGAAAAATCCAATCAGGAAGTGACTCTTATTTTGAAACCCTGTGTTCCTGTGCATCCCTATTGCCCATTGAAAGGGATATCAACCAGATTCCTTTTTCTATGGCTTCCCTAAGGTGTCAACAGCCTTTAGACATAGTTTCAGGCTTTTATTTTGAAGAATGAGCGTGAACGACCACATTGCGTAAGTGGATAGGTGGGGGCTCTCAGAGTGATTTGTGCGCAAAAGAGAGAGGCGGCCATTGTTACTCCCGGGCCTAGTGAAAAGCCAACTGTCCCGGTTGATATATTATCGAATAGATATTTGAAAAACACCTTGAGGATTGATTATAAAAAATGTTTGACATGTTTCTGTGTACATTATGGACATCATTTGGAATTTTTGTCTGCGTTGTCGTGACCGCTCTTTCCGGTGGATTCCTGGGCATAACGCACCATACTAACGGAGGTATTTGGATATAAAAATATCTTTATGGAACAAAAGGAACATTTGTTGTCTAACTGGGAGTCTCGTGAGTGAAAACATCCGAAGATCATCAAAGGTAAAGGATGAATTTGATTGCTTTTCTGATTTTCGTGACCAAGTTTCCTGATGCTAGGTGTACTTATTGTTTTGTTATGCTATCGATAAACGTACACAAACGCTTGTATTGCTTTCGCTGTAAAGCATAATTTCAAAATCTGAGACGACAGGGTGATTAACAAATGGCTAAGCTGTGTTTCGCAATATTTCACATGTGATTTCATGAATATTTTCTAGTAATATTATTTGACTATTGCGCTATGCTATTCAGCGTTGCTGATGACAAATATACCGGATCTGGGATGGGTGGTTCTAAGAGTTAAGTTCATGTTTAAAGTATCCCTATGTTTCTGTTATTACGGTGCTATCACTCTGTTATTAGTACGCCTGCGCGGTAGTCTCACCGCTGATGGACCTGGCCTGAGTGCAATGGCAACCATGTACTGTGGAAATACGGTTTAGTAAATATTGTTAAACTGGAACCTAGTCCTTGTGTAATTTTAGGCTAATGGGGATAGGGGGCAGTATTTTCACTTTGGATGAATTGCGTAACCATAGTGAACTGCATCCTACTCTGTCCTAGATTGCTAATATATGCATATTATTATTACTATTGGATAGAAAACACTCTGAAGTTTCTAAAACTGTTTGAATTATGCCTGTGAGTATAACAGAACTCATAGGGCAGGCAATCTTCCAAACAGGAAGTGAAATTCTGAATACATGTCTAATTTCAAGTCATCGTCTATCCACTTCCAAATAAGATATGGATCTGGTAGCACTTCCTACGCCTTCCACTAGATTGTCCTTATTCAGTAGAACGTGGAATGGAGCTGCTGGTGTGAACTTTGACCGAATGGGAGGGGAAATAGTCACTGTCCCGACAGAATGCCATTTTCCTGTGTCTGTGGGTGTCACCATCGTTCCATTTGGCTGCAGATGAAAACGTATGCTCCGGTTGGAACGTTATTGGACATATATGAAAATAACATCCTGAAGATTGATTCTCTACTTAGTTTGACCAGTTTATTCGACCTGGAATATATGTTTTTGAAGTTTTCGTCCGAGTTCTCCTGGACCAGTGTCAGCTTTTGGGCACGTGAGCTGAAAGTGCTAGCAAATGCAGCTAATTGGATACTAGTATTGGACATTATGGAACAAAACAACAATTTATTGTGGAACTAGGACTCCTTGCACTGCATTCTGATGAAAGATCATTAAAGGTAAGGTAATATTTATGATGTTATTTCGTATTTCTGTTGACTCCAACATGGCGGAGAAATATATTTACGTCTGAGCGCAGTCTCAGATTATTGCATGGTAGGCTTTTTTTGTAACGTTTTTAAACAATCTGACACACAGGTTGCATTAAGAACCAGTGTATCTTTAATTATATGTAGAACATGTATCTTTAGTCAAAGTTTATGATGAGTATTTCTGTTATCTTGCGTAGCTTTCTATAATTCCTCCGGATATTTTGGAGGCATTTCTGAACATGGCGTCAATGTAAACCGAGATTTGTGGATATAAATATGCATATTATCGAACAAAACATAAATGTATTGTGTAACATGTCATATGAGTGTCATCTGATGAAGATTTTCAAAAGGTTAGTGATTCATTTTATTTCTAATCCTGCTTTTGTGACTATCTTTGGCTGGGAAAAATGGCTGTGTTTTTTTATTTATTTGGTGGTGGTCTAACATAAATATATGTTGTGCTTTCACTGTAAAACATTTTTAAAAATCAGACACGATGGGTAGATGAACAAGATGTTTATCTTTCATTTGCTGTATTGGACTTGTTAATGTGTGAAAGTTAAATATTTCTAAAGAATATTTTTGAATTCCCTGCGCCACCTTTTCAGCTGAATGGAGGGGGGGGGGGGGGGGGGGCTGAAATTTTAGACAATCTCCCCCAATCATTCCCCACAGGCCCAAACTACACAAGGTCTCTGTGCCTCACATACTTTCACGGCCCAGAGCATATGTGTTGGAAAATTGACCAAAGCCCCATTGGGAAAAGCATGACAAATATTACTGTCTCCTTCACACATTCTCCATTCTATCTCTCACTTTGCTTCTCTCATAGACACATCCAGCTCTTGTCTTGGCTCGCTTGCGCTCCTCACAGCTGCCCAAGTCACTCGACTGGTCCCCAGACAGGAAGCCTGCTCCAGCCCAGGGAGGAAGTAGGAGATTCAAAGAGTAGTGGGGTCAGAACATCTGGACAAACACCTGCCATACTAGGGCAGTCAGGCTGGAGAAAACAGCAGAGCTGATCACACTGTTGCTTAGACTTCAGTGTTTAAGTGTGTGGATGACGTGTGTCTCTCAGACTTCAGTGTCTGGATGATGTGTGTCTCTCAGACTTCAGTGTTTAAGTGTGTGGAGGACGTGCGTCTCTCAGACTTCAGTGTTTAAGTGTGTGGATGACGTGCGTCTCTCAGACTTCAGTGTAACCCTTCATCCAAGTCAGACAGTTTGCAGATGTCCTTTTAAACTTGAGTTAAAAAGGCTAAAAACTATTCAGAGCTTTCCAAAGTAACTTTTTTTTCAAATGCAACTCAATACAGTGGTGTATCCAACTGCAAAGGATCTCCTTCAATCTGCTCACTCTCTGAAATTTCAGAGGTAGAAATCTCAACTCAGTTCGCCAGCTAAAAGGACAGGAACCATTTTCTATGCAGGGGAGCTGGTGAGTGTATTTTTGAACATGTCAGGGTTCCTGTTAAGAATGTAGCCATTTCAGTGACCATGGAGAAGACTTGGCTCCTTACTGTTGCAGGACAAAGCTTAGCGCTCCAAAGGATCCTTTTACAGCACCCGTCTTAAAGGGAGGACTTGAATAAATCAAGCCAGTCTAGACCCCAGCCACAGCCACACCCGAAAGTCTTTCAAGTTAAATCAAACAGAGTAGGCAACTACAGCTGGCTGGTAACCAGATAGGGGGAACACTGAAGAGGTCTGAAGAAAAAAAGCATCAGGATCAACTCCTCAAAAGGAACCCTGATAAACCTAAATAATAAAAGGTAAATAACACAGCAACACATTCATTGGAAATAGTCTAGTAATCAACTAATTAAGTCTGGTGCAAGTGAATCTGATAAAGGAGGGTACTTTACACGCCGACAACAGTGCTCAGGTTAGAGAGTAAGTGGATTTAGCTGTTCAAGTGAGTTTCCACGCATCAAAGAGAAGGCTCCTAAAGTATTTTTCTAAACTTGAACAAAGCACTTGTGTTACATCATAGTGTAGTGGTATTTTAGAGACTTGGTGAACAGACAGAGAAAGACAGAGTGCCTCAGCGGCGTGTCGTGTGCGTTAGTAGTGGGTTAGCTCTGGGGTGGTTAAGGCACACGTAGGGATGAACACGCGTGTCTACCTGAGCTCAGGCTGTAGAAGTTTAACGGGTCGGTCACCCATGCACTGTCCTGCTTTACACTCTCCATCTCCAAATCTGTATGCCATTCACACAAACGGATGGATAGGCAGGAGAGGTGGGTAGGAACGGAGAGGGAGAGATCGTCCTGTTAGAGGAGGAACATGGCAGGAACAACAGCTTTTTCTGTTTCTCAGTCAGATAGCTTGGCATCTGACACTTGGTGGAGGAGGCACAAAAGGACATTACGCATTATGTGTGCATTGGTTAAAGTTAAATTAATATACAGGAAATGAATAAACCTTTCATAGTACATCATTGGGCAGTGAATACTACAAAACTTTGTCAGCAAATAAAATAATTTTCACTGTAAAAATTGGTGTCAGCCAGTACAAAGTATCATTAAGTGTTGCAATGACTATTGAATTTGACAACCAGGTGAGGAAGGAGGAAAAGCAGTGTGGGTAAGAAAAGTGTGTGGCCCTTAAGTGCATCCTTTCTTCCTCCCTCCTCTAATCTGTGATTAAGCATGATTAGATAGGTGAACCCAAGGGCTCCATCACATGGCTTTCACCTGTCCAGTAATTTCTAATCATTGACTACTTCAAGGAAAGAAAGAAGGATGCACTTGAACGGGGCCTGTGTTTGTGAGAGGGATAGGGAGAGGGGGGTGTATACCAGCACGCACAGGGTGGGAAGAGACTCCAGGAGGCAGGCCGTAGACCAGAGCAGGGGAATGCTGAAGTAGGGTGGGGGGCAAAGGGGATGACAGTGAAATAAACAACAAGCTTAAACATGCATGGAGCAGAGTGAAGCCGTGCAAAAAACGACATGCAAATTTCAGGTGTGTGACCAATATGGCAACCCAATGAGTGGAGATCTAAAATGGGTGGGCAAGCAAATAGGAGCCATTTCCACAGAGTTGACTTTCTTTGTGTGCATTCAGGACAGTATGACAGATACAGCACAATGCATTATTTTATTTGCATAACACACAATCTAATATGCTTAGAAACGTTGGCTTTAAATTTTGTGCACCAGATAACATTGGGCCATAACCCCTAACAACATCTGAGACGGCATAGTTATGGTGATGTTGCTATTCCTCATTACGGATCCTATGGGGTGTGTTGTTTTTTTTGTCACCACTTCCCTGTATCCTTTGCCTTGATATTGTTCCCAGCAGGCCTTGCATGGTTCTGCTCCTACCAGGCCTCCCACCTCAATTCCAAAGGGTTGGTTCTGACACTGAGTCAATGGGTGATTCACCCCTTGAATTGGATGGAAATTTTTCAAGACTGATTTAGATAGGCTTAAGGTGTCTGTGGCTGATCGAGAGAGTACATGGGGCTGAGTCCAAAATGGTACCTCCTTCCCTACATAGTGCTCTACTTTTGGCCAGAGCTCATGAGCTCTGGCCAAAAGTAGAGCATTATAGGGAATGGGATGCCATCTCAGGATATAAGATATGAATAGGATGGGATGCCATGGAAAGGGCTTGGCAGCCTGGTCATTCCGAAACATGACATAAGCTGCACTTTTCACAATCCATCTAAAAGTATTACCCATGTAAGAGGGGGTCAAAGTCCATGCATGATAGAGTTTCTATTACGCCTATCAGAATGTCGTGGCTGTACTTTCTGATTGTGATAGGGCTTTATGGTACACTCACGTGTTGAATGGCCGTGTTTGTTTTTGGACACTCATATGAGTGCGCTAGGTGGCTTATCTGTTTGCTCTGGCTACCTATAGATCAGCGATACGTGTTTGCATTGGATTAACATTGACATTGTGCAAATAGAGACATGAGACGCAAGTTTAGGTGGTTATTCAAGAGCACGATAACTATGGATTTCATTTTTCAAATGGACACTTCATACCACTATAAGATCATCACATTCAACTAAAGAGATCAGTATTATGATCTAGGTCTTATGTTTTTATTTTGAATACACAAGTCTCTTCAATCAATCCCTAGGTCTATACCGTCACTAAACTTTCCTTTTGGATTCACCCTATTGTATTGTGGAGTCAGCCCTGAAATGCATTTAAAAAGGCCAGTTAACATGAGAAATGTTTGGGTTGGTTGTGACTTCACTTATTCAGTGGTCTCTGCAATGACATGATAGGTGTTCCCTCACATTGCTCTGTGCTTTAGCCTCAGCTGGCCTAGCCGCCTGAGACAGACCGACACTTGTGTAGAGCATCACCCTTACTCCTCCACAGAGTGGCACTAGCACCTGCTGCAGGTCAGTCACCGTGACACACCACACATCCAATCCACATCATCATCACACCACACACTTACAGACGAGATCACAGTTGGGAATCCCCCCCCAATCTCACCAGACATTATCATACTCTAACATTGATATGCATTTTCCATAACCAACTGCTTCCTGCTGTCATAAATATCAGATATATCTAGTTAGTAGTTTATAGTTAATGATGTCAAAATCACAACAACACATTTTTGATAAGAACTATTATATACTTTATCCACCAAAAACAACATAGCACCCAGTGCGAGCGAACGCTAGGAGAGTCACGGACGCCTCACTGTACCTGGTTTTGGCACCGAGAGGAAATACAGTACCTGGTTTTGGCACAGAGTTGGTGACGGACTGCGGCACCTTGTCGTTTATCAGCTCCACACACTCACTGGGAAAGAAGCCAACCTGGGGAGAGAGGACAAAAAACACTTTTTAAACACACACACAGAGAGAGAGAGAGCACAAGAGTGAGCAGAGAGGATGAGTGTGTGTGAAAATGAATGAATGAATGAATGAGTGAGAGCAGTACCACTAAAGACTGATAAACAGGCTTCAGCCACTTATATCAATATGTCTCTACTGTGCATCTGGCCTTTGTTGGAGACCTCTCTCTGGATTAGGGAGTCCATAGGCAGTTGGTATAAACACATACTAAAAGGTTGGTGTGAGACCCAGGATGCCACTTGGAAATGTGCTGTGATCGTTGCGGTGTTCAGTCAAGATCATGTGCCTAATTAGCTGCCCAAGCTATGGCTTTTAGGAATGGTCTGTGCCAGCTGAAGCGGAGGTAAAGGCCGGAGGGTGAGTGTGTGTGGGGCAATGTGTGTGTGAGACTGTGTTAACATGCTGTGTGTGTATCCCAAATATTTTATATCAGAAGAACATTTCCTTCTAGTCTATAATTGGACACTGGACAGAAGTCAAGAGCAGACTGTGATAGTTTAAAATCTCTACAGTCAACCGGAAAGCAAAATATCCTTGTCGGACACAGATGTTAGTGCGTCAGGTAGCCTAGCGGTTAGGGCATTGGGCCAATAACTGAAAGGTTGCTGGCTCGATTACCTAATTTGCTCAAGGGTTGCCATACTACTATGGCTGATCCTTTAAAACAACACATTTCACTGCACCCATCCTGGTTGCGACAATAAAACATATATTTCTTTATATTATTTTTCAAATGAACATGAGTAAAACAAATAATTTCTGATTTAAAACAACTGATCCTCCCAGTGCAAATAGACATAGATGCCTCCAGGCTAGGGATGGACAGGTTTATTTGAATATGCAAACAAAGTATTTTATAACTTTTGTGAGTATACATTTTTTGTTTTTTAAAGATGCCTATTTTAGCAAAGAAAATATTTGTTCTAAATTACATGTAAATATCCATGTGACAGTTAGATACAAGGCTATACCATTACATTTGACATTCTTAATGTTGTAATGACCTGACTAGATCATAAAGGAACAATTGCCCAGACTGAGACTTGAGTTTACGAATTGACTTTACACAGGCTACTGTTTGGCCTTAGCCCACGCCAAATAAATGAAGGATACCCCACAAACCAACCGTGACCTTCTCTTGTGAAGGCCAGAGGTAAAAGAGAGAGAACAATGGCTAAACCTGGTCTTAACTTCCAATGCTTCATCCCTCTGCCCAACCCCCCTCCACGCCACTCCGCCAACCACCAGAATGCCCGGCATCAGAACATTCCAGGCATTCCCGTGATTGGCAGATAGCAGGTTGATTGCTATGTCGGACTCCGCGAACACTGGTAAATACAACACAACTCACTAATAGCCTAACACATAACACACAGCTGTCTGTGCGGGTCGCTACAATGTAATAAAACAACACACTTTTGAATGTAGTTTATATGATGTGCGCCCAATGAAATAGGCTTCATATACACGTAGCTTGTTTTGTCGGCCAAGGAAAGCGGCACCACAGTCAGACTCCATGTGTAGCAAGTGAAATGACGGATCACTAATACAACGCAAGATGGAATTAAAATGACGAAATTAAACATTAGCGAAATGAGAAGGAGTGGGCTACAACAAGCAACCAAAATCGCAGAAAAATGTAGACTCAATTAGCCAGGGTAGCTAGCTTACTTTTCTAGTCTACTCCAACTTATTCCAGTCAAGAAGAGTGTAGTATCTGGGATCTACATCGGTTTATATTAGTTACTGTGCTGTTACTAAGCAGGGGTTTTGACTAAACGAAAACTAACTGTACTCCAGTCTCCTGCCTGGTCATTTCTCCACAACACAAATATTACAAAGGGCACGGTCAAATGGGATGATAAATAACACTGTGGCTGCTACAAGTTAGCTGGTGTATCAAGTCTGACGAGCTAGCTACTCTATCTCGTCCGTTTCCATCTCACACATACCTTCCCCTC
Organism: Oncorhynchus kisutch; assembly: GCF_002021735.2. Classification (NCBI taxonomy): domain Eukaryota; kingdom Metazoa; phylum Chordata; class Actinopteri; order Salmoniformes; family Salmonidae; genus Oncorhynchus; species Oncorhynchus kisutch. Next base: position 29,100,248 of record NC_034201.2, read on the forward strand.
CCCTGCAGCAGCAGAGCTCACACATACCGTCCCCTCCCGGTATGCTCAGGTTAAAAACATATGTAAAAAAATTACAAAAATGAAAATAAATAAATAAACCATGTATTTCAAATATCTGGAAAAATGCATGATATTATTAGAATAGTAAAATTATTTCTAACGCCCATCCCTGCTCCAGGCTAAACTGTCTTCCTCAAGTCTTTGTGAGTGTTAAGAAATCTCTTAGGCTGTATAATAGAATAATATAAATCTCTATGCTGTATAATAGAATATTATAAATCTCTTAGGCTGTATAATAGAATATTATAAATCTCTTAGGCTGTATAATAGAATAATATAAATCTCTTAGGCTGTATAATAGAATAATATAAATCTCTAGGCTGTATAATAGAATAATATAAATCTCTATGCTGTATAATAGAATATTATAAATCTCTATGCTGTATAATAGAATAATATAAATCTCTAGGCTGTATAATAGAATAATATAAATCTCTATGCTGTATAATAGAATAATATAAATCTCTAGGCTGTATAATAGAATAATATAAATCTCTATGCTGTATAATAGAATATTATAAATCTCTATGCTGTATAATAGAATAATATAAATCTCTAGGCTGTATAATAGAATATTATAAATCTCTAGGCTGTATAATAGAATAATATAAATCTCTATGCTGTATAATAGAATAATATAAATCTCTATGCTGTATAATAGAATAATATAAATCTCTTAGGCTGTATAATAGAATAATATAAATCTCTATGCTGTATAATAGAATAATATAAATCTCTATGCTGTATAATAGAATAATATAAATCTCTATGCTGTATAATAGAATAATATAAATCTCTATGCTGTATAATAGAATAATATAAATCTCTATGCTGTATAATAGAATAATATAAATCTCTTAGGCTGTATAATAGAATATTATAAATCTCTAGGCTTCACTTAATGAGTTTGGAGGAAGACATGATATAAATATTTTTGCGTGCTTTAATGAAGACGTGGGAAACTGCCAAACCAAAGCCATTCCCAGCAGAGCAATTTGACAAAAACCCTTCTCTGTCATTATTGACTAATCATCTAGTCCCATCTCTGATTTACAAATCTTAACATGTGCGATACCTAACAAATCAGAGACCAGACTACACTAATAGACACTTTTAAAGAAGCGTCTATTTGCTTAGGAGTATGTAACCTACACGCTTTGCAAAATAAATGGCTTCCATCTTGTAGTAAATGTGACTGATAAGAGGGTTGAATGTGACTATCATAGGGATCCAAGGTCCAGCTGTCTTGCAACTTACAAACAGTACTATGCTATATAAAGATGTGACGCATGCTGAGCACTCAACGAAAGAAGCTCACCCTTTCCATGGTTGGATTTTCTCTCTCCCTCTTTCTCTTTGGACCCTCCAGCTTTCTTGCTCCTTCCCTCCTCCCCCTCTCTATATATATATACATATATCTCCCCCTCTCTCTCTCTCCTTGAGGCTCTGCAGGCAGGCTGATGTGTTGTGTCATACAGAAAGACGTGAGGTGCCTACCTGACCTTAAGCCACAGACTGACTCAGACTGCCTGTAGGGTGACTGACTGCCCTCCGGTGGAGATAGCAGGGAGGACATTGACATTTGCTTTGTGCGAGCAGATACAAAATCCAATCAATGCTCCACCATCTAGTGGAGCATTGACATACAATGGCATTTCCCCAAAATCCAGATTGGTTTCAAGGCCCAACATTGTGTGTAATAACCTAGTTATGACATCATTGTTGAAGACCAAATATCATGGTATGCACCAGACCATGATTCTTGGTAGGAATGAGTGCCATGATTCATAATAATGAAAAAATAGACAGATAATACCTTTGACAAAACCAAGGAATCTTCATCTACTTGATATTCCAAAATCACACACAAATAATGTTCCCTCTCTTTAAAACTCAGCATATGCACCCCTACAGTACAACAAAGCAACAGGCAACAACCGCCTCCAAGAGTCTTTAGCCTAACAGCTTCGCAAGTTCCTAATTGTCCTTCTGCAGTGTTTAATAACAACATGTTGTGAAGGCCCATCCAACATGGCTGCCCTCCCAGCTGGCCTGTATCAGTATTTTTCCCCCGGGGCAGCGAGCGGCAATGTTATGGGTCAGCTATGACCAGAACACTGCTAGGGGTCAATGCTAAGGGCACAGGAAGTTCAGCTGGATTAGATCAACAGACAACACAATATCAGGCTTTATTGTGCTCAAAGAAAGTCTATTGATCACTTTAAAATGGAATACTGGAAAACGTAGCTAGGCTAATATAATCACATCACGATCGAGAACAACCACTCTGTGTACCCATTTTGTATGATACAATGAGTATGTCTGTCTTTAACTGATGAGATAGTCCATAGAGAAATTTAACCCAAATGAACAATGAGCTGATTTGGTCTTTTGTATATGGATAAATATAGTAGAATTAGCTAAAAGGCCAAACCAAATGTGACTGAAAAGAGAAATTGATAGACACCAAAGCACAATAAAAATCCTGGCCTTGTGGAGTCTACAGTAGATCAGTAGACAGAAGATGAGTGGATGCCAAGCCATCTGTGCGCAACTTATAAACACCCCAGGTTCTAAACTGTAACACAGTAATTGTTTGTCTTTGTGTGTATGTGCTTCTGGGTCACAAACCTGAAAGCCGTGCTTGCCCCTCCACCATGTGGTGTCCTCTTTGGGGGGCATGTCAATCACTGACACAATGTCCCCAACCTGTCAGGGGAGGGAGAGAGATAGGAGGGAGAGAGAAAGGGGAAGAGAGGAGAAGAGAGGGATAGCTGGATCAGTCATTGCTAAAGAAGGGACTCACTAGTCATGCTGTGAATACATCTGAGGGGAAACATCATCCTACATATAGAGGTGGTGGGTATTATTTGCTAAGAAACGTTTGGGAACCACTAACTGCATCAGAGAGTATCTGTACAGAAGAATTGCATGTTCAATCAGATGTGTGAAAAGTAGTGTGTGAAAAGAGTAATGGAGAAACAACTCCCTAGGAACAACAATGTATTGGGGCATCTGTAGAATAGTAAATATGATGCAGATTACCTGTCATACAGCAAGATTATCACTGCATCCAAGCACAGCCATTTATCCATGACATTCCCATTTGTATCTGCACATATGTCCATGTGAGTGTGTGTACACGCATTTGTATGTGCACGTGTTGTGTTTAAATGCGGTTCAGCTCCCTGTACTTGGCGGTCACCTCGAAGGAGAGCTCGTCGGCGGCCTGTGCGATGTAGCGTTTGATGACATGGGCGGCGGCGATGGCGGGTACATTGATGGAGGACTCCTCGTGGACCAGTAAGTGGTTGCCCTTGTTATCAACCTGGAACACACACACACACAATCAAGTTAGTGTCATATTTACTGTCTGTCACTGCAGACATTACACTTAGTTGGTGAGTTACTGTTCTATTATACAACGGGTGGGGCTAATCCTGGACGCTGACTGGCTAAAACTGCATTCCAGCCAGTGTTTATTCCACACGTTACCACCAGCTAAAGCTATGACGTTTAAATGCCTATTTACTCTGTTCCATCTCACTGCGCAATCCACTGTCTCATCAGCCCAGCCAGGCAAGTTATAAACTTGATCTCCACTGTAAAAAGAATCTAGACAATATATCCCATTTCTTTTAGACTAGCATTTGGTTTTCAAATGCAGAGATTTGTATAAGCCTTGCTTTCTGTCTCTGACATTTGCAACATTGTTTCAGTATTGAAATTCATCTCCAGCTGTCTCATAGTAGTGAACGTGTAGATGTCAGGAGTCAGGATAAAACAGACGGAGGGAGATTTTCTCAGCCAGTCAAAGATCATGAAGAATCAGCATCATTTTTATGGATATATATACAAAGAAATGTCAATAGAAAACAGGTCAAATGAAACGAAGTGCAGCTACTGTAGTTTGCAGTCTTTCCAGCTTCAGTTTGAAGTAATTGTGTTAGCTGTGTCATTGGCTAGCGCCTCTGAACAACATTGTCCTGAAATAGAGCATCATTAGCTCATTGTTAAGGATGTATCCATTGTTAAGGATGTATCCAGCTCTTCGTGAGCTCTGGTCTAGTGTGTGTGGGAGATTGATAGACAAACAGACACAGACAAGACAGACAGCATGAGACACACAGACATAAACCCAGACAGAAGCTCACCTCCATCCACGTGAGGGCGGGCCCACAGTTGATCTTGTTGTCAGCGATCGCTGAGAAGCGGGAGAGGTAAGCCATCAGCATCTGGGAAACTGCCTGTGAGAGAGGAAACCAGGAACAGACAATGGGTAAAACACTTATAGAAAATACTAGTTCCACACAGTGTTGAATGACCTACAGCTACTAAAAAGGTAGTGTACAGTACCAGTCAAAAGTTTTTACACACCTACTCATTCAAGAGTTATTCTTTATTTGGGCTGTTTTCTACATTGCAGAATAATAGTGAAGGCATCAAAACTATGGAATAACACATGTGGAACCATGCAGTATCCAAAAGTGTTAAACACAAGAAAATATATTTTATATTCTTCTATGTAGCCACCCTTTGCCTTTATGACAGCTTTGCACAATCTTGGCATTCTCTCAACCAGATTAATGAGGAAGTCACCAGGAATGCATTTAAATTAACAGGTGTGCCTTGTTAAAAGTTCATTTGTGGAATTTCTTTCCTTCTTAATGTGTTTGAGCCAATCAGTTGTGTTGTGCCAAGGTAGGGTTGGTATACAGAAGATAGCCCAATTTGGTAAAAGACCAAGTCCATATTATGGCAAGAACAGCTCAAATAAGCAAAGAGAAATGACAGTCCAACATTACTTTAAAACAGTACAGTCGCAAAAACCATCAAGCGCTATGATGAAACGGGCTCTCATGAGGACCACCACAGGAAAGAAAGACCCAGAGTTACCTCTGCTGCAGAGGATAAGTTCATTAGAGTTACCAGCCTCAGAAATTGCAGCCCAAATAAATCCAAGTAACAGATACATGTCAACATCAACTGTTCAGAGGAGACTGCGTAAATCAGGCCTTCATGTTCAAAGAAACCACTACTATAGGACAACAATAAGAAGAAGATACTTGCTTGTGCCAAGAAACACAAGCAATGGACAGACAGGTGGAAATCTGTCCTTTGGTCTGATGAGTCCAAATTTTTGATTTTTGGTTCCAACCGCCGTGCAGAGTAGATGAACGGATGATCTCTGCATGTGTGGTTCCCACCATGAAGCATGGAGGAGAAGGTGTGATGGTGCTTTGCTGGTGACACTAAGGGATTTATTTTGAATTCAAGGCACACTTAACCAGCATGGCTACCACAGCACTGCTGGTAGCCAAGTATTAATCTAACAGTAAATGTAATGTCTCAAAAAAACGTTGCAGTTGTAGCCTGTGCACTCGCAATGGCTGATGTGCATTTCACATGCTCTGTATTTAAAAGCCATAACAAATATCATGGTTGTAAAATAGTTGCTATAGAGAGAACATTTATGTCTACAGCAAGCTTAGAACCTCCTCTCTTCAACAGTGACAACAGCTGTGTTTTTCCCGCAATTGGATTTTGAAACGTTATAGCCTACAATCAGAATACTTTATTTTCTTCTGGAATGCAGGGGGAGAGGGAGTCAGTCTCGCTCATCATAGAAGCAGGCCACAGCGAAACAGGCACGAGGCAGGGCAGAGACTTTAATTACAGGAATCATAATTAAGGCTATGAATGAATGAATACAAAAATGTGTTGGTAGCACTGGTGCGCTCAACTTAAAAAAGTTAGGAGCACCACATAAAATGTAGGAGCACCAGAAAATAAGATTTTTTAAATTGATTGAGATACAACCTACATGAATTACAACCTACTACTTTTGAAGCAAATGTTGACTAATATGTAACCCTGTAAATGCATGCATTTATTATAAAAGCTAAAATGTTGATACAAATAGCTGTCATTGAAATTACAAAGCAATATTAGGTTTCTACATGGTGTAAAAAGCACTGTTTGCTATTGAGATGCATTGCATTGAAAATTGTACACGGTCTCTTTAAGAATGTCAGTGACGTTCTGAGTGACAACATGCAAATCGGTCATTTATTTTTATTTGTTAATTTATTTCACCTGGCCAAGATAAAGCATAGCAGTGTGAACAGACAACACAGAGTTACACATGGAGTAAACAATTAACAAGTCAATAACACAGTAGAAAAAAAAAGAAAAAAAAGAGAGTCTATATACACTGTGTGCAAAAGGCATGAGGAGGTAGGCGAATAATTACAAATTATTATTTTTTGCAAAAATATAAATAAATATATATATTTTGCAATAAAATGTGTGGTTTGATTGTATGCGTGTTGTTTTTTTTGGGTGTGTGTATATATGTATGTGTATATATATAAAAAAAAATATTCCATTTTTTTATTCAAATGGAATAGAGTAGAACAGCAAACACACACATGGCCACTGCGCCTGCTCCCCCTCTCCATTTCCATATGAAATAGCCATTGGGTGCTGTTCGGGGGAGGGCAGGCCCACAACAATGACCGGAGTTTATTGGAACAGCACTTCACCTTAGAGACTGTTCCCTCTGTTCTATACAATACATATCTGTTTATTTTATGTGATGATAAAAGGCTCATACAATACAAATATTTTTTTAAATGTTTTCTTTCACAGTGATAGCGACTCCGACTGGGAGCCCTCGGTGCCAAGCTGCCCGCTCTACCTCTGCCCCCTCTACTCCTGCCTCCAGTGGTGTTCATATGCCACAGTTCATTACTGCAGGCATGACTGTGCCTCAGGGCCAAAAGGGCACAGCATGGAGGTGTCGTTGTGTTCTGTGTCGCATGACCTGCACCACTTGTTCAGTTTGCCTCTGCTTTACATCAGAAAGAGACAGCTATGGGACATGGCACAGGCAGCAAAATATTGTGTAGAGGACTTCCAAAGGGTGTACTGTTTTTAAAAAATTTATTTTCTAATATATTTTTGAAAATTTGTATATATATTTTTTGTGTGTTAGAATTGCTTTTTGATATGTTGTATATAGTTATTTGCACTGTTGTATATAGTTATAGGTCATTTCACCAATTCAGCCACATTTGGGCAACTTGTGTGGGACACCTGGGTGACTTCATGCTAATGTAGCTCACCCATTCCTGAAGTTATCAGTCTGAAACTTTGCACACCTACAGTTGCCCTCTTGTGTTATCCATCAAATTATCTCCAGCATCCCATCTGACTGTGTGGCTATTCTAGTACATGTGAAAGATGATGCTACAACAATAAAAACAGAAAACGTATGCTCTTTCTTTCTCTTTTCTTCCACCAGATCTACTGTGTTATATTCTCCTACATTCAATTGACATTTCCACAAACTTCAGAATGTTTCCATTCAAATGATACCAAGAATATGCATATCCTTGCCTCTGGGGCTGAGCTACAGGCAGTTAGATTAGGGTATGTCTTCAGGCGGGAAATTGAGAACAAGGGATGCAGCCATAAGAGGTTAACAAGAAGTTGATCTTTCATTTGCTGTATTGGACTTGTTAATGTGTGAAAGTTACATATTTCTAAAAAAGATTTTTGAATTTCACACGCTGCCTTTTCAGCGGAATGTTGTCGAGGGGTTCTGCTAGCGAAACGCCTGCGCTAGAAAGGATATACTGGTAAAGTTACAAGGTTGTTAACTTGCTAGCTAATGAGGTAACATGACTTAACAAGGTGCTAGTGGCCCACAAGTAGTCATGACATAGTTCATGAACGTAAAATACAGCCCACCAATGGAGATGCAACCAGCTGCAGAGCCAATGCACAATAGAAGGGAAAAAATGTAGTACTACTTTTGAACAGTTTGGGCTAGAGATAACCAGTTCTCTCTGTAGTAATGGTGTAACCACCACAGTCACGGATCAGCACTCACTTTTTTCTCTAGGATACTCAGAAATAGCGATACAGCAAAGCATAACCTTTAAAACAATTATTATCTGGGCAAAAAAACATTTTGCACAGCTAAATATTTAGGAGCACATGCTATCAAAATGGCCACACTAGAGCCATGATCATGAAGAAAACGCACTTTACTGTTTGACCAAATCATGGTTAGAGCCTCCTAAAAAAAATAGGACATTTGGAGTGAAGTGACCATGTAGAATGTGCAGCTCACACCGAAGCGACCAATTAAACATGACTTGCAACAGTCAAGTAAAAGGGTCACAAAATACAACTAAATTATCGCAGTCTGGAGCCCTGGTGTGGTCTGACTTGAGCATAGGCCAGAAAGACATGTTTGACTGAGCTCATAATGTAGCCAATCCTAATGATATTGAAAGGACGGTTGTTTCTAGTTTTTCATTGGCAACTTCTTGAGAAATGCACTATAGATGAGAGAAAGCGAGGACAAAAGGAAAGATGGAGTGGTGGAGCCCTAGCGAGGAAAATCAAACGCTCACTGGAGGCCGTTTGGAGAGGAGAGGGGAAGATGGAGAGGTTTAGAGAAGGGGGAGAGGAAGAGGGGAAAGAGGGAGAGGTTAGAGAAGGCGGAGAGGAGAAAGGTTAGAGCAGAAGAGAGGAGAGGTTAGAGAAGGGGAGAGGAGCGGGGAAGAGGGAGAGGTTAGAAGAGGGGAGAGGAGCGGGGAAGAGGGAGAGGTTAGAGAAGGGGCGAGGGAGGGGGGAGAGGTTAGAGGAAGGGGAGAGGAGCGGGGAAGAGGGAGAGGTTAGAGAATGGGGAGAGGAGCGGGGAAGAGGGAGAGGTTAGAGAAGGGGAGAGGAGCGGGGAAGCATGGAGAGGTTAGAGAGGGGAGAGGAGAGGAGAGGGGAAGATGGAGAGGTTAGAGAAGGGGAGAGGAGGGGGAGAGGGAGGTTACGAAGCAGGGGGAGAGGTTTAGAGAAGGGGCGAGGGAGGGAGAGGGAGAGGGTAGAGAAGGGGAGGGAGAGGGGAAGAGGGGAAGATGGAGGGTTAGAGAAGGGGAGAGGAGAAAGGTTAGAGCAGAAGGAGAGGAGAGGTTAGAGAGCTGAGCTCCAAAGAGAAGAGAGGAGAGGAGTAGGTGAGATTAGAGAAGGGGGAGAGAGAAAGGAGAAGGATACGTTAAAGGATAGGAGAAAGAGGAGAGGTTAGGGGAGGAGAGAAGAAGAGGTTGGAGAAGAAGAGAAGAGGTTAGAGGAGAGAAGAGCAGAGAAGTGCAGAGTGAGTCAGAGACAAAAAGAGCAGAGCAGACCATTGAGGTGGTGGGCATGGGGCCAGGCCAGACGTGGAGCCAAAACACTTTCCTGACCCTCTCCGGGAGGTTCCAGCCCGCTGCCTGCCACATTGATTCCAGTACATGAGCTGGCACTGTGCGTACCCAATCAGAACAGGGTCCACCAACAACACATACACAGAGGCCGAGTGTTATAGCCCAGAGGAAGGGGCCTAATGGGGCGCAAGCTGACGACACATGTACATGACACAGACAGCTTAGGTTTTAAAAGGACCATAGCCTCGGAGCGTTTGTTTTCTTTCCACAAGATGTGTAAACATTTATAACCAGATCAGCCCCAACTTTACCCACAGCCAGGACAAATCTGGCCACGAGGAAATGGTGAAAAAAAGGCAATTCTATATGTGAAAGATAGCATGACGTGTAAAATGACAAAGCATGTCAGAGGTTTAAAAAATGTTTTTCATTAGAGACTTCATGAGCTATCAGATCTGTCCAAATATTTAAATGAAGGACATATGTCACCTTGAGGGAGTTCAATAAAGACAAAGCTGGTTAAAAGGATCTCTGGTTAAATAAATTAGTCTCTAGTCAAATGTCAAACGTCAAACGTCACAGGGAGGGAGAGTACGTTGAAACTGACGCCATATTTAGACTCAATGACAAAGCAGGCCGCTGACTGAAAAAAGAAAAATAACAAAATCTGCTGAAAATAAAGCCCTGACATTCAAGTTATGAAAACAGTAGCAACAGTACTACAATACTAAGCACTTGATTTGGAAGGTAAGTAAGCATCTGGTATAGAAGGCTTTCTGTACAGAGCAGCAGAGGGCCTTGCATGGCCAGGTCTGCTTTGGGCTTAAAGGCTATAAAGGATAAGGAAAGGAAAGCTTTTCTTTGATGACCTGGATGCTTTCCTTGTTGGGGCTCCATTTGTTGGTTACTGTTGGTGATGAATACCCTGGCGCTTCCCACAAGACTTGTCCTATTCAGCGCACTAATCCAAAAGTGAGCCTTCTCCTCTGAGTGCCAGACAGGGTATGTGCCCCAAATGGCACCCTAGTCCCTATATAAGGCACTACTTTTGACCAGGGCTCATAGGGCTCTGGTCAGAAGTAGTGCACCATGTTGGAAATAGGGTACCATTTGGGACTCCGCCAGGCCCTCTCTTCAGCCCCTCTCCTTCTTGTCAACATGACCAAGAAAACATAGACCAAGAGGGCTAAGACTCTCCAGAAAGACAAAGACTAGAGAACATGTGGTACCACAACAGTAAAGCCAAGCACAACACCAAGGCCTTGAAGGGAAGGGAGGATGGCTAGCTAACTGAATCAATAGGGAGACTGATTGGTTGATTAGCAGTGAGTTTCCTGATTTTGCTGAATATTCTTACCAAGACTTAACGAGTCATGGAAGATATTGTATAAGGTAATGTCAGCTCATTTCAAACAGGCAATCTAGCTTCCCAAGTACAGGCCTACAAAACAGTGACAATCAAGTATTGGAATGCGCAAGCAATATGTTGGTTAGCATACTAGCTAGGCTAACACTATCCAAATACCTGCAGTAGCTAGGTACCAAAATATGCGCTTCAAAGAGGGGTCAGCAAAACAGCCTCTCGACAATACGGTTAGTGACATTTTAATTCAAGCCAATTTTCCCCTACCCCAATTAATCCTATAAGGACCTATGTGTATTAAATGCCTGAAGGCTACAATCAAATAATGACTGCTGTCTGAAATTACTGTACGCCAACTCTCTGCTATTACTTGTCCCAGCAGCAACGGACACGGATTAAACTGAAAGGTCCGACATCTCGTTCCTCCAATCACGACTGAGGTATTTCCACAGCCTTTTTTTGTGAAAACCCTAATAACCTGTTTTACCAGTAGTTTTTAGCACTGAACATCCCACTACAGAAGGACCTGTGCTTTCACTGTGGGCGTAGTAATCTGACCTCCTGAGATTAGTTCGCGCAGCCCAGTGTTTCACATTACACTTGGGACAGCTGGAGAGAGAGGTTGTGTCTCAAATGGCACCCTATGCCCTATAAACATGTTGTGCACTAATTTTGAGCAAGGCCCAGATCTGGTCAAAAGTAGTGCACTATGTAGGGAATAGGGTGTCATTTGGGACGCAGGAGCAAAGTGGTGACTGTGAAGCCTAGTCAGCCTACCTTTGTGGGAGTCTCTTTTTAGGGGCAGAGTACCAGGGCCTTTTTCCATTTACTGAAGGACTGGATGATCATATGGGTAAGCATTAACAGCCACTCCATACTTCAAAGCCTATCAATTTAGCTGTGAAAATGTGGCACAGTTCAAGAGGGCTTTCTCTGGGAAAACAACTGTAAACAGAGAGAGCGAGTGAGAGTTCCTATCGCAGCCCAGCAGGATGGAGAGGTTTTCTAAAAACATAAAACAGACTATACAGCTGCTTCCTCTAAACACCAGGCCATTAGACAGAACGATTTATTTTTATTTTTTAAAACTCGGCACAAATGGACACTACCAAATTTAGCCCATGAATCAGCCTGCCACGAACACGAGTTTGTAAAACAAGCAAATACAACATTGACATTGTGCAGGTATTTCACTCTAGGACGGACATGGACGCAAAACTGTTCTCAAGTCACCCGTCCATTGCCTCTTGCTTCTGTCTGAACACCATAATCTTGAAGGGGAAAGATAATATAGTCCTTAAAGTCGTGAGCTCTGAGGCGGTATTCAAAGTGGGAGACTGGGAGAGACCATTTGAATGGGGATATAGGGGTGTTGGGTGGGGTGGGGCACATTGGCTGTACTGAGAAAGACCGGGTATCTTACCTCGGCACGATCCCTCAGACTGTCGAATCGAGGCAGCTCAGGCAGCTGCGAGAAGCGGCGGTCATAGATGCAAAGGTGCAGGTGCTTGTCCAGGACACGGAAATCCTCATAGCTGCGCTTCACAATCCAGCTTCGGCTCTGCGGAGCAAAAATAGTAAGAGTGGGAAAGTGGGAAAGAAAAGAGAGAGAGAGGACGTTTCAAAACACAGGGGATATGCATGAGGCATGAGCCCCTGGCTGCTTTACTAGCCTGGTAACAGATACCCTCTGGGTGCCCCTCACACCCTAATTCACAATCCACTGCTGGGACGGAGTTGCAAGAAGGGGAGTCTATGATTTTACGAGGGGGGTCGGACAGGGGATATTACCTTCCTAGCTATAATCCTGCTACAGTGACTCCCCACACAATACTCCACTGTGGGACAGGGACCAGACATCTGTATGGTTCCGGATGTGGTATGGTTGTGGTTGCCCCAAGCTGAGCACCAGTCTGCCAATGTAAGGCAGTGCCAAAAAACTGATTAAAGGATGGATGGTGGATAGATGGCGGGAGGGATTGGAGAAGGGGATGAATCCAAATGGCTGGGATTATTAAGAGAGGCGGGTCAAATCTGGTGGAATTAAGAGAGTTGGACATTATATCCTTCTAGTCTCAACAGGGGGGCATTTTAATCTGAAAAGGGGATCTCCTTCATTGGACGATGAACCCGGAATCTAGTACAGAACATCCAGTGAAAAACAACCCAGCTTTAATTATATCAGATTGGATGTACTGCAATTATTCAAACCAGACATACAGTTGAAGTCGGAAGTTTACATACACCCTAGCCAAATACATTTAAACTCAGTTTTTCACAATTGCTGACATTTAATCCTAGTATAAATTCCCTGTCTTAGGTCAGTTAGGATCACCACTTTATTTTAAGAATGTAAAATGTAAGAATAATAGAGAGAATGATTTATTTCATCTTTTATTTCCTTCATCACATTCCCAGTGGGTCAGAAGTTTACATACACTCAATTAGTATTTGGAAGCATTGCCTTTAAATTGTTTAACTTGGGTCAAACATTTCGGGTAGCCTTCCACCAGCTTCCCACAATAAGTTGGGTGAATTTTGGCCCATTCCTCCCGACAGAGATGGTGTAACTGAGTCAGGTTTGTAGGCCTCCTTGCTCGCACACACTTTTTAAATTCTGCCAAATGTTCTGTTGGATTGAGGTCAGGGCTTTGTGATGGCCACTCCAATACCTCGAATTAGTTGTCCTTAAGCCACTTTGCCACAACTTTGGAAGTATGCTTGGGGCCATTGGCCATTTGGAAGACCCATTTGTGACCAAGCTTTAACTTCCTGACTGATGTCTTGAGATGTTGCTTCAATATATCTACATAATTTTCCTCCCTCATGGTGCCATCTATTTTGTGAAGTGCACCAGACCCTCCTGCAGCAAAGCACCCCCACAACATGATGCTGTCACCCCGTGCTTCACGGTTGGGATGGTGTTCTTCGGCTTGCAAACCTCCCCTTTTCCCTCCAAACATAACGATGGTCATTATGGCCAAACAGTTCTATTTTTGTTTCATCAGACCAGAGGACATTTCTCAAAAAAGTACGATCTTTGTCCCCATGTGCAGTTGCAAACCGTAGTCTGGCTTTTTTTAATGGCGGTTTTGGAGCAGTGGCTTCTTCCTTGCTGAGCGGCCTTTCAGGTTATGTCGATTTAGGACTCGTTTTACTGTGGATATACAGTGGGGCAAAAAAGTATTTAGTGAGCCACCAATTGTGCAAGCTCTCCCACTTAAAACGGTGAGAGAGGCCTGTAATTGTCATCATAGGTACACTTATCATAGGTACACTTCAACTATGACAGACAAAATGAGAAAAAAAAATCCAGAAGATTACATTGTAGGATTTTTTATGAATTTATTTGCAAATTATGGTGGAAAATAAGTATTTGGTCACCTACAAACAAGCAAGATTTCTGGCTCTCACAGACCTGTAACTTCTTCTTTAAGAGGCTCTTCTGTCCTCTACTCGTTACCTGTATTAATGGCACCTGTTTGAACATGTTATCAGTATAAAAGACACCTGTCCACAACCTCAAACAGTCACACTCCAAACTCCACTATGGCCAAGACCAAAGAGCTGTCAAAGGACACCTGAAACAAAATTGTAGACCTGCACCAGGCTGGGAAGATTGAATCTGCAACAGGTAAGCAGCTTGGTTTGAAGAAATCAACTGTGGGAGCAATTATTAGGAAATGGAAAACATACAAGACCACTGATAATCTCCCTCGATCTTGGGCTCCACGCAAGATCACACCCCGTGGGGTCAAAATGATCACAAGAACGGTGAGCAAAAATCCCAGAACCACACGGGGGGACCTAGTGAATGACCTACAGAGAGCTGGGACCAAAGTAACAAAGCCTACCATCAGTAACACATTACGCTGCCAGGGACTCTAATCCTGCAGTGCCAGACGTGTCCCCCTGCTTAAGCCAGTACATGTCCAGAACCGTCTGAAGTTTGCTAGAGAGCATTTGGATGATCCAGAAGAAGATTGGGAGAATGTCATCTTTTTGGTAAAAACTCAACTCGTCGTGTTTGGAGGACAAAGAATGCTGAGTTGCATCCAAAGAACACCATACCTACTGTGAAGCATGGGGGTGGAAACATCATGTTTTGGGGCTGTTTTTCTGCAAAGGGACCAGGATGACTGATCCGTGTAAAGGAAAGAATGAATGGGGCCATGTATCGTGAGATTTTGAGTGAAAACCACCTTCCATCAGCAAGGGCATCGAAGATGAAACGTGGCTGGGTCTTTCAGCATGACAATGATCCCAAACACACCGCCCGGGCAACGAAGGAGTGGCTTCGTAAGAAGCATTTCAAGGTCCTGGAGTGGCCTAGCCAGTCTCCAGATCTCAACCCCATAGAAAATCTTTGTAGGGACTTGAAAGTCCGTGTTGCCCAGCAACAGCCCCAAAACATCACTGCTCTCGAGGAGATCTGCATGGAGGAATGGGCCAAAATACCAGCAACAGTGTGTGAAAACCTTGTGAAGACTTACAGAAAACATTTGACCTCTGTCATTGCCAACAAAGGGTATATAACAAAGTATTGAGATAAACTTTTGTTATTGACCAAATACTTATTTTCCACCATAATTTGCAAATAAATAAATAAAAAATCCTACAATGTGATTTTCTGGATTTTTTTCCCTCATTTTGTCTGTCATAGTTGAAGTGTACCTATGATGAAAATTACAGGCCTCTCTCATATTTTTAAGTGGGAGAACTAACTACGTTTTTGCCCCACTGTAGATACTTTTATATCCGTTTTCTCCAGCATCTTCACAAGGTCCTTTGCTGTTGTTCTGGGATTGATTTGCACTTTTTGCACCAATGTACACTCATCTCTAGGAGACAGAACACGTCTCAGGCGTCTGGAAATTGCTCCCAAGGATCAACCAGACTTGTGGAGGTCTGCAATTGTTGGCTGATTTCTTTTGATTTTCCCATGATGTCAAGCAAAGAGGCACTGAGTTTGAAGGTAGGCCTTGAAATACATCCACAGGTACACCTCCAATTGACTCAAATGATGTCAGTTAGCCTATCAGAAGCTTCTCAAACCATTACATAATTTTCTGGAATTTTCCGAGTTGTTTAAAGGCACAGTCAACTTAGTGTATGTAAACTTCTGACCCACTGGAATTGTGAATACAGTGAAATAATCTGTCAGTAAACCATTTTTGGAAAAATTCCTTGTGCCATGCACAAAGTAGATGTCCTAACCAACTGGCCAAAACTATCGTTTTTTAACAAGAAATTTGTGGAGTGGTTGAAAAATTAGATTTAATGACTCCAACCTAAGAGCATGTAAACTGCAGCGGGGTAATAACTTTGCATGTTTTATTGGTATTGCGAGTAAATCCAACAGGCATCATGCTCGACAGAATGGAACAGCTCCTAAATCGTCCACCATATCTAGCTCACCCGCTTGAACTGTGCTGGCCTGCCCTGGATAGCTAATTTTGGAATCCATTGATGAAGTGATCAATTCGCCGAAGCTATTTCTGGAGTACAACACGAGAAGTCGATAACTCCATACGTGAATTTAACTGATGATACATAATCTGGGGCGGCAGGGTAGCCTAGTGGTTAGAGCGTTGGACTAGTAACCGGAAGGTTGCGAGTTCAGAACCCCGAGCTGACAAGGTACAAATCTGTCGTTCTGCCCCTGAACAGGCAGTTAACCCACTAGGCCGTCATTGAAAATAAGAATTTGTTCTTAACTGACTTGCCTGGTTAAATAAAGGTAAAATAAAAAATAAAAAAAATCTTTGGGATAAATACATCAGAGGCCAGCTGGCACATGACAAAGCAAGGCTTTTTTTAATCTGAAGAAGAGGGTGCTGGATCAAAAAGTGACAGGCAAATATAGTTGTGATGTAAGCCTCGGGTAATGTCCCAAATGGAACCCTATTCCCTATATAGTGCACTACTTTTGACCAGAGCCCTATGGGCCCAGGTGAAAAGCAGTGCACTATATAGGGAATAGGTTTCCATTTGGTACATGCCCTCGGTCAGCACCGGGCACACATGACTTGCCTCGCTAGGTCTCTGATGAGAGGGTAGCATAACTGCCAAGTTGAGGAAAAGATTTGGAGGCACGGATGGTATGCCAGATATCTTCTCCAAGTTGTGTGTTTTGTTGCTACTCAACACCTCATGAGCATCATGGATGAGGCCAATTGGTGTGATTTCAGTGTCGCTCTCCTTTCCCACGAGACCCTTCTATTTAGTTGTTTGGTTGTTTCAGCTTCACTGTTCCCACAATTTTAATCATGACCAAATGGGTTTTCAGAAATGACTGAAAATGAGCCAATCACCTACTAGCTAACACATTGGACATTCATTTGGTGTGTGGCAAGATTCCAAAGACAGAGGCTTTCCATGTGACTGTGTGTATTTGTGAGAGTGTGCATGCAAGTGAGAGTGCGTGTGTATGCAAATGTGAGATAGAGTATGTGTGTGTGTACCAAAAGTTTGGACACACCTAGACATTCAAGGGTTTTTCTTTATTTGTATTATTTTCTACATTGTAGAATAATAGTGAAGACATCAAAACTATGAAATAACACATATGAAGTCATGTAGTAACCAAAAAAGTGTTAAATCAAAAGTAGCAACCCTTGCCTTAATGACAGCTTTGCACAGTCTGGCATTCTTCTCAACCAGCTTCACTTGGAATGCTTTTCCAACAGTCTTGAAGGAGTTCCCACATATGCTGAGCATTTGTTTGCTGCAATTCCTTCACTCAGCAGTCCAACTCATCCCAAACAATCTCAATTGGATTGAGGTCTGGTGAATGTGGAGCCCAGGTCATCTGATGCAGCACTCCACCAGTCTCCTTCTTGGTCATATAGCCCTTACACAGCCTGGAGGTGTGTTGGGTCATTGTCTTGTTGAAAAGCAAATTATGGTAGTCATGCTGGTTAAGCGTGCCTTGAATTCTAAATAAATCCCTGACAGTGTCACCAGCAAAGCACCCCCACATACAAAGCACCCCCACACCTGCTCCTCCATGCTTCAGTGGGAGATCATCTGTTCACCTACTCTGCATCTCAGAAAGACACGACTGTTGGAACCAAAAATCTCAAATTTGGACTCATCAGACCAAAAGGACAGACTTCCACCGGTCTAATGTCCATTGCTCGTGTTTCATGGCACAAGCAATTATCTTCTTATTATTGGTGCCCTTAAGTCGTGGTTTCTTTGCAGCAATTCGACCAGGAAGGCCTGATTCACACAGTGTTCTCTGAACAGTGTAAAATATATGTTCATTTGTTTAACACTTTTTTGGTTACTACATGATTCCATATGTGTTATTTCATAGTTTTGATGTCTTCAGTATTATTCTACAATGTAGAAAATAGTACAAATAAAAACAAATAAAAATGAGTAGGTGTGTCCAAACTTTTGACTGGTACTCTATATGAGAAAGCACTGATTGAGGACACCGCAGCATAGCACAGCACCCAGATGATTACTCGGTCATACCTGGCAGTAGATCTGGACCAAATACTGCAGCTCCTTGGACTCAAAGCCATTCCGTGTCACTTCACTCTGTTCATCCGCGAGGGACAACTGGAATACAGAGAGAAAGGGAAAGAGGGAGAGGGAATGAGAAATTATGAGACGCATATGGTAGCTCTTGGTGTTTTGGGTCAAATGGCAGAAGGGCGTAGATGTGGACAAATGACAGAAAATTCTGTTTAAATAATCCTTTAACCTTTCTGACAATTAAACACAGCCCAGTGCTCCTATTCACAAAGCTTCTGAAAGTAGGAGTCCATTTTAGATCATAATGAATATGATTATACGAACAGGTGGAAACATATCCTAGATCAGCACTCCTACGCTTTGTAAATACGAGCCCTGTACATTTGAACCCCAATCCTTTTTTCCCCTTCTCGCGCTTCTCTCGACTTCTCCTGCTGTAGGACACAGAGAAGATGAACGTAATACCTGAAAGAGGTTGTTGTGGATGACAACAGAAAAGCTTAGAGTACCAAGCCAGCCGTCCGCAACTGACATACATGAAGTGCCACAAATGCACTGGCTGGATAGGCTACTTGGACCTATTTATTCCAAATTATTGACTGAAATTAACCTATCAACATAGTATTTACATATACAGTGTGCATAACTTCTTATTACAGGTGCATACTAGACAATGCTCCCTGCACTATTAGCAAGCTCTCATGAAGTTAGTGGGTTGAACAGTGCTAGCTAACATTAGTTGCTACTTTCTAGCTACAAGATCGTAACATTTAACAGGTTGCAGATATCTAATATCACTCCTTTTTGAGTAGAAGGGTTAAAACGTTTTGAAAAGGTGTGTGATGATTTATGCACCCTATTTATGAAGTTAGTGGCAAACGATTTCTGAACTGCAGAGGTATGTGCTAGCGCACACTGTAGCAAAACGTTTTGCAGCCGAAAACAAGCATTTCTTATTGGACAGTTCAGATAGTCCCTCCCCATTTTGGTCCGTTCGCTTCTGTTTGGTTCCTAGGGAATACGACCCTGAACTGGCTGTGAGCACATTGTCAAGACCGGACGGCAGACTCAAGTAAGATGAAGGGCGGAGGGGTGTGTCTCTTTAACAACAGCTGGTGTATGACCTCAAATGTTAAGGAAGTCTTGAGCCTTTGCTTGCCCAAGTTAGAATACCTCATATGCTGCATGTCATACTATTTGCCAAGAGAGTTATCTATTTACCACCACAAACCGATGCTGGCACAAAGCCCCTACTCAATGAGCTGTATAAGTCCATGAGCAAACAAGAAAATGCACATTCACAAGTAGTGTTTCTCACGCATGGTGATTTTAATGCAGGGAAACTGAAATCTGTTTTACCTCATTTTTACCAGAATTTCACCTGTGCAACTAGGGGTGACAAAACTCTAGATCACCTTTTCTCCACACACAGAAACGCATACAAGGCTCTCCCTCACCCTCCCTTTGGCAAATCTGACCAAAACTCTATCCTCCTGCTTCCAAGCTCAATATGGAAGTGGTCAGATGAAGCGGATACTAAGCTACAAGACTATTTCTCTAGCACAGACTGGAATATGTTCCGGGATTCATCGGATAACATCGAGTTTATCACCGGCTTCAATAAGTGCATCAACGACGTTGTCCCCACAGTGAATGTATGTATATACCCCAAACAGAAGTAATGGATTACAGGCTACATCCGCATTAAGCTAAAGGATAGAGCTTCCGCTTTCAAGGAGTGGGACACCAATTTGGACGCTTATAAGAAATCCCGCTACAACCTCTGACGAGCCATCAAACAGGCAAAGTGTCAACACAGGACTGAGAATTCTACTATGCAGGCTCTGATGCACGACAGATGTGACAGGGCTTGCAAACTATCACGGATTACAAAGGGAAACCCGGCTGCGAGATACCATGCGACACAAACCTACCAGACGACCTAAATGCCTTCTATGCTCGCAACACTGAAACATCCATGAGAGCATTAGCTGTTCCGGATGACTAAGCCCGATGTGAGTAAGTCCTTTAAACAGATTAACATTCGCAAGGCTGCGGAGCCAGACGGAATACCAGTATATAGAGCAGCCAGCCAAATAGAAAAAGTAGCCAGCCAGGTGCGTCTGAGCTCCAAAGGAGATCTATTTTGATGGCCACCGGTACATTCAAATTTATTTTTTATATTTAACCTTTATTTAATGCCTTGATTCCATTTGAAATACACAGCGAAATTATTGAATACTTTATCAAGTTTACCTCCCAGATTAGAAAATATTTGTGAGTTGACTTTAACATTAATCTGAAGACTGTTATTTATCTAATCAACTGTGTTTAATTGTTACCCAATTAAATTCATCATGTAACAATTAACTCATTAGGATGTGGGGCACCAAGGGAGCGGTTCTTTAAAGAGTTAACATCTCCCGAATTAAACTCTAAAAAGGTCTTTACCTATCACACCTATAAACAGTCAACTTGTTAATCATAACCTCGTATCATATCATCATTCTGAACAGTCGTAACCTCCTTGCATCTACAAAAACCTGAGCCTTACTTATGATTCAGTACTACACAAATTGGTTTAATCAGTTATTTACTAGTTAATTAAATGTTAACACAGGATAAACATTCACACTTAATACGTTAAAAACAGATCGCTAGCGGAATGGCAAAACATGGCTGCTTGTTACAAAAGAGATGGAGAGAGGGGGGCAGAGAGGGACAGAGACATAATACTTCGGTACATTTAGAAACTACTCTCACTTACAGTAATCATATACTTTGCACACGAACCGCCACTCAAGTCTCATACTGTTGTCAGGTATTTGGTGACTTGTCGTGTAGTCCTGAATAGAACAACAGAGTTTATTTTCCTCCCATTCCCTCCTGAAGATGCTTATTCGAAGATAGGCTAGCCGGTTGATGGTACCTAGTAGAGTGATGATTGTAGCGTAATACGATGGTTTGAGCAGAGTAGTAGAATGGTCCCACCTAAATTCGCTTTCTAAGATACTTTACTTAGGACAGCTAATCAGCCGTACCAGTGATTGTCCAGGAGGTGAGTTTAACGTCTCTGCCTCATGTTGAGATTCAGAGTTCAAACCACTTTAAGCATGCAGCTGCAGCTTCATGCTTTTCTGGTCTGATATGTTAATTCTTAACCCATCGATTTATACAGTTTCATCGAAAGGGCGGTTCCGTTAGGCTGACACGGTCTGACCTCACTCAGGGGCGTGACTTATCACTCTGCAAATTTTATGTAAAACAATTATCTCTTATGGCTCCTAAAATCCCATCCCTCATCCCCCATCATTTTTCATATTACATGCACAATGCATAGGATGGACACTTCACACATGTAGTGGGGATCCTTTCCACATTACAGTATTTCCTTTATAACATTTTTAATGGCATCACAAAATAAACTAAATTACATTCGTTCTATAGTTCGCCTCTGACCATTCCCAATGTTCTATGTTATATATTATAATATTATTATATTGTTTCAGTATTCGCTTTAGAACATGTTAGTGTTTCGGTGGGAAAAGTCTCTTGAAACAAAGGACATTCCTCTGGTGAACATTGGCGAGGGAGACTTGAATCTTTTCCTCTTGATTTACGACAGGATGCGAGGTGTTAACCCTCACAAGTTCAACCCTCCCCCTTTGCAGGTGAGATGGGGTCTGGTTGAAGTTATTCATTGCAAATCTGATCTGATCTATTTGGATCCTCACAGGACAGTCATGACATATTGTTGTGATATTCAAATAAAATCATGTTATTTGTCACATGCTTCGTAAACAATAGGTGTAGACTAAGTGAAATACTTACGGCCCCTCCCAACAATGCAGAGAAAAAAAATACAACACAATGAGTAACTATAACTTGACTATATACACAGGGCACCAGCGCTGAGTCGATGTGCAGGGGCACGAGGCAACTGAGGCAGACATGCACATACAGGCAGGGGAAAAGTCCCAACAGGGTAGACAATAAGTAGTAGCAGCAGCATATGTGATGAGTCAAAAGAATTAGTGCAAAATGGTATTGTATAAAAAGGCTATTTAAATAACTGAAAATGTATGAATTCAGTGTACTGTTGTTTTGGATATTGTCTAGGTCTAGGCCTATATGACTATGACTATTTTCTAAGTAAGAGAACAAACCAATTTAAACACTGTAAATAAGACTTTAATCTCAAGATAGTTTACATTTTAACCCGTCGTCTCTTGAGATTAAAGTCTTACTTACAGTTTAACTGCAAGATATTAATTGCCACAATGTTTGTTCTTCAAATTATGTATTTTATAAAAAATGAAGGGAAAAAAATGATGTAAATAGCCCACATTATCTTTAAAAATACATCAAAGGTTTTGTTTTTCCAGGTTTCCGTTTGCCCCAGTTCTTTAAAGTTCTCTCTCAAAATCACACTTTTTAAATAGAAACATTACATTGGATGTTCTAAGCCCACAACAATGCCTAAACCACGAGACCCTTTTTAAGGTTTGTGAAAAATCTGAGAAATTTCGATTTTTGGGTGTAGATACCCTAGCTGTTGTTTAGCGGTGGTTTTGCAGCGAAAGTAGAGTTTGTAAAACAAATACCCACTTGACACACACAGACAGGGGCATTCTCGTTGCCTTTTCAGAAAGTTGCAGGAAATACGATTCACTGATGCATTCTGTTCAATACATTTAGTATATTGTTCAATTCCGTGAGGGCCCTAATTATCATATTTGGACCAGAATGAGGCTCTCCGCTACCTATTGTTACTGCAATGATGCTCCACCATCTTCACCGAATGTTCTCATAATTTATTTGCAGATAACCGCAAAAAAAGCAGTGACATACCAGTAGCCCTATGCAAATTAGGAAGCCAAATGAACGGCTCTCACAGATTCAGTAGGCTACACTGACTGACGAGAGTCACTCACTTTAGCGTCACTGTTTGGCAAGCCCCGACATCTTAGGAAAGGAAACCTAGGAAATCCTTTGGTTTACTTGTCCCGATGCGATACCATGCCATATCATTTATTAATGGCAAACGGATATAGGATATGAACTTTATTCAGTCAGTTCAACACCATTTATAAACTAGTCAACACTTGCTGTTAAGTTATCAACATGCAGTAAATAGCCTTCTACGCACCACGATTCCGTGTGGCTGGCTATGTGAAACACGGAAAATAAGTGTGTCAGAAAACAAAAATTATGTTGTGGATTTCGACTCATCATTACATGGGATGTGCAAATTCCCTCCGTGTAAAGAAATTCTACTGCAACCAGAGATCTGTATTTAATGATGAGATGCTCGTCTCCTCCCTAACAATGGGAGTCGTCTTAAAGGCAGAAAGCAGGTGACAAGCTTAGGTCCAAAATAAGCCCACAAAAAAGCACTGGGTTAATTTTGTACAGAGTGAAACCTCTCACTTGGCCTCTTCTTCTCAGCTGCATTTCCCTGTCATCGATCACTTTGTGACTGACAGGCACCTATCCTCTCAATAGATCCCTAGAAGGTGCATATAGTTAATTCTAGAGGGAGAGGGCTCGACGGACTATCAAATTGAAACTTAAATGAAAAGTAGACTATTTAATATGAAGTGGAAAACGTAGCCAGCTGAAAATGAGCCCATAACTGGCCGATTAGCCAGCGCTAATGGAAAACACTGGTAATACCAACTCGTTTCATGCAGACCACCATTGTCCCCGTATCCCAAGAACAAAAGGTAACCTGCCTAAATTACTATCGCCCAATAGCACTCACATCTACAGCCATGAAATGCTTCGAAAAGCCGGTCATGCTCACATCAACACCATCATTCCATGGACCCACTCCAATTTGCATAGCACCCAAACAGATGAATCAATCTCGATTGTACTCCACACTGCCCTTACCCACCTGGACAAAAGGAAAACCTACAGTTGAATTCGGAAGTTTACAAACACTTAGGTTGGAGTCTTTAAAACTCGTTTTTCAACCACTCCACAAATTTCTTGTTAACAAACTATAGTTTTGGCAAGTTGGTTAGGACATCTACTTTGTGCATGACAAGTCATTTTTTGTTGTTGTTTACTGACAGATTATTTAACTTATAATTCACTGTATCACAATTCCAGTGGGTCAGAAGTTTAAATACACTAAGTTGACTGTGCCTTTAAACAGCTTGGAAAATTCCAGAAAATGATGGCTTTAGAAGCTTCTGATAGGCTAATTGACATCATTTGAGTCAATTGGAGGTGTACCTGTGGATGTATTTCAAGGTCTTTCAAGGTCTCAGTGCCTCTTTGCTTGACATTATGGGAAAATCTAAAGAAATTAGCCAAGACCTCAGAAAAAAAATTGTGGGCCTCCACAAGTCTGGTTCATCCTTGGGAGCAATTTCCAAATGCATGAAGGTGCCATGTGTAGGACTGATCACTGATGAGGCAGCCTATAGGGAGGAGATCAGAGACGTGGCAGTGTGGTGCCAGGACAACAACCTCTCCCTCATCGTAAGCAAGACTAAGTAGTTGATCATGGACTACAGGAAACGGCGGGGCGAGCACGCCCCCCGTCCACATCGATGGGGCTGTAGTATAGCGGGTCGAGAGCTTCAAGTTCCTCTGTGTCCATATCACTAAGAAATTTAACATGGTCCACACACATGAAGAGGGCATGACATTAGCTCTTCCCCGTCAGGAGGCTGAAAATATTTGGCCCTCAAAAGTTCTACAGCTGCACTATTGAGAGCATCTTGATTGTCTGCGTCACCGCTTGGTACAACAACTGCAAGGCATCCGACCGCAAGGTGCTACAGCAGGTGGTGAGTACGGCTTAGTACATCACTGGGGCCGAGTTCCCTGCCATCCAGGACCTCTATACCAGACGGTCTCAACGGAAAGCCCCAAAAATTGTCAAAGACTCCAACCACCCACGCCATAGGCTGTTTTCTCTGCTATCGCAAAGCAAGCAGTACCAGTGCCTCAAGTCTGGAACCAACAGGATCCTGAAAAGCTTCTATCCCCAAGCCATAAGACTGCTAAATAGCTAATCAAATAACTCCCCGGACTACCTGCATTGACCCTTTTTTGCACTAATGCTCTTGCACTGAATCTATGCATAGACACTGGACTCTACCCACACACTCACACATACTTACACAGACACTCCTGTCATGACGTTGGCCTCTTTGAGTATAGGAACCCCATCCCCCTCTCCCTGCCTCCCCCCTTTCCTCCTTCAACTAGGCTGCTGTGGTCAGAGGTCGTAAATTCCTGAGAAGACCTCATGGACACACAGTTATAGAGAGTAGTTTTTCATGGAGACAAAGGAAATCCTTCCACCTCACAGAACTTGAGGTACGAACAAATTTCATGTTCCGGAGAAAGTGTAAAAGATCGGTGAAGAATCCAGCTACGAACTGGTCCGTTTGTCAAAACTTGGGAAGCTCATGGGAGACTGTGTAGCCACATTACCATAACGCTGTTTGTATAATAGCCCCAGATATGAGGTTTACATCTAATTGTTGTATAAGATGAATGAGTGAGTATGATACTGTTTATACAATTTCACAATGTGATTTTGGACTGTTTAATGAAGGAAAACTCAAAAAGGGAATAAATCATTAATCAGAAGACTATTGATCAGATATGAAAATACCTGAAGGGTTATATTGGGAAATTATAACTTTGTAATCTGAATACTTTCCTTGGTGTCCCGACTTCATAGTTAATTACAGTTACATGATTATTCAGTTTAATCGCGTAATACTAATTACTGGAATCTTTGATAAAAACTAAGTCTTCAATTTAATGATAGTAAAGACACGACACTCCAAAACACTTACACGCACAGACACTACATACGGCCACACACACACACACACACACACATAACATGTGCACACATGCATACTGTGTGCACATGCATTCTTCCACATTTTGTTATGTTACATTCTTATTCTAAAATGTATTAAATATTTTTTTCCTCATCTATCTACACACATAATGAAAGCAAAAACAGGTTTTAAGAAATGTTTGCATATTTATAAAAACAAAAGAGAAACATCAAATTTACATAAGTATTCAGACCCTTTACTTAGTACTTTGTTGAAGCACCTTTGGCAGAGATTACAGCCTTGAGTATTCTTGGGTATGACACTACAAGCTTGGCACACCATGTATTTGGGGGAGTTTCTCCCATTCTTCTTGGCAGATCCTCTCAAGCTCTGGTTGGATGGGGAGCATCGCTGCACAGCTATATTTAGGTCTCTCCAGAGATTTTCAAATCAGGTTCAAGTCCAGGGTCCGGCTGGGCCACTCAAGGACATACAGAGACTTGTCCCGAAGCCATCAGACCAGAGAATCTTGATTCTCATGTCCTGAGAGTCCTATAGGTGCCTTTTGGAAAACTACAAGCTGGCTATCATGTGCCTTTTACTGAGGAGTGGCTTCCGTCTGGCCACTCTACCAAAAAGGCCTGATTGGTAGAGTGCTGCAGAGATGGTAGTCCTTCTGGAATGTTCTCCCATCTCCACAGAGGAACGCTAGAGCTCTGTCAGAGTGACCATCGGGTTCTTGGTCACCTCCCTGACCAAGGCCCGTCTCCCCGATTGTTCAGTTTGGACGGGTGGCCAGCTCTAGGAAGAGTCTCGTTGGTTCCAAACTACTTCATTAAAGAATGATGGAGGCTACTGTGTTCTTGGGGACCTTCAATGCTGCAGACATTTTTGGGTACCCTGCCCGAGATCTGTGTCTTGACACAATCCTGTCTCGGAGCTCTGGGGACAATTCCTGGCTTGGTTTTTACTCTGACATGACCTGTCAACTGTGGGACCTTATATAGACAGGTGTGTGCCCTTCCAAAACAGAATGCACCTGAGCTCAATTTCGAGTCTCATAGCAAAGGGTCTGAATACTTATGTAACTAAGGTATGTTATTTATTTTTAATACATTTGCAAAAATGTCTAAAAACCCATCTTTGCTTTGTCATTGTGGGGTAGTGTGTGTAGATTGATGAGGGGAAAAAATAATTTTATAAATTTTAGAATAAGGCTGTAACCTAACAAAATGTGGAGAAAGGGAAGGGGTCTGAATACTTTCCGAATGCACTGTACATGGCTACCTCAATTACCTCTTACCCCTGCATATCAACTCAGTACTGGTGCTCCCTGTATATAGCCATTAGGGTTAGGCGTTATGCAGATTTTCGTACCATTTCTGTAACATACTGGGGTATACAGTATTCCTGGAAGTACACACAAGGGACTCTATGTAAAAATAAATATATAATACAAGCACAAAACAACAGGAGGGGATTGAATGTCTCTGCTGTAACCAAGAAGCTTGATCTTGACATCTAGCAAGTTAGCAAACCAAATGCATAGCTGGAGCCCTGAGCTGGATTTATATATTTGACACATCTTAGATTTCTTAGTTATTCTTAACTTAGCATACAGCATACATTATTTTTTTTACGGTATTGAAAATCATAAATCATATTTTTATCTTTAAATCGGCATTGTTGGAAAAGGACCCGTAAGTAAGCATTTCACCGTTAGTCTACACCTGTTTATGAATCATGTGACAAATAACATATTTTATTTTATTTGCGCACTGGACCTGACAAACTTATTGATACATACAGTAGTAGGCCTACTTTACCATCAGTTATTTGCAATCATTTTATGCTGTAGGCCAAGTGTCATACATTCACATTGTAGGCCTAACACGTTTTTGTCGAATACACAGAATTTTTTTCTAATTTCATGGAACATTCCAGAGTTGCATGACATTTTCGCATAATTTATAGCTGAGAAAGCTAAGTAGTGAACAAAAACCAGTGGCCTCACTTTCTCAAGCCATTGCTTTGGCATGTGACACCTTACAACACTGACAACATCTATTGCTTAGCTACGCTGCAAGCACAATAAAATAGTTCCATTACTTCAATGCCAATTAGTGACCAAACAAGCCATTGTTTTCTTCCTAATTGAAAGCTACTTGCCTATATATCTCCCAATCAATCCCTTGGAAATTCCTTTAGGAAGGACAAGCATATAAAATGTAACACACAGAGGGGATATAACACAATGTTGCTATTGCAGAGACCATGTTTAACAATCCACCATTGATTGCTAGACTATGTAGTGAATTGTATGGTTTGTGTGTTCCTTCATACACAGTGTACAGACCACAGACATACACAGCACAACAGTCGGTGTTTATCCCCATCATTGCATACACACAGATTACAGATACACACATGAACACAATCAAACTGAATGGCCTCCGCTGTCCTTTGTGCCTGAAGAGGTCTGCTCCGTATCCTCCAGGCACCAGAACCCGATCCGCACCCCAATCCATCCCTGTGATTGACATGTCATTATGAAACGAGCTGGGCAATGCGTCCAAGCACTGACCTCCGAGAGCGAGTGAAAAATAATGGTATTGCATGTTTACACAGTTAAACACACACACGCACTGGGTTTGGTGGGGTCTTTGTGTAACGATGAGCAAAACAAACCTAGACCCTTCAGATTCCCCCATTGCTATGGGGTGGTAGACACAGCAGCCGCTTTAGACAATAGACAGCTCAGCTCTAGCCAGGTTAGCATAGAAGTTGTTAATACACTAGTCCAGGTGCAGTGGGACTGGTGCAGGACCAAACCCAACATGGTACACAACAACAGAACAGAACACCGATCAGTAGTAAGCTGCCTTTACCATTCAGAGCAGAAATTTGTGCTGTTGATTTATAGGATAAACAGTGGTATGCTTTATTTGAATCTGGGGCTGCCACTTGGTTAAATTTACCCTTGAATATGTGTGATACAATTATGCCACTTTGACAGTGTTGAGGGCTGAGGGGCCTCCTCTACTGCAGCTGAACTGCTGTGGATATGGATAGTATAGATTGCATACAGCCAATAGCCACTAGGTCAACCCGCTAAAGTGGTGACGGTCATGATGTGGGCTGGCTAAGCTTGACAAACAGACGTGAATAATTTCAAACAGGTCACAAGATCGAAAAACGAGGCCAGGTTCAATATGCACCTCGATCCACACTGTTAGCCCACTTCAAAACAGACACATCATGGAAAAGGCCTCTATATTAGACACACTAGCAACAGAAGCTTACTCAAATGTGACCCAGCATTCAGACAAGAGACTCGAATCATGGGGAAATGACATGGCTCTGTCAAACAGTCAATTTCAGTGCGTGGATGGAGAGTCATCCTTGAAAAATGGCAAAAAACAACCACACATTTAGGGTCTACATTTCGAAGAGCTTCATTAGTGTCCTTGGCATTAGCCTCTAAGTTTTGGAATGAAATAACTACAGATATAGCATCTTGTCAGTTCCACGTGATACGTCAGTAGGTGGTTGTGAGGGCCTTTTCACCTCCATCTATGGAGCCAGCAGGTTTACTGTCTGTACAAAACAATTGTCAAGGCTACGTGTGGGACGCAAAATAGCAGGCTTGGTTTAAGTACCACTGTAGCTCCAGACGGCTTGGCACAGCCTACTGTTTGCAGCGACTCCGCTCTTTCACTTCCTCCCTCTCTCCTTCTTCAGTGTTTTCACTTTTGTTAGCTTCCACTCTTCTCATATCAACTCTCTCTCCCTATTTCTTCATCAGTGTTCTGTGTTTTCACTTTCGTTAGTTACCGCTCCAACTCTTTTTCTCAACCCTGGGGTCTAAAATCTCCAAACTGAAGTGGTACGTTTGCTCAATTAGTTCTACAGACAAAGAACCTTGAGTGAGCTCCAAGCTTGACAAAGAGCTACAGAGGAGAAAGTTGTTTGTTCTCTAAGAGCTTAGAAAGTGTGCTGATCAAACAATGTTCGGGGATGAGGGAGAGAGACAGAAACACACATGGAAGAGTTTTTTGGGTCTCATTAAAGTTGACTTAATGTAAGAGATGCTGGAAAACAGCTAACGGTAATCCCCGTCCAGTTTCTGTGGGCTCGTCCCAAAAAAATGCATGGTAGTAGGAGAGAACATGACCTAGTTCATCGTTCTCTGCAAGCAGAGTTCAATAATGGTAGGCTACATGTACAAATGCACTTGCACACACATACACTGTCAAACAGACTGTGTCTCTCTCACACACACACACACACACACACACACCTCATTACCGATGGCGCTCAATGACAGTTCAGTGAACCGGGAGCGACACAGCAACCAGTCTATTGTTCAGCTGGGATCCCTGCTGCTGAACCACACGTTAAAAACAACTTGTTCCGCTCCGTAAAAAAAAGTGACTAATTCCAACACCCAGCCAGTGCATGTCTAGCAGTGAAATACTGACTTGTCCATTAAGACTAAATCCACCACAGTGACAGAAGACCATCCACGGTGGCCTTGCTGCAGAGAGAGAGAGAATGTGTGTGTGTGTGTGTGCAGACGTGGGTGAGCAGCTATTACGGCCTTCTAGCTCTGTAGTCTCTGAAGAATAAGCTCAAAGCTAACCCACCTGCTATATTTTTGCCTAAAAAAAGCTTTCACTGACACACTGTCACTGAGAAAGGAGAGATAGACGAGAGAGAAAGATATAAAGAGGAAGAGGGAGAGAGGTCCTCTCAGTCAGTACTCACAGCATTAGAGTCCTGTTGCCACTGCTTTGGTCATAAGGCCTTTTGTTTGTTTCCCTTCACGGTGCCTGCCGGGGGCTGAACACAGAAAGAGAGCCCCCCTACTGAACACATACACACACTGAGTCCGTCCTCCCGCTTTAGCCTGGAGTATCCATGTCTCACAGTGTGTGTGTGTGTGTGTGTCTCAAAGTGGCCTGTTCTCCAGTCCCGCAAGCCTCTGTTCCCCTCGCGTCCGAGAACAAATCCACTCTCCAGGATACAGATACAGCACCGTCTCCTTGCAAGCTCACATACACTCTCTCTCTCTCTCTCTCTCTCTCTCTCTGTTTGTTGTCCCGTGTGTGTGGAGTGCAACCCCTCCCTGTGTGGGATTCAGAGAGAGAGGAGGAAGGCAGTGGTAGCACCAGCAGCAGCTGTAGAGCAGTGGTTTGTTGGGTTTGGAAGATTCCACGTCGGGACCTGTGTGTTTTTCATCCCATCTGTTTTGTTCTCTCTTTCGCCATCTCTCATCCCAGTGAGGTTCTCTAGGTTCCCTTCTCTCCCTCTGTTCTTACTACTTGGTTAGCCCTTCCCCACAGCATATTTTACACTCAATTTGTCAGGCAGAAGTAGTAGTTGACGAAAAAGCGGTTTTCTTTCCTTTCTTTTTCCTGCCCTGCGCTAATCCGCTCTGTCCGTCTTTCAACCACATGCTTTCTCACTCTCCTCTTTTCCTCACTCGCCCCCTCCCCCATATCTCATTGGTACAGTCCCCAGGACAAAGCAAGAGGGTTGGAGAGAGCCAAAAGAAACAGAGGGGAGGGGTGTGTAGATGTGGTGGGGAGGAGGGGGATGCCCTTGCAGGAGAGCAGTTCTTTTCTCCAGCATGTGCAGTCTTTCAATCTTTTTCTTTCCTTTTTCCATTTCTCCTCTGGCCTGTGGAGGGGCAGAGGATTAACAGCACAGTGCAGACCCCTCAGTGAGAATCTCCCTATCACAAATAATAAGCAGAGTTGAGAGGACAGACACACACCAGCCTGTGATCAATCCCAAAAAAGCTTGAATTATGCAACCTTTACACTTGACTGTCAATGTCCATTTACATTTGTTATAAATTAAGAGATTTTGCAACCATGTTCTTTCGACCAATCGACTGCTAGAAATGTTAGAACATGTATTTTCCCATATACAGTGGGGAGAACAAGTATTTGATACACTGCCGATTTTGCAGGTTTACCTACTTACAAAGCATGTAGAGGTCTGTAATTTTTTTATCGTAGGTACACTTCAACTGTGAGACGGAATCTAAAACAAAAATCCAGAAAATCAAATTGTATGATTTTTAAGTAATTAATTTGCATTTTATTGCATGACATAAGTATTTGATCACCTACCAACCAGTAAGAATTCCAGCTCTCACAGACCTGTTAGTTTTTCTTTAAGAAGCCCTCCTGTTCTCCACTCATTACCTGTATTATCTGCACCTGTTTGAACTCGTTACCAGTAAAAAAGACACCTGTCCACACACTCAATCAAACAGATTCCAACCTCTCCACAATGGCCAAGACCAGAGTTGTATAAGGACATCAGGAATAAAACTGCACAAGGCTGGGATGGGCTACAGGACAATAGGCAAGCAGCTTGGTGAGAAGGCAACAACTGTTGGCGCAATTATTAGAAAATGAAAGAAGGTCAAGTTGACGGTCAATCACCCTCGGTCTGGGGCTCCATGCAAGATCTCACCTTGTGGGGCATCAATGATCATGAGGAAGGTGAGGGATCAGCCCAGAACTACACGGCAGGACCTGGTCAATGACTTGAAGAGAGCTGGGACCACAGTCTCAAAGAAAACCATTAGTAACACACTACGCCGTCATGGATTAAAATCCTGCAGCGCACGCAAGGTCCCCCTGCTCAAGCCAGCGCATGTCCAGGCCCGTCTGAAGTTTGCCAATGACCATCTGGATGATCCAGAGGAGGAATGGGAGAAGGTCATGTGTTCTGATGAGACAAAAATAGAGCTTTTTGGTCTAAACTCCACTCGCCGTGTTTGGAGGAAGAAGAAGGATGAGTACAACCCCAAGAACACCATCCCAACCGTGAAGCATGGAGGTGGAAACATCATTCTTTGGGGATGCTTTTCTGCAAAGGGGACAGGACAACTGCACCGTATTGAGGGGAGAATGGATGGGGCCATGTATCGCGAGATCTTGGCCAACAACCTCCTTCCCTCAGTAAGAGCATTGAAGATGGGTCGTGGCTGGGTCTTCCAGCATGACAACGACCCGAAACACACAGCCAGGGCAACTAAGGAGGGGCTCCGTAAGAAGCATCTCAAGGTCCTGGAGTGGCCTAGCCAGTCTCCAGACCTGAACCCAATAGAACATATTTGGAGGGAGCTGAAAGTCTGTATGGAGGAGTATGTATGGAGGAGTGGGCCACAATTACAGACCTCTACATGCTTTGTAAGTAGGGAAACCT
Organism: Oncorhynchus kisutch; assembly: GCF_002021735.2. Taxonomy (NCBI): domain Eukaryota; kingdom Metazoa; phylum Chordata; class Actinopteri; order Salmoniformes; family Salmonidae; genus Oncorhynchus; species Oncorhynchus kisutch. The sequence goes on from NC_034201.2 coordinate 29,133,412, forward strand.
GCAAAATCGTCAGTGTATCAAATACTTGTTCTCCCCACTGTATTGACACACCCTAGGCTCTCCAGAGGGTAGTGAGGTCTGCACAACGCATCACCGGGGGCAAACTACCTGCCCTCCAGGACACCTACACCACCCGATGCTACAGGAAGGCCATAAAGATCATCAAGGACATCAACCACCCGAGCCACTGCCTGTTCACCCCGCTGTCATCCAGAAGGCGAGGTCAGTACAGGTGCATCAAAGCTGGGACCGAGAGACTGAAAAACATCTTCTATCTCAAGGCCATCAGACTGTTAAACAGCCACCACTAACATTGAGTGGCTACTGCCAACACACTGTCAATGACACTGACTCTACTCCAGCCACTTTAATCATGGGAATTGATGGGAAATGATGTAAATATATCACTAGCCACTTTTAACAATGCTACCTTATATAATGTTACTTACCCTACATTATTCATCTCATATGCATACGTAGATACTGTACTCTATATCATCGACTGCATCCTTATGTAATACATTTATCACTAGCCACTTTAACTACGCCACTTGGTTTACATACTCATCTCATATGTATATACTGTACTCGATATCATCTACTGTATCTTGCCTATGCTGCTCTGTACCATCACTCATTCATATATCCTTATGTACATATTCTTTATCCCCTTACACTGTGTATAAGACAGTAGTTTTTTTGGAATTGTTAGTTAGATTACTTGTTTGTTATTACTGCATTGTCGGAACTAGAAGCACAAGCATTTCGCTACACTCGCATTAACATCTGCTAACCATGTGTATGTGACAAATAAAATTAGATTTGATTTGATTTATGTGTTTTAATAAAATTAACTATATGATTGAGCTTGTCTGACACTTTAAGCTTAAGGTTTGATGCCTCAAGAGGTCACCAGAGATCTAGATAACCAGAAGGAAAACATTTTTCACCTGACCAAACTATTCTCTCGCTTTTGCAGATTCTGCCATTACTCTCCTGACGTTGCCGGTAATAGGCTACAGGAGGAGTAGGCAACCTTTCTCATGTGCGTGCCAGTTATGGTTATCATATACACATTTTTGTGAAACAGTTTAGTTTAATTTATAATGTCTTCGCATCTCAAAATCATTGTTGTGGTTAATCAAAATCTACCCAAATCTAAATGAAAATTATACAAACCTAAAAAGTTGCCATTGCCAACTACTTAAAAAACAGCTTACAAAAAGTCAACAAATAAAACATTGCAGGTAGAAAATGTCCTGACAAAAATATCCTATAAATCATATTGGCTACACATTGCCTGTGTGCAACAAGCTTGAATCAACATTGTATCAACTATTAACTGGGGCGGCAGGTAGCCTAGTGGTTAGAGCATTGGAGTAGTAACCAAAATGTTGCCAGATCAAATCCCCGAGCTGACAAGGTAAACATCTGTCGTTCTGCCCTTGAACAAGGCAGCTAACCCACGGTTTCTAGGCAGTCATTGACAATAAGAATTTGTTCTTATTAACTGACTTCCCTAAAAAAATAACAATAAATATATATATATATATATACATACACACATACATAATATTTAATTCAGTACAGAACATTGTAGACAGTTTAAATTACCCTATCCTGAAGCTCAACTTTCCAAATACCCAGGAATAAAAGGCAACTCTAAAATGTGCAGTTTTGTCACACAACACAGTGCCACAGATGTCTCAAGTTTTGAGGGAGCATGCAATTGGCATGCTGACTGCAGGAATGTCCACCAGAACTGTTGCCAGAGAAGTGAATGTTAATTTCTCTACCATAAGGTGCATTCAACGTTGAATTTGGCAGTACGTCCAACCGACCTCACAACCGCAGACCACGTGTATGGGGTCATGTAGGCGAGCAGTTTGCTGATGTGAATGTTGTGAACAGATTCCACATGGTGGCGGTGGGGTTATGCTATGGGCAGGCATAAGCTACAGACAACAAACACAAGTGCATTTTATCGATAGCAATTTGAATGCACAGAGATACTGTGACGAGATCATTGTCGTACCATTCATCTGCCTACATCACCTCATGTTTCAGCATAATGCACGGCCCTATGTCACAAGGATCCGTTCTCATCTGAGTGGAGAAGTGCAACTGAAACACGAAATGTATCTGATGCCGAGAAGAAATTACAATAAGCATTTTACATCTGCGTTTACAAAACGCAGCAAGATATTTCTTGTGCGTTTTATATTTTTTCCTTCGTGAAAAACTCAGAATGCTGCATTAATGCGACCCCTAAGTTTACCTTGCCAGTTAATCTAAGTAAGTGGCTGAATTAATAAGGTAACGGGGCATCATATTGTGTTAGCTTTCTGCCGTGTTTGAGAAGTCAAAGCTCTTTGGATGAGCTATTTGTACAGCTGTACAGTCTCTTACACTGCACCAAGTACGAACAAACAAACTGCTGCCATTGACCTAAGCGAATTGCAGGCGTTTCAAATAATGCAGGGATTCGGTACGAAGAAGCATAAGCAACTTTTTGTTTGTTTGCCAGAGAGAAGTGGGGGGACTGCAGAGGTAGATGAGGTATTTGGAGTGTCCCTCCCACACAACAAACTTCACATGCTGGTATTTTTGTCAGGCTGTAGAAAAGGAGGCTTTCAAGTGCTGTTCACCTTTGGGGCTACACTGCAGTGCTTCAGAACAAACAGAGAGAAACATTGAAAGATATATTCAATATGACCAACTGGAATAATAATAATTGTAATAATTACTTTGCTGTACCGTAGTCTCTTAAATGCCATAGGAATAGACTGAGGACAGATTCGTGACAGTCCTGTTGCACCATTACTACAAGGAAAACGGCTTGTTTCTAGACCAAACTTTTCAAATACTATGCTACCGGCATCATTTTTTGTTGTTGTAACTGTACTCCTACATCTCTTTATCTCTTTTTCAACTTAGGAGCACAAATGTCAGCCTGTATGGACTGGACGGAGATCGCAGCAGTAAGTGGATGAGATTAAGGATCGGGAGTGGAGTGTGAAAAATTGCAAAGCTGCTTATGAAACAAATAACATAGCAGTTGACTTACTCACTGTACACGCTGTTACTGCACACACAAGCACAGTGTCACGCAATGACACAAACATAGGCACACAGATGTGCAGGTACACAAAGACATGCGTATGTCAGAGGCTGGTGGAAGTCACTATAGGAGGATGGGCTCATTGTAATGGCTGGAATGGAATTAATGGAAAGGAATCAAACACATCCAACATATGGAAAAACATTTGACTCAGTTCTTTTTACTCCATTCCAGTCATTACAATGAGCATGTCCTCCTATAGCTCCTACAAGACTCCTCTGGCATACACACGCACACAGCATGTCAAGATAGCACTGAAAACACTAGGACTGTTTCTGCTGCTGTGACGTCACTAAGAGTAGACTACATTGACAGGGCAGGCTGGCAAGCATTCATTGGGGCTAAAAAATTATTTACACCGAAGCTCCGAGCAGCTCGTCAATATGGTGCCACTGCCCTGTTATGCACGGAACTCTCCAGCAGCATAGTGCTATGCTGACTCTTTTGCAGCATGGTACTTTCCTAGTTTCCCCAGTAGTCACACACTGCAAATGACTGCTGTCTCCGTAATAACCGTTAGAATAGCAAAACTGTGCTGCCATAGAAATAGAATGAACAGAACGGGCATCCACGTTCTTGTCAATGATGGCATAATGGATGGCCTGGCGGCCATTGCAAGTGTACCCATAGGAACAAAGCAGAAAGTAAAAAGCAGGACATGTACCCATCAAATGTGCGAACAGTACAGTAAATATAAAATTCACTAAATCAACAGTGTAATGTTAGGATTCAGTCTCATGTCAGGTGACCTTTGGTCTAATAATTTTCCCATAATCTCGAAACTGTTCCCTTTCAATTGCTACAATGGTTATGCATATGCTTTTCATATTTCTTTTGTAAGAAACATTTCAATTTAGCCCTATCCATATAGGCCAATTCCCACAAGTGTAAACGTTACGAGTGTATCGTAACCTAATACATCAGATAATAATCACTGAGCTCTATTTTAACAGAGCGGTGCAGTTTTTTGCCAAAACTTGAGGATTTTACATGTTGTGGTGGACACCTTCAAAATTGTTTCCGCGGGTTGCAAATAAGCTAAATTAGCATGACAAGAGCTGAATTAAATGTAAAAGCCTTGAAAATAAAATCTCAGTGCTCTGTTGACATTTCACAGAGATATGCTTGTTTGTGAGAAATCTTTGAAAAAATTATTTAGCATTATCTGAAAAGTGTATACTTAAATATGAAAATACCACATGTCATGTCTCAAAATCAATATCCATCTTTCCTCTATATTGTTTTATGTCCTGCGGATTCGAGAAGGAAGATGATGAGCTCAACAGGAAAGTGAGCCTGTCAGGTAGCCATCATTCTCGCACCACGTTCAGCCTAGCTGACGTAATGCTGTGTCCAATTTTCCTAATTTTGGACTTTTTCTCCCTCTGGCCTCTTGATTTAGTCACTATAATTTTGGACATTCTACAAGTGTAAAAACATGAGATTTGCACCATTGGTTTTCTTAGAGGATTATCTACACAATAAATTATTGAACAAATTGGTCAAAATATTAGTTTTTGATTTGACACCCTAGTCCATGTTACCGCAGAAACGGACTCAACTGCACGAACACCCGGCTGTCCCGCCTTCAGGGAGCTGTTTGTAAAAAAATCAATCAATAAAATAACAGTTGACGGTTATTTTATTTTCATGACGGTCTTCATTCATAACCGTCGGTTACACAGTAAGTGTGCCAGTTCTAGGTAGCCTACATTAGATTAAGCTTTGCAGCAATGCTAAGCTAAGTGCACTGTACAGTAGGGGGGAGTTTCGCATGGGCACAGTTGGAGTGTGGACGTCCCAAGTTGTAGATCATGTACTGGGACAAGGAGACCCTCAGCTCCGCTAAAACCATTGACAACTGTGTGCTTTTTAAGTGATTGTTAAAGATGCACTACACAGAAATTGCTCCACCATTTCCTGGTTGCTAAAAATAGTTGACTAATTTCAGTTAACGTGACAAAACAAGCAAGTATAGTGTACAGAATCATTATACCATCTAAACCGCTGTGAAATATATTTACCATATTAACCAAAAATATTTTTTTCAGCTGTTTGAAGCTGGTGTACAAAACCGAAAGTAAAAGACGCAAGAACAAAACTTAACAGAAAGCATAGAAATAACGCACATCTACTGCTTCGTAGACTTTCAATGAGAATGACAGATCTAAAACACACATTTCTATGTGAATTTGGTCGGGTAGCCCAAAAAAGTTACATATTGCAGATTTAACTATTTGGTTGTAATTTCATCACCTCTTGAAAAGCATGTCAGAACTATGAATTTTGGATTATTCCATGCAAAACAAATGCAACATTTAGCTCTATCATCAGCCTTAGGCGTTTACAGCAAGTAACTGCATGCTTTCATGACCAGTAAACATCAACTGATCATGTTGAGGGAGATACGTGAGGGTAGCCTCATGATATGTCAATATTGGATACTATTAGTTGGATATTTGAGTGATACAAAATAAAAGTAAACTATACCTGACAAGTACAAGTGGTTTAGGTTAATTTCCCACGTTCAACACCATAGTGCCCACATAGCTCATCACTAAACTAAGGACCCTGGGACTAAACACCTCCCTCTGCAACTGGATCCTGGATTTCCTGACGGGCCACCCCCAGCTGGTAAGGGTAGGCAACAACATCTGCCACGCTGATCCTGAACACTGGGGCCCCTACGGTGTGCGTGCTTAGTCCCCTCCTGTACTCCCCCGTTCACCCACGACTGCGTGGCAAAGCACTACTCCAACAAAATCATTAAGTTTGCTGATGACACAACAGTGGTAGGCATGATCACAGACAATGATGAGACAGCCTATAGGGAGGAGGTTAGAGACCTGGCAGTGTGGTGCCAGGACAACAACATCTCCCTCTATGTGAGCAAGAAAAATGAGCTGATTGTGGACTACAGGAAAAGGAGGGTAGAACAGGCCTCATTAACATCAACGGGATGTAGTGGAGCGAGTCGAGCGTTTCAAGTTCCTTGGTGTCCACATCACCAACAAACTATCATGGTCCAAACACACCAAGACAGTCATGAAGAGGGCACGACAACACTTTTCCCCCCTCAGGAGACTTAAAAGATTTTGCATGGGTCCCCAGATCATCAAAAAGTTATACAGCTGCACCAGAGAGTCTCCTAACTGGTTGCATCAACGCTTGGTATGGCAACTGCTCTGCATCCGACCGTAAGGCACTACTGAGCGTAGTGCGCACGGCCCAGTCATAGACTCACCCAAGTCTAGGAAGCCAGTGGCACCAATGTGTCGGAGGAAACACTGTTCAACTGACGACTGGGGGACAGCCTGCAGGCACCCGGCCCCCCACAAGGAGTCACTAGAGCGCGATGAGCCAAGTAAAGCCCCCCCGGCCAAACCCTCCCCTAACCCGGACGACGCTGGGCTAATTGTGTGCCACCCTATGGGACTTCCGATCACGGCTGGTTGTGATACAGCCCGGGATTGAACTGATATTGCAGGCGAAAACCTGAGGAAAATCAAACCAACATTGTGTCAATATTGCCAAAGCAACAATGTATACAATATACATTGTAATACAATTATAAACAATAACAAATCATAATATAAAATGGCAGTAAGTAATAATACAAAATTAATGACAAAAATAATAATAAAATGGTAAGTCAATAGTAGAATGTAATGTAATAAATCTAAAAATATAAATATGGAAAATGAAACTATAACTACCTTATAACTAAATAACGGTCATCTTCACCATTACATCACTACTAGAACTACTAGAACTACTAGAACTATCATCATTACCACTACTACTACCACCACCACCATCACCATCATATAAATGTTGAAAAGATTTGGACTCAAACTGCAGTCTTGTCTCACACCTCGACGTTGTGAAAATAATTATGTTCTTTTTTTTCTGTGTACATACATTTATTAAGTCATACACCCTACCACCAAGCCCACTTTGTAGAATTTTGTAGAATAGCCCTTCGTGCCAAATAGAATCAAATGCTTTCTTAAAGTCAATTAAGCAAGCAAAGATTTTGCCCTCTTTTTTTGGGTGGACGTGTTTATTAATTAGTGTGTGTAAGGTGTATGGTCAGTATTTGACATTTACTTATTACATTTTTTTTCTTGAAGAAAGGTTTGAATTCTTGAATTCAAAATGCTACAGAAAACCTTTCAAGTTAATTCTTACTCAAATTCCCCTGTAATTATTGGGGTCTGATTTGTCTCCACTTTTGTGGATAGGGGAGATGAGCCCCTGGTTCCAGACATCAGGGAAGCAGCCAGAAGTTAAAACCATGTTGAACAATTTAAGCACAGCATTTTGCAACTCAGGTGTGCTCTTTTTCAGCATTTCATTTCTGATGTTGTCTAGACCACAAACCTTCTTTGATTTAATAGATTTGAGCTTTTCATTTAGTTCTTGTTCGGTTATTGGGTAATCTAATGGATTTTGTTTGTCTTTAATGACTGATTCAAGGATGTTCAATTTTTCTTGAATTTCTAATTGGTTCTGTTGTAAGTCTTTTTGCGGGATGTTTTTGTATATATTATCAAAATAAGTTTTTCAAATTCCTACATCTTGTATGGTTAATTCTTGTGCTTAAATTGTTCCACGTCCCAGAACTGATTTTGGTCAATTGCATTTTCAATTTCATCAAGTGTCTTGTTGGTATAATTCAATTTCTTGCATTTCAGTGTTTGTTTATACTGTTTCAGAGTATTCATATTGTAGCTCTGGGTTGTTTTGCTGCTTTGTTTGTCACGGCCGTCGAAAGTGGACTAAAGTGCAGCGTGGTGAGCGTACATTTTCCTTTTATTTAAAATGTTGCCAACAAAACAACAAACAAAGAAATAACCGTGAAGCTTACAGGGCTATAGTGCCACTAACAAAAGTCAACTACCCACACTGAAAGAAGGGAAAAAGGGCTACCTAAGTATGATTCCCAATCAGAGACAACGCTAGACAGCTGTCCCTGATTGAGAACCATACCCGGCCAAAACATAGGAATAAAGAAACATAGAAAACAAAACATAGAATGCCCACCCAAATCACGCGTGACAATGTTTTTCGTTTGACATTTGTCTTAGGTGTTTTCTAATTGTTTTACATTCATTATCAAACCATTTGTCAGAAACATTTTATTTTTTGTTTCTGATGTTACATTTCTTTGGTTTTCTCAAATTTGCTTTCGATGCTGCTTTTTGGAATATGCAGTTGATGTTTTGTATAGCCAAATTGACACCATCTTTATTGTTTTGGTACTGTGAGTTATTGAAAAACTGTATCGAGTTAAATGTTTCAATGAATCTCTCTGCACTGTTTGGAGCCCATCTGTACGATTGGTTTATGTTGTAGAGTTTAAAAAAATTAATATTGCCGGTTAATTTCTTCAGAAACACGTTGATCTGACTGTGATCTGACAATGGTGTCTGTGGTCTGACAGTGAATGCACTAATGGAGGAGGGGTCAATGTCAGTGATGGCATACTCGACTACACTTGTCCCAAGAGCTGAGCAGTAAGTAAACTGACCTAAAGAGTCCCCTCTGATTCTACCATTAACCATGAACAGGCCTAAAGCTCGACAGAGATGCACTAACTCCTTCCCATTTTTGATCAGTATTTGGTCAGGACTGTTTCTATTATTTATAATAGGGCTACCGTACAAGGAGGGGTGTCCAAATATGTGGTGGTTACCTCCCGCATCAGTGTAGTCAGGCTCAGAACCTGTTCTTGCATTGAAATCTCCAAAGAAGCACTTTACCCTCTGCCTGAAATGTAATGATTTCTGTATGGAGATTGTCAAAAAAACTGATGAATCTGGAGGAGCATAAGCTGCACATATGTATACATCATTGTCACAATAGATTGTACCTTTGTTAAGTTTTAGCCAAACGACTGGTACCTTTTTAAATTTCATTCAGTGCTAAGTCCTACTTATGCCAAATGATGATTCCACCTGAGTCTCGGCCCCGTTTAACATTTTTATGTTTGATTGATGGTAGTAAACTTTCTCTATAGCCTGAGGGAAACTGAGTATCTATGTCTCCACAACACCATGTTTCCAGCAGGATTAGGATGTCCTGTCCCTTGATGTTTTTAATCAATTCTGGATTTGTTGTTTTATAACCAAAATGTGAAGAGTATAGGCCCTGGATACTCCAAGAGCTGATGGTTAATGATCTCATTTATAATAAATGATATTCACTGGTTTGTACATTGAAAAATAAACTAATAATAATTATGTACACACACACAATTATAATACCGGTGCCAATAAAATTAAGAATAGTTGTAAACAAATTAATAAGAATGGAATAAGATTGCACAAAAAATAAGTACAAGTAACCCTGTGTGTGTGTGTGTGTGTGTGTGTGTGTGTGTGTGTGCGCGCGTGAATTAAAGGGTCTGTCTAGCTCAGTAGTCTGCATATTAGTTGCAGTAGTTGGCGCACCTCTCCAATCTCTGATTGTTCTAGGTGTCTTTTGCCAGAGGTTACCTCAGCATATGTAGGCTGATGATCTGAATGATACATGGTGTGGACTGCATCATGTGGTGTACTTCTCTGAAGGACAGTGTTCTGTCCGATCCTGGAGTAGTGGCCAGCGCTGTGTTGTGATGGGCCAGGTCTAGTAGAGCTGTGTTGTGGTGGGCCTGGTCTAGTAGAGCTGTGTTGTGATGGGACGGGTCTAGTCGTGCTGTCCTGAGGCGGGTCTGGTCTGGTAAATCTGTGCTGTATTGGGCCCGGTCTAGTAGAGCTGTGCTCCGTCTAAGCCATGTCTGGCTCTTTTCTCCTGGGGATGGTGGAAGTACTGTTGTTTCAGAACGTGGGGCGGGAGACCTCTGTTGCTGGGGTGATGGGTGTGTGGATCCCTGCCAAGTGTTGCATCTTTTAGGTCCTTGGCAAAGGTTCTGATACTGTCCTGATCAAGATGTACATTATCGTATAAGTGTGGACATGTCAGAGTGGGGTGGTGAGCCGTTCTGACGTTGAGCAGTGAAGCACAGTCCACAGTGATCTGTTGATTTATTTTGTCGATCAACTTTCCTGGGAAGTATTTTCTTGGTAGGAGGGTTGACACAACTATACTGGTTGTTGGGAACATAGCCTGCGCCCGTTCTGCCACTCTTCTCACTGCCCCAGGTACATTTTCAACTTTGTCATGAAGGTTGTTAGTGCCAGTGTGGATGATGATGTTGTCGGGGGTGTCAATCCTGGTCTGACTGAGTAGCTGCATTGCACTGTCAGTTGTAGGACACCAGAACTTATACACCTGGTGTCTAGTGATAATCTTTCCTGGACTAAGAACTTCCCATTTGAATCAATAAGGATTGCAGTTGTGGGTGATTGTCTGGGTGGAGCAGACTGGGAGACTGGTATTCTGACCTGGACTGGAGCAGACTGGGAGGCTGGTATTCTGACCTGGACTGGAGCAGACTGGGAGGCTGCGATTCTGACCTGGGCTGGAGCAGACAGAGGCTGGTTGGCTGACCTGGGCTGGAGCAGACTGGGCTAGAGCAGACTGGGACGCTGGTTGGCTGATCTGGGCTAGAGCAGACTGGTAGGCTGGTGCAGTGTCATCAGGTAATGTGGTGCAGGCCATGCTGGTCTCAGGTTCTGCTTGTGTTGTACCAAGCTGGTGGACATGTTCTCTAGATGCAGAAGACATAATGACCCGCTGCTGGTCAATGTACCTATCTCTTTGTTCTAGCTCCTTTCATGTTGTGCTCACATGGTCTCTGAGGTCATCATTTGTCTGACTCAGTTTGTCCTTTCTGCTTTCTAATTTAGCAATAGATGCTCTGCTCTCCTCCCTGAACTGTTTCATCTCTTCTTTAAGTTTCTGGACAGTGTCCTCCTCTTGAAGCTTGTTCTCTCTGAGTTCTATGACCTCTGCTTCGACTAGAGAGAGGGTGTTGTGGAAACGTTGCATAGCAGGTGTTTTTAGTGTTGTAGACATGTCCTTGGCTCTGTCTGCTGCAGGTGAGGAAGGTAGAGGGACACTGAGGGCTTCTTGCTGGGTCACAGAGACCGTTGGGGCCTGCTTTTCTCTATCTCCCTCCTTGACTTTTTCCTCAGTTTCTGAGACCTTTTAGGGTAGCAAACCTATTTTCAAAAGCCTGGAGGCTTGAATCATTGCCTTGTATCAATACAGTTCCATTATTATATACGTTTATTGTTTGATACGTGTTGCTCTGGTCAGCTTCTTCAAAAATGCTGATCTGACATCCTTGGCTGATGCCTCTTTTTTTTTTTGAAAGGGAAATGGTTGCAAGTAAGCCTTTTCCATATGTGCCCTCTTTAGGTATTAAAAATTACATTTGCTCTTGTTTTGCAACTGGTAAGATCTGCAAACGGGCATTCATGGTTCTGTCCCATCAACAAACCTTTGAAGCTTTTCTTAGCTTTCTCTGTTTGGATGTCTGGTGGGTAAACAATTTTCATAGCAACGCTTCTTGTATTATTGTCTCTTGTGTCTTTAGAGGACTGTTTCACTTTGATGTCCTTTTTCTTCTGTCCTTATTTTGTCTTTCTTTTCTTCTGTTAACTAGATATTCTTAGGTAATTCTTTGTTAGCTAGCTAGCTTCTTCCAGGAGAGTCCCTAGCAACTGGTAAAGAATCCAGCTAGCTAAGATAACTGTACAATTTTATGAAAAATTGTTCCAAATCTGTTCAAATCTTCTTTGCTTGTTTTGTCTCCTATTCAGTCTTGCAGTTTTCTTTCGATGTACTTCACTCTAAAAACCATGTAAATTTCAATATTTGAAACTCCGGATCTCTCTCTCTCTCTCTCTCTCTCTCTCTCTCTCTCTCTCTCTCTCTCTCTCTCTCTCTCTCTCTCTCTCTCTCTCTCTCTCTCTCTCTCTCTCTCTCTCTCTCTCTCTCTCTCTCTCTCTCTCTCTCTCTCTCTCTCTCTCTCTCTCTCTCTCTCTCTCTCTCTCCCTCTCCCTCTCCCTCTCCCTCTCCCTCTCAACCTCCCTCTCTCTCAACCTCCCTCTCTCTCTCTCAACCTCCCTCTCTCTCTCTCAACCTCCCTCTCTCTCTCTCTCTCTCAACCTCCCTCTCTCTCAACCTCCCTCTCTCTCAACCTCCCTCTCTCTCAACCTCCCTCTCTCTCAACCTCCCTCTCTCTCAACCTCCCTCTCTCTCAACCTCCCTCTCTCTCAACCTCCCTCTCTCTCAACCTCCCTCTCTCTCAACCTCCCTCTCTCTCAACCTCCCTCTCTCTCAACCTCCCTCTCTCTCAACCTCCCTCTCTCTCTCTCTCTCTCTCTCTCTCTCAACCTCTCTCTCAACCTCCCTCTCTCTCTCTCAACCTCCCTCTCAACCTCCCTCTCTCTCTCTCAACCTCCCTCCCTCTCTCTCTCTCAACCTCCCCCTCTCTCTCTCAACCTCCCTCTCTCTCTCTCTCTCTCTCATTTGATTTATTTATTTATTGAAAACAGTGATACATGCCATCTGAGAATGACAGGATTTGACAGGATTTGTTTGCACAGAAGTCAGTGTGGAAAACTTGTTCTTTATCCAATGTTGATTTTGAATTATGCAAATTATTTTTGTATTACCACTGTGAGATTGTGCTGGTTGGTGGAGCTCCTGGTGGAGAGGGAGAGAGGAGAGTCAATGCAGGATTCTGCCCACCACGATGCTACAGTATATTCCTTGAGTATCTCTCCTGTGCTAACAAGTGAGACAATGCTGACCTCTACAGGACGTGGAGAAGTATTACATCAACATTCATCATCACACACCAATCAGAGGGGATAAGTTACCAAGCTACTTCTGAGACCCTATAACAGGATTCAGATGGTTCTTGTCCTCTTCCAGTGCTTGCAGATCTGTCTGTGTATCATTATCCGTCTGTGTGTGTAAGCATCACCACAACAGTGGAGCAACACCACAACAGTGGAGCTCTGGGCTCCCCGGTGGTATTGCAGCACCTTCTGTGTGTGTTTTGCCTCCACCTGCACTGGGAGGGAGCCATTGAGCCAGGCTCAGATAATACACCTCTCCTTTCACCATATGGAGATGCACTCAATAGAGGTAGGAGTCAGCAGAGGTGGGAATTAGGCATTATGTATAGCGAATTTATGATGTAATATACATTGGGTAATAGTGCACACGTGACTGGTGGAAATACCTCTCATGCTAACCATGCAGATTTGGTGTTTAATTTTTAATAAAGGCATTGGATTAGGTTAGAAGATTTGTATTACTCGCTGCTCGTGTTGCTTCCCTCCTATTCTCAGTTTAGAATGGATGCTGAATATTTTTGCACAGAGTCAACAGAAACCAATATCAGATTTTCTAAGGAGAAATGCTTAGTAAAGCCCACCAGAAAAAAACAGGCTAACTTGCCAACTATTAACACAGGGTCTAGCTGTGCTGACAAGAAGAGACAACATAGCTAAAAATAATAATAGCATCCTCACCACATATAGCCTATTCCACCAGCATACACTAGAGGTAAACCGATAAATTAGGGCCGAATTCAAGTTTTCATAACAGTCGGTAATCGGCATTTTTGGACGCCTATTATGGCCGATTACATTGCATTCCACAAGGAAACTGCATGGCAGGCTGACCACCTGTTATGCGAGTGCAGCAAGGAGCCAAGGTAAGTTTCTATCTAACTAGCATTAAACTTATCTTGTAAAAAAACTATCAAGCTTCACATAATCACTAGTTAACTACACATAGTTGATGATATTACTAGGTTAACGAGCTTGTCCCACATTGCATATAATCAATGCGGTGCCTGTTAATTTATCATCAAACCACAGCCTACTTCGCCAAACAGGTGATGATTTAACAAAAGCACAATGGTTGCACGGGTGTACCTAACCATAAACATCAATGCCTTTCTTAAAATTAATACACAGAAGTATATTTTTTTAAACCTGCATATTTAGTTCAAATAAATGCATGTTAGCAGGCAATATTAACTAGGGAAATTGTGTCACTTCTCTTGCGTTCATTGCAGGCAGAGTCAGGGTATATGCAACAGTTTGGACCGACTGGCTCGTTGAAACTAATTTCACTGAAAGAATAAATGTTTTGTGTTTGAAATGACATTTTTATTATATTATAATTAAGTCTATGATCCTGTCTCAGCCTCCAGTATTTATGCTGCAGTAGTTTATGTGTCGGGGGGCTAGGGTCAGTTTGTTATATCTGGAGTACCTGTCCTATTCGGTGTCCTGTGTGAATCTAAGTGTGCGTTCTCTAATTCTCTCTTTCTCTCTCGGAGGACCTGAGCCCTAGGACCATGCCCCAGGACTACCTGACATGATGACTCCTTGCTGTCCCCAGTTCACCTGGCCGTGCTGCTGCTCCAGTTTCAACTGTTCTGCCTTATTATTATTCGACCATGCTGGTCATTTATGAACATTTGAACATCTTGGCCATGTTCTGTTATAATCTCCACACGGCACAGCCAGAAGAGGACTGGCCACCCCACATAGCCTGGTTCCTCTCTAGGTTTCTTCCTAGGTTTTGGCCTTTCTAGGGAGTTTTTCCTAGCCACCGGGCTTCTACACCTGCATTGCTTGCTGTTTGGGGTTTTAGGCTGGGTTTCTGTACAGCACTTTGAGATATCAGCTGATGTACGAAGGGCTATATAAATAAATTTGATTTGATTTGATGATATTTGATAGAGCAGTCTGACTGAGCGGTGGTAGGCAGCAGCAGGCTCATAAGCATTCATTCAAACTTTACTGTTTGCCAGCAGCTCTTAGCAATGCTTGAAACACAGTACAGTGTTTATGACTTCAAGCCTATCAACTCCTGAGATTAGGCTGGCAATACTAATGTGCCTATTAGAACATCCAATAGTCAAAGGTATATGAAATACAAATGGTATTGCGAGAAATAGCCGACGCGACATAATTCATATAATAACTAGAACCTCAAACTTCAAAACTGGGAAGCAAGGAACTTAAAATGTTAGCTTTTTTTACATGTCACATATTGCACTTTTACTTTAGTCTTCAACACTGTGTTTTTGCATTATTTACAACAAATTGAGCATGTATCATTATTTATTTGAGACTAAATAGATTATATTAAGTTAAAATAAAAGGGTTAATTCAGTGTTGTTGTAATTGTCATTATTACAAATATATATATATATATATATATATATATATATATATATATATATATATATATATATATAAATAAAAATTGGTATATGCTTTTTTGGGTCCTCCAATAAATCGGTCTTGGTGTTGAAAAATCATAATCGGTCGACCTCTAGCATACACCACAATAAACAAAGAGGTGGAGTCAAATGACCACTGTCTTCATGAACTGTGTCATCAGAAAAGACTAAGACTGGGATATACTCTCAAAACAACACCACCGTTTTCATTGCAATATCAATATAGTGTATCACAACCAAGGTTGGAACCTTATCTACCACCACAGCACACCAGACAGTCCAACATTTTAGGAAAGCAGAGCACTGTGGTGCTGCTATGTTAAGTGTCTGATTACCTGGATTGTGCCAAAGTCCACATTCTCGTAGTGGAAGTGGGCACACTCAGCCAGCATGGGGAAGTGGCCTTTGGTGAAGGACAGTCTGAAATACAGAGACGGACTGTGGTTAGGATGAAGGCCTTAGGCCTAGGGGTCTGATAGATAATGAAGAGAGTAAAGGAAGAGGGAGGGTGGAGAAGAAGAAAACATAGTACAAGAGAGGAGGAGAAAAAGGGCAAAAATAGATTAAATCCAGTAGAAAGGGCAAAATTGAAGGAGAGCGGGAGAGAGAGACTGAGAAAGGGACATGTGTGAGGGACACAGATAACAAGAGTGAGGAAGAGACAGAAAGAGATGTAGAGCGATAGCTGAAGAGAGAAAAAGGTCGCAAGAGAGAACAGGGTGGGAGCCGAAAGAGAGAGAGCAAAATGGAGAGAAAAAGGATGATCGATAGAGAGAGATGTATAGTAGATGTGAGGAGTTAAGGCGGTATCAGAAGGCCCATAGCAGGGTAAGTCTACTCGGTCAGATGGTCCACTCACTTCTTGACGTTCTTGACCTTCATGCTGGCCGTGCTGCTGCAGGAGCGCAAGAGGGGCTCGGCGCTCAGCTCGGGGACCTCGGCACTCCGCGCCTGCATGTTGGAAAGGAAACAGACATACTCGTCAATACATGACCTGTGACTTCACCTCTGACAAACAACTCCATATGAGTTGACCTGCATGCGAGAGAAACCTAGGGACAGTGCAAACCAAACCAAATTTGTTCAAAGAAACAATTCCAGGATGTAGTGACTGTTGTCAAAGTAGCTACTTAATATTTTTGTATTTTTCATGTTAATTGGATAGAGACAGTGAAAGAGTGGAAGAAAAGTTAGGAGAGTGTATTAGAAGGGCAGTCGGTTGGATTCAAACCTACCAAAGGCAAGACCACTCCAGGCCCCTACTAGCTACGTTTGACCCAACATGGTAAAGTCTGACCCCTGACAGAGTCTAATCTGTGACCAAGTGAGGTTAAAACGCACTTGACAACATTACAGAAAGTCATCCTGTGTGGCTAAAGTCAACAAGGGAAAACAGAAACACCAAGCTAACAGAGAGAGAGAGAGACCTAAAGAGCAGGAACCCAGACTTAAAATAAATTGGAAATACAGACATTGTCATCTCACAAGAAACATGGTATAGAGACCACTGGTTGCTCTCTAGGTTACAGAGAGCTGGTAGTCCCATCCACCAAATTGCTGGTAAAAATCTGTCGTTCTGCCCCTGAAAAAGGCAGTTAACCCACTGTAACTTGCCTAGTTAAATAAAGGTTAAATATATATATATATTTTTTTTATAAAATAAAGGGTGAATCACTAAAACAATAAAGAAATACACTACAGAAAAAAATGGAACAACACGTAAGAAATTAGCTCAACGTAATTGCGAATCCATAGAATCTAACCATTTCCGGGAAAATTGGAACACACTAAACAAACAACACCAAGAGTTATCTATCCAAATCAGAAATGTGAGGGTTAACCACTTCTCCAATCTTTTTGGCTGTAGAACAAACAGCAAAAACATGATGCCTCACGAGTGACAAACAAAGGCAAAGTCATCTCATGCTTTGATGATTTCAAAAAAGCTTTTGACTCAATTTGGCACAAGGGTCTGCTATACAAATTCTTGAAAAGTGGTGTTGGGGGGAAAACATACGACATTATAAAATCCATGTACACATAATGTGCGGTTAAAATGGGCAAAAAACATTTATTTCCACAGGGCCGTGGGTTGAGACAGAGATGTAACTTAAGCCCTACCCTCTTCAACATATATACAGTTGAAATCGAAGTTTACATACACTTAGGTTGGAGTCATTAAAACCCGTTTTTCAACCACTCCACAAATTTCTTGTTAACAAACTCTAGTTTTGGCAAGTCAGTTAGGACATCTACTTTGTGCATGACAAGTCATTTTTAAACAATTGTTTACAAACAGATTATTTCACTTATAATTCACTGCATCACAACTCCAGTGGGTCAGACATTTACATACACTAAGTTGACTGTGCCTTTAAACAGCTTGGAAAATTCCAGAAAATTGTGTCATGGCTTTAGAAGCTTCTGATAGGCTAATTGACATCATTTTAGTCAATTGGAGGTGTACCTGTGGATGTATTTCAAGGCCTACCTTCAAACTCAGTGCCTCTTTGCTTGACATCATGAGAAAATCAAAAGAAATCAGCCAAGACCTCAGGAAAAAAAAGTGTAGACCTCCACAGGTCCGGGTCATCCTTGGGAGCAATTTCCAAATGCCTGAAGGTACCACGTTCATCTGTACAAACAATAGTATGCAAGTATAAACACCATGGGACCACGCAGACGTCATACCGCTCAGGAAGGAGATGCGTTCTGTCTCCTAGAGATGAACGTACTTTGGTGCGAAAAGTGCAAATCAATCCCACAACAACAGCAAAGGACCTTGTGAAGATGCTGGAGGAAACAGGTACAAAAGTATCTATATCCTCAGTAAAACGAGTCCTATATGGACATAACCTGAAAGGCTGCTCAGCCAGGAAGAAGCCACTGCTCCAAAACCCCTATAAAAAAGTCAGACTACGGATTGCAACTGCACATTGGGACAAAGATCGTACTTTTTGGAGAAATGTCCTCTGGTCTGATGAAACAAAAATATAAATGTTTGGCCATACTGACCATCGTTATGTTTGGAGGAAAAAGGGGAGGGCTTGCAAGCCGAAGAACACCATCCCAACTGTGAAGCACGGGGGTGGCAGCATCATGTTGTGGGGGTGCTTTACTGCAGGAGAGACTGGTGCACTTCACAAAATAGATGGCATCAGGAGGAAAATATGTGGATATATTGAAGCAACATCTCAAGACATCAGTCAGGAAGTTCAAGCTTGGTCACAAATGGGTCTTCCAAATGGACAATGACCCCAAGCATACTTCCAAAGTTGTGGCATAATGGCTCAAGGACAACACAGTCAAGGTATTGGAGTGGCCATCACAAAGCCCTGACCTCAATCCCATAGAACATTTGTGGGCAGAATTTAAAAAGTGTGTGCGAGCAAGGAGGCCTACAAACCTGACTCAGTTACACCAGCTCTGTCAGGAGGAATGGGCCAAAATTCACCCAACTTATTGTGGGAAGCTTGTGGAAGGCTAGCCGAAATGTTTGACCCAAGTTAAAACAATTTAACGGCAATACTACCAAATACTAATTGAGTGTATGTAAACTTCTGACCCACTGGGAATGTGACTAAAGAAATAAAAGATTCTCTCAACTAAAATAAAGTAGGGATCCTAACTGACCTAAGACATGTGAGTTAGCATAGGTCCCTAAGACATTTTTACTAGGATTAAATGTCAGGAATTGTGAAAAACTGAGTTTCAATGTATTTGGCTAAGGTGTATGTAAACTTCTGACTTCAACTGTATCAACACATTGGCAAGAGAACTAGAACAGTCTGAAGCACCTGGCATCAACCTACTAGAATCTGAAGTTAAATGTCCAATGTTGGCTGATGATCTGGTGCTTCTGTCCCCAACCAAGGAGGGACTACAGCAGCACCTAGATCTTCTGCACAGATTCTGTCAGACCTGGGCTCTGACAGTAAATAATGGTGTTCCAAAAAGGTCCAGTTGCCAGGACACAAATTCCAATCTAGCCATAGAGCACAAAATCCAGCAAAGAGCCATTCAATTCTACAACCACCTAAAAGTAAGCGATTCCCAAACCTTCCATAACAAAGCCATCACCTACAGAGAGATGAATCTGGAGAAGAGTCTCCTAAGCAAGCTGGTCCTGGGGCTGTGTTCACAAACACAAACAGACCCCACAGAGCCCCAGGATAGCAACACAATTAGACCAAACCAAATCATGAGAAAACAAAAAGATAATTCTTTCCATTGTGTCAAGTTAACAAAAAAAACAGGAGCAAACTAGAATGCTATTTGGCCCCAAACAGAGAGTATACAGTGGCAGAATACCTGACCACTGACACGGTCCAAAAATTAAGCAAAGCTTTGACAATATACAGACTTAGTGAACATGGCCTTGCCACTGAGAAAGGCTGCCGCTGGCAGACATGACTCTAAAGAGAAGACAGGCTATGTGCACACTGCCCACAAAACAAGGTGGAAGCTGAGCTGCACTTCCTAACCTCCTGCCCAATGTATCACCACATTAGAGACACATATTTCCCTCAGATTACACAGACCCAAAGAATTAAACCAAATCCAATATCTACTGGGTGAAATATCAGTGTGCAATCACAGCAGCAAGATTTGTGACCTGTTGCCACAAGGGCAATCAGTGAAGAACAAACTCCATTGTAAATACAACCCATATTTATTGATTTTTCCTTTTGTAGTTTAACTATTTGCACATCATTACAACACTGTATAAAGACATAATGACATTATTTTGTGTACCGTTTACTGTTCATTTTTATTTCACTTTTGTTTATCTATTTTACTTGCTGTGGCAATGTAAACATATGTTTTCCAAGCCAATAAAGCCCATTGAGAGAGAAGAGAAAGTTTGGTCTCTTTCTAGCTGGTTGCAGACAAAAACCGGGAAGGCGATAAGCATGATTGGCAATGAGGTCAGAGACAGGAGCCAGGTGGGCCGGTGTGCAGATAGCATCATGTCAGGCCTGCAGTAGCTGTGAACGGGAATGTAGAATCGCTTAGCCTGTGTGCCAGTCTCTTTCTATTCTTTCCGCTTTAGCCGACTCCAATGTTATTGCTGTTTGGCATCGAAAATGATTCTGCTTAAGCAAAAACAGAGTGACGAGCAGGCTATTAAGAACTACTCGGAGCAGACAAACACTGGTAGCAACCTCTTCAGTACTTCCCCAAGGGGAGAGGCTTATCAAGTCTAGCTAATACATTCTCAGAAGTTCAGCTGTACCTATAAAATATTCAACTGTGTCTTGAAGAAGGCGAGGGCTCATCAAGGCTTGCTAAATAAAGGAATACAGTGCAGGTGTTGCCAAATTTCACCTGGGTTGTTGGATAGTATGCAGTCATCCATGTCGAATTAAGTGACAATGAATGGGAAGGATTCTGCTTATGTATTGCATTTAGGCGTTATCAACATATATTTATTGACTAACTACTGGTAAATTAGTTAGTCAACTTACAGCATGTCCATTTATTCATGTAGGTCTATTTTTTATAAATTGTACTTTCATTTAACCACTGAAAACACATTCTCTTTTGCAATAAGACCAAACCAATGTTCTGTTAACAATGTGCCCTCAGTCAATCGTTGTGGCACGTCGAGAGCTTGGCAGACTTATTTATCGATTCATCCTCTGAATTGCAGCATACCACTGCCTGCCACGCATGTCGGCTCCTGCCATTACTTGCTATATTGTATTTACTTTGCCATCTTGGCCTTTTTTGCCTTTACCTCCCTTCTCACCTCATTTGCTCACATTGTATATAGACTTGTTTATACTGCATTATTGACTGTATGTTTGTTTTTACTCCATGTGTAACTCTGTGTCGTTTTATCTGTCGAACTGCTTTGCTTTATCTTGGCCAGGTCGCAATTGTAAATGAGAACTTGTTCTCAACTTGCCTACCTGGTTAAATAAAGGTAAAATAAATAAAATAAAATAAAAAATTTGGGCACATTGTGACAGCTAACGCTAATTAGCTTAGCATTTTTTTATCAAATCAAATTTTATTTGTCACATGCTTTCGTAAACAACAGTTGTAGACTAACAGTGAAATGCTTACTTATGGGCGCTTACCAGCAATGCAGAGAAAGAAAAAAAGAAATTGAAAAATAATAAGGAATACAATAAATCAAGACAATGTCCCCAATCCACAAGAGAGATTTATTGCGTGTAATTTATTCACACATCTAGGCCCCTTTTAAAAGCTGCTCCCTTCATAATAACATAATAAAACATCTAACAAACAGCAGACATGCCACGCCTTTAATGTTTCAAAAGTGATCAATATTAATTAGCTGGAACGAGATGAAAGTTCACCCCATTCTCTTTGTAGTGTACTACTTTTGACCAGGGCCCATAGGGTTCGTCAAAAGTAGAGCACTATATAGGGAATAGGGCGCCATTAGGGACTCAGTGTGTCTTCTCCACTGTATCAAATTTTTGTGGTTCCAAAGTGCCAGTGGTGGGGGACATATCATGTTACCATAGAGACAGCCCCATTTCAGATAGCACCACTGATGCTGCTGAATGCAGCTCAGATGGAGAGAAAAAAGAAGCTGGGCTTGGATGGTGTTGAAATAACTGAATGAGTTTAGGTATCATATGATTAATGGAGACTTTGGTATATTATACATTGAGATAATTACACAAAAAAATGGATTGCTTGAATATGACCAGGATTACATTAATTTATTAATATAATTTTAATTAGATTAATATTGAATACATCTGATTTAAGTGGTTGGTTTAAACAATACAATGTCTTCATTACAATTCTTCTTAAGTTTAGCCAACATATATAATTAATGTACATGATATTGAGTGCTGATACATCCCCACTACATTTAAAGTTACTTTACATGAAGTACAAGAGAGAGAAAATCATTATTTCATGAATGGGAGCCAAGACTGGATGTTGTTCCAGCATTTCAGTTTCATATAATGACATTTCCCTAACAGTTCATTTAAGGAGACTGAGATAAGACTTTCCAGAGTCAACGAGCCCCAACCAATCGAGACTTTGAAATAACTAAATAATAAGAAGAGCTTGTCTACGGTCCAATATTCAGAAAATAATGTGTTATAAGTGTCATTGTCACGTTCTTTTATGCTGTCATAACTAATTTTTCTGATTTTGTTTGTCTTTCAGGTTCTTGTTCATTGTTGAACTCAATGATGTCTGATTGTTATAGTTGATACACCAAAAAAAGGGGGAGCCTTGTTATCTAAGAGGTTAATGTTTGATTAGCGTTGATACGGTTGGGATCGCTCTAAGCTAGGATGCATTGATGCGTTGTGTGTGTGTGTCATAGAAGCTATATACTGTATGTACATACAGTGCAATCGAAAGTATTCAGACCCCTTTACCTTTTCCACATTGTCTTACATTAAAGCCTTATTTTAAAATTGATTAAATCAATATTTTTCCTCCTCAATCTACACACAACACCCCATAATGACAACGCGTTAACAGTATTTTACCATTTTCTGCAAATGTATATTTTTTAAAAACGTATTTACATAAGTATTCAGACCCTTTGCTATGAGACTCGAAATTGAGCTCAGGTGCATCCTGTTTTCATTGATCATCCTTGAGATGTTTCTACAACTTTATTGGAGTCCACTTGTGGTATATTTCAATGATTTAGAAGAAAAAGAAACACACACCTATTAAGACGAGGTGCTGGCTAGCGGAGTAGAAAACTTGAAAATAAAAGAGCCAGACACTCTAGGAGCTCAGATGCAATAATTTAATTACCAACGTTTCAACAGCCAAGCTGTCTTCATCAGGGTATAATTATTATTTATTATTATTATACCCTGATGAAGACAGCTTGGCTGTCGAAACGTTGGTAATTAAATTATTGCATCTGAGCTCCTCGAGTGTGCGGCTCTCTTTTATTTTCTAAATTTCAATGATTGGACATGATTTGGAAAGGCACACACCTGTCTATTTAAAATCCCATGGTTGACAGTGCACGTCAGAGCAAGAACCAAACCATGAGGTCAAAGGAATTGTCAGAGAGAAGATTGTGTCAAGGCACAGATCTGGGGAAGGACACCAAAAAAAATGTATGCAGCATTGAAGGTCCCCAAGAACACAGTAGCCTCCATCATTCTTAAATGGAAGAAGTCTGGAACCACCAAGACACCGCCGGGCCAAACAATCGGGGGAGAAGGGCCTTGGTCAGGCAGGTGACCCGATGGTCACTATGAAGGAGCGCCAGAGTTCCTCTGTGGAGATGGGAGAATCTTCCAGAAGGACAACCATCTCTGCAGCACTCCACCAATCAGGCCTTTATGGTAGAATGGCCAGACGGAAACCACTCCTCAGTAAAAAGCACATGACAGCCCACTTGGAGTTTGCCAAAAAGGCACCTAAAGGACTCTCTGACCATGAGAAACGAGATTCTCTGGGTCTGATGAAACCAAGTTGCACTCTTTGGCCAAGCATCACATCTGGGGGAAACCTGGCACCATCCCTACGGTAAAGCATGGTGGTGGAAGCATCATGCTGTGGGGATGTTTTTCAGCGGCAGAGACTGGGAGACTAGTCAGGATTAGAGAAGAAACAGTATGAAAATTTTATATCACGATTCTAGTGACCAAAATTATCACAATTAAAAGAATTATTGTGGTATTGTTCAAATGTGCTGGAAATGTTCTAAAAAGTACTGATACATTGAAATCTTTTCACCAAGTTTTATATTGAAAACCAACAAACTACTAATATAATTAGCAGCACTATGCACTTTTTGTCTGCATAAACATAAAAATAATAACATTAACATTAAAAATGGCACCATGTGGCCATGAGGTAAAAGATTCCCTAGTGCAGGTTTTAATGAACACAACCTTAAGTAAGCAAATCAAATGCGCATATAAAAGCAACACAAGTAAAGCAATGTGCATGTAAGAACAATACAACCATATGTAAACAAATCAAATGAACAGCACTGATTGTATGTCCGTTCTCTCCTTCATAAAGAAATAAGGTGCTGCTGGCCTAACATCCTGTATGTATGCATCTCTGTTCACTTGAGATTCAAATGTAAAACTCCCCAAAAGGCATGTTGGTTGCTGGGATGCACAAAAGCTTCCTGGCAACCCTGGCAAGGTGAGGCAGCTCTGATGCATGGCCTCTCCACCACACCTGTGGATCCTCTTCTGCTGGAATGGGTGGCAGAGACAGGTAGACCTTGATCTATTATTTTACTCTGTCTTCTGGGGTGGTCGGAATCTGACGCTCTTCACCTCTCTGCTGCCTTGTTGAAGTCATCTTCTTAGCAACCCAGCCAGGCCTTCCCCTCCGATGCCACTGTGGTGGTGGAGGTGCTGCTGGTGCTTTGTGGTTCTTCCCTGACTTGTGCAGCTGCCAGCTTCAAGGCCTCCTGGACACAGGTGTCAGTGTCAACTTTTGCAGCCTCAAGCTCATCTAAAAAGCTCCTTTTGAAGCAGGGGTCAATCAACCAAGCCATGTGCATGACTCTTTGCCTTCTCTGTGTATCTGTTGATAAGGTCTTCTCTCATTACCCTTTTCATCCCCTTGGTCAGGGATGGCTCCGTATCCTTTTCCACCTGAACATCACGGGTGTTGTGTTCCAGGACAGGCTTGATGGCTGACAGTGTCACTTGTGTCTCTGAGGCAAGTACATCTGTAACCCTGCTTAGTGGTACAAGGAGCTGGCACAGTTGCTCCATGACACTTATGTCGGCATCAGATGCCATGATCCTCTTTCTCCAGCCAGTGTCACACAGACTGGCTGCTGTTGGCTGAGGAAACTCTCAAGGATCGTGTGTGTCGATCCCCATTGGGTCACAACATCATGGATCAGAGCCTTCTGTGGCATGTTGAGGGCAGCTTGCTTTTCTCTCAGTTCACTCCTTCTCTTCCAGCTCCGTGAGAAGCCTTGGACCAGATGACGGCAGACCTTGACTGCTGTGTCAACTCTCTGAATTTTCAGAGCCTTTGAGATGGCCAGGTTCAAATTATGGCCAAAGCACCCAAGCCACAGATCTGGGAACTTTTCAAAAGCCTTGATCGTGTTGGTTGCGTTGTCTGTGGTTATGCAGACCAGGTCTTTCTTGTTGATCCCCCACTCTTCCAGCATATTCTCAAACTCTCTGATGTTGTGAGCCGAGTGATCTTCTGGGAAGAACAGTTTCCAGGCAGTTTGATTCCAGTTGCCAGTCTGGGGTGAGGTAATGGATAGTGAAGCTGATGTAGGGTTGACCACCCCCACTTTCACTGGTCCAGAGGTCAGTAGTTGCAGTAAACCATGTACCTTGAACCAAACTTTTTCCAACATCAGCTTTAACCTGGTTGTACAGGTTTGGGATTTCAGTCTTGGAAAATATTGTTTGTGATGGTACTTTGTAGTGAGGCACGGCAACCTTCATCAGCCTCAGAAAGCCAGGACTCTCAACAATTTGAAATGGCATCATGTCCTTTGTAATGTTATATGAAAAGGGCTGCCATGAGGTCTTGAGCTTTTTTGATGTGGGTGCATAAGCAGCCTGTTTCTTTAAATGCTTGCTCGAGTGTCTGTCACAACTGTAGATGAGGGACCAATAGCATCACTGGGTTTGCCTGCTGCACACCCACTCTGTAAACAAGGGAATAGCAAATGTATTATTATATGTGGTGTTACATAAAAAAAATATTATCATCACTCACGCACAGTCTATATTCTGTGTTGCATTTGATTATATGCAATGACCCCATGCACAATTGACATAAATACAAATGAGTCATAATAAGACAGTGATAATTGCAATGAGTAATTGCAATGAGCCCAACAATTGACATAAATGTATAGGAGTCTATAGTGTTTCTCCGGTTGGTACACTTTTACAACCAAGTTGACTGCCGGATTTTAAATGAACAAAATATGTTGGTTGAGTGACTATGTGTGTGCAATGGTATGCTGGATACATTACATTTTTAAGAACACGTTTTCTGATAAAAACTAGTTCATTGCATCTGCCCAGTTTCAAAATATGACCATATTGCCCAGCTGCTTGCAGTCGTTTTGAAGTAATCTCGAGAAAAAGAAATAGGCCTTATTTTAGGGCATTTTTCAACCTATCAGCTCCAATTAGTTCTATTGAGCACCATGGCACCAACTCGCCTTCTGAAAGTTCTATTGCCAGCTTATTGTTCTACGTCTGCTTCGCTATTGTTGGCAATGAGACCTGCTCACGTTGTTTATAGTTCAAATGTAAACAAAAATTACTCATGGAACTCATGGCCGTCCCATTGTTTCCTATGGGGGAATATAGGCATGTCTGTCTACTTCGTCAAATATCTCCAATATGTATGTTTAGATTTTTTTCAAATCGGACGGCATTTTAATCATTATAATCTACTCTTTATAATTATGTAAGTCTGGGCAGCGATTTCGGTTGTCATCAAATGATTGGACCAAAATACTTTTTGCCCTTTGAACGCTGAGCTCACCCCATTGTTTCCTATGGAGAGGCATGCCGGTCTATTTCGTCAAATATTTCACAATGTGTATATTCAAGTCGGGCATAATTTTAAAATCAGGAGAATCTCCTCTTTGTAATTATGCAAGTCTGGGCAGCAAGCTCGTTTGTCATTGATCAGTAGTTTTCATGTTTTCCGTACTTTCTCATTACGCAGACATAAGCACAGTTGACACCATCAAGGTGCGGATGTAACTTTCTACACAAATTGGGATTTTTTCGCCAGCTTCGTCCGACGAACAGATTGTAGTGGTAAAAAAAGGGATACATTTTTTTGTGCCATTTAGGCGAAATGGAATTCAAGCATCACGTCAGTCAAAACAGGCTCTGCGAACGTTTGATTCCATTCATTTGCTACGGGACTGCGCTAGTGTTCCAGTTTAGCCAATGGTATTTTGCTGTTTTTCAGCCTTGGGTGAATTTTGACTTGTTCCATTGTCCAGCCTATCAATGGGCGAATAGAGTCTGCAGACACACAACGCATACAGCAGCAGAACAATGTGTAGTGTTTTTACAAGAGTAGGTAACTGCAAGCTTCAGTTCACATTATTGACAAGCTATTAGCAAACCATTACATTTCCCCCCATTCCGAAGTCCCCACCATGCATTGAGCTAAAAGTTAACTTACCTTGCATTCGCTATAAAGTGGTGGTCACGAAGACGACTCAAGTGATGTCCCCTTTCGTAGCGTTTTTTAAGTTTCCCTCAGCACTCTTGTAAAACCCAAAATATGACCACACTTCAGATTTGGTCCTCTTAGAAGTGTTTTCACACAAAACAAAACCCATGCTGCACCTGCGTAAGACTGTTGCTAACTTTGGTTGATACTGGACAGTATTTACCGTGAGTTTTTCAAACCGCGGTAATCAAACACGGTTTTAATAATTACAGTTTGAAACGGTAATACAAACCGTCAGGAATTTTGCTGTGGTTTATCGTGAAAACGGTAACTGTTTCATCCCTAGTCAGAATCAAGGGAAAGATGAACGGAGCAAAGTACAGAGAGATCCTTGTTGAAAACCTGCTCCAGAGCGCTCAGGACATTAGACTGGGGAGAAGGTTCACCTTCCAACAGGTCAACGACCTTAAGCACACAGCCAACACAACGCAGGAGTGGCTTCGGGACAAGTCTCTGAATGTCCTTGAGTGGCCCAGCCAGAGCCCGGACTTGATCCCAGTCAAACATCTCAGGAGAGACCTGAAAATAGATGTGCAGCAATGCTCCCCATCCAACCTGACAGAGCTTGAGAGGATCTGCAGAGAAGAACAGGAGAAACTCCCCAATTACAGGTGTGCCAAGCTTGTAGCGTCATACCCAATCGCTGCTAAAGGTGCTTCAACAAAGTACTGAGTAAAGGGTCTGAATACTTATGTCAATGTAATATTTCAGCTTTTTTTTATATATAACTTTGCAAAAATGTCTAAATACCCTTTTTGCTTGGGGGGGGGGATGTAATACATTTTTGAACAAGGCTGTTACGTAAAAAAAAATGGAAAAAGACAAGGGGTCTGAATACTTTCCAAAAACCCTGTTTATATATATACTGCTCAAAAAAATAAAGGGAACACTTAAACAACACAATGTAACTACAAGTCAATCACACTTCTGTGAAATCAAACTGTCCACTTAGGAAGCAACACTGATTGACAATACATTTCACATGCTGTTGTGCAA
Source organism: Oncorhynchus kisutch (assembly GCF_002021735.2). Taxonomy (NCBI): domain Eukaryota; kingdom Metazoa; phylum Chordata; class Actinopteri; order Salmoniformes; family Salmonidae; genus Oncorhynchus; species Oncorhynchus kisutch. The sequence continues at coordinate 29,161,875 of NC_034201.2, forward strand.
ATGGAATAGACAACAGATGGAAATTATAGGCAATTAGGAAGACACCCCCAATAAAGGAGTGGTTCTGCAGGTGGTGACCACAGACCATTTCTCAGTTCCTATGCTTCCTGGCTGATGTTTTGGTCACTTTTGAATGCTGGCGGTGCTTTCACTCTAGTGGTAGCATGAGATGGAGTCTACAACCCACACAAACGGGTCCGGATAGGTGATTGTAGCCCAGGAGTGATTGATGGAACTCTTCAGCTGGCTAGCTCCGGAATAATTGATGTTTGCTCCGGAATCGACGAAAGCCGATAGTCACACTGAGAGCAGCTAGCTAGCTGTGAGATCCAGGTATGAATGTCCAGAGTTAGCGGTTGAAATCCAGGGACATGGGAAATTGGTCCGGTATGTTCCGTATATGAGATTCTTCAAAGTAGCTTGAGGCAAGAAACACGAGCACTGGACATTAGAACAACAGAAACATGTTCTTTGGTCTGATGAGTCCAAATTTGAGATTTTTGGTTCCAACCGCCGTATCTTTGTGAGACGCAGAGTAGGTGAACGGATTATCCCACATGTGGTTCCCACTGTGAAGCATGGAGGAGGTTGTGTGATGGTGCTTTGCTGATGACACTGTCAGTGATTTATTTAGAATTCAAGGCACAGTTAACCAGCATGGCTAACCCAGCATTCTGCAGCAAAACACCATCCCATCTGTTTTGCCATTATTGGGCCTATCATTTGTTTTTCAACAGAAAAATGACCCCAAAAACACCTCCAGACTATGTAAGGGCTATTTGACCAAGAAGGAGAGTGATGGAGTGCTGCATCAGATGACCTGTCCTCAACAATCACCCCAACTCAACCCAATTGAGATGGTTTGGGATGAGTTGGACCGCAGAGTGAAGGAAAAGCAGCCAACAAGTGTGCAGCATATGCAGGAACTCCTTCAAGACTGTTATATAATAATGTCTCATGCAGCTGGTTGAGAGAATGCCAAGAGTGTGCAAAGCTGTCATCAAGGCAAAGGGTGGCTACTTTGAAGAATCTAAAATATTTTTATTTGTTTAACACTTTTTTGGTTACTACATTATTCCATATGTGCAATTTCATTGTTGTGATGTCTTAACTACTATTCTACAATGTAGAAAATTGTAAAAATAAAGAAAAACCCTTGAATGAGTAGCTGTGTCCAAACACACAGCAAAATGATCAGTTTCTCTGGTTTTACTATTTATAGGTATGTGTTTGGGTAAAATGAACATTTTTGTTTTATTCTATAAACTACTGACAACATTTTTCCCAAATTGCAAATTAAAATATTGTTATTTAGAGCATTTATTTGGTCTGGTCAAAAATATGCAGTGTTGTCAGACCTCACAGCTTTCATGTGTCTTGGTATGCTCTCCACCAGTCTTTCACATTGATGTTGGGTGAATATGCCACTCCTGGCACAAAAATTCAAGCAGCTCAGCTTTGTTTGATGGCTTGTGACCATCCATCTTCCTCTTGATCACATTCCAGAGCTTTTCAATGGGGTTCAGGTCTGGAGACTGGGCTGGCCGTGACAGGGTCTTGATCTGGTGGTCCTCCATCCACACCTTGATTGACCTGGCTGTGTGGCATGGAGCATTGTCCTGCTGGAAAAACCAATCCTCACTTAGAGTCGGGGAACATTGGCAGAGCAGAAGGAAGCAAGTGTTCTTCAAGGACAATCTTGTACGTGGCTTGATTCATGCGTCCTTCACAAAGACACCCCCAGATTATCACCTATCCTCCACAAAATTTCACAGTGGGTGCGAGACCTGGAGATGCCTACAAGCCACAGTGTCTCACCCCCACTGTGAAATTTGGTGGAGAATCTGTGATTCTTTCTCCAGGAGTGGCATAAAGTCACCCAACATCAATGTGAAAGTCTGGTGGAGAGCATGCCAAGACACATGACAGCTGTGATTGAAAATCAGGGTTATTCCACCAAATATTGATTTCTGAACTCTTCCTAAGTTAAATCATTAGTATTGTGTTGTTTAAAAAGGAATATGAACTCATTTTCTTTGCATTATTCGAGGTCTGACAACACTGCATCTTTTTTGTTATTTTGTCATTTTCTGCAAATAAATTCTCTAAATGGCAATATTTATATTTGGGAGAAGTTTTGTCAGTAGTTTAGAGAATAAAACAAACATTTTCATTTCACCCGAACACATACCAATAAATAGTAAAACCAGAGAATCTGATAATTTTGCAGTGATCTCTTAATTTTTTCCAGAGCTGATCACACACACGTGCTGTGCATTTGCACGTGTTGTAATGGGTTTGTGTGCATGTGTGTACGTTTATGTAGTATGTAAATGTGTGTGTGTCTGCCAGTGTTCTCCATCTCACCATGGCGCTGATGGTCTCATCCCAGTCAGGTCTCTCTCGGGGGTAGACTAGGCGGGTCAGCTCAGGCACTATGTCATCCTCCTCTGGGTGACGCCCTGGCCTCAGGACCCTAGAGCAGAGTGAGAGAGAGGGAGGGTGAGGGAATTTGAATTTCAATTAAATTTATTGGCTCAATATTAGAGAGCGAGAGAGAAGGAGCAAGAGACTTTCTGCTCTTATCGCATTCGCAAAAACACTTTCTGTGATAAGAACCCCACCAGTCCTCCCAGGCAAGTCTTCAGATAAAAAACATACACACCCACACCAGGGTGCCTTAGAAGTTGTGGCTTCCATATTGAGTTGACAATACCATATAATATCAGTGTATGAGTGTCAGTTATAAGGCACCCTGGAGGTTGGCACTTTGATCAGGGTGTGTTAATGGATGCACCATTTACATTAGAGATGTCATAACCCATCAGTGGGCACTGAGAATGAAACTCACATGCACGCGCACAGCGTGTGAAAGACACATGTAGACACATCAGAGTTAGGGCGTAACACTGCTCAGGGGTCCGGGGCAAGTAAAACTAATTGCAGGACAAGCAGATTTTAGATGTAAGTAATTTTATATGTTTTTAATCACGCAAAAAAAAAAAAAAAAAATCAAACAATAAGGCTACTCTGATCAGAATGACGAAGGTGCATAAATATGGAGGAATTCAGATATGACCTCATTGTTTAAGTACTACCTACAAAGATTTTAAACTACGGTTCAATATGCCAATGATTCAGCACAATATACTTTTTTGTTTTTCCAAATTGCCGCCGTCTTGGAGCTAGAATAAGGATCACGTTTACTGTGCTAATGCAGATACTTACAAAAAAAAGTTCATGAAAAGCACTATTACACAGCGAACTTAGCAAATGGAGGCATTTGTGGTAAGTACCTGGGGGCCACCATCTTTATGCATGTCCGCTATTGGATCAAAGTGTCCTCCAGATGAGATGTGTTGCACACTGTCCTCCCACTTGCCCAGTGTTTTGACAGATCAAGTGTGCAGACATGTGCACAGCCTTGCACAAATGTTTCCCCCTGGCACATTTTCTGGCTAGCACTTGTATTGCCTTCATTGTTGTTTTCCTTACAAATAATAACTTCACATGTGTGCATTCCTATCAAAGTAAGTGCCTTATTTTCTGTATATTGTGTTTCTACTGTAGCAAACAGTATGTATGTAGCATGATGTATTTACAGTTTAATTCACATGCTTTCAAGTACTGGTGACAATACAAAATACTTTAAGGTTGTACCAATTGCGATGAGCTAATCCTAAGCTATTTGTCAGCTATGTGTGGTGCCGTGTTTGTTGACATTATACTACGCATTCTGGGTGTCACGTGAACGTCTATCAAAGCAAAAATGTTATATCAAAATGAAGGGAAGGAATGTTTGACTCATCTTTCGAGTAAACTTCTGGAAGTGTGAATGATCGTAGATGAGACACCCCCTTCAACATGCATACTGAAAACAGATCAAACTCATCTTGTCTCCTCTTCTGATCTTTGGTTGACGCGAAAAAACTAATGTGGTGGCGCACACAAACTACACAACGTTGGATTACTTCTGACATTTAGAAAGTGTTTTACTCAATTATTTAGATCAAATGGTGAGCTCACCTGTGATGTGATGAATTGTAAATAGTAATTGCTATTAGCTAATTCATTTAGTGGTTTCTGTCAGCAAAGAGTGACCTAAATATGACTGCTTGAGTTATGTCAATCTTTCCTTCAGTTAGCGCTACGACTAATGTAGCCTACATTTTCCGGTTTGGATAATTGTGTTTTGAAGTCGCAACTTCTGTGAATATCTGAACATTGCATCCAAAAATAAGCTGGTAACATTCAGGGCATAACTTTGTAAGGACTATGTTAGTGCAAAATGTTTCTGAAAAAAAACAGTGTTGCCAGATCAAACGCTGACTGTTGCATCAATCGAATTTGGACGTTCTAAATAAGCACTCTAATCACAGCGTACACTGCAGGGACTACTGTAGAATGATCCCACCCGTTTGTTGGTACGTGTCAAAGGGTCAAGGGGAGAAACCGATTCCAGGGAAGTGATCTCCAACATCAAACAGGGCGACAACATCAGTCCCTCTAACCACGTCCACCAATCTGGTCTAGAGGACAACCGATTGTGACTTTTCAACACCGATACCGATTATTGGAGGACCCCAAAAAAAGCTGATACCGAAAAAAATATATATTTGTAATAATGACAATTACAACAATACTGAATGAACACTTATTTTAACTTAATATAATACATCAATAAAATCAATTTAGCCTCAAATAAATAATTAAACATGTTCAATTTTGTTTAAATAATGCAAAAACACAGTGCTGGAGAAGTAAAAGTGCAATATGTGCCATGTAAAAAATCTAACGTTTAAGTTCCTTGCTCAGAACATGAGAACACATGAAAGCTGGTGGTTCCTTTTAACAGTCTTCAATATTCCCAGTTAAGAAGTTTTAGGTTATAGTTAGAGGAATATTTCTCTCTATACCATTTGTATTTCATATACCTTTGACTATTGGATGTTTTTATAGGCACTATAGTATTGCCAGCCTGATCTCGGGAGTTGATAGGCTTGAAGTCATAAACAGCGCTGTGCTTCAAGCATTGCTAAGTGCTGCTGGCAAACGCAGGAGAGTGCTGTTTGAATGAATGCTTACGAGCCTGCTGCTGCCCACCACCGCTCAGTCAGACTGCTCTATCAAATATCAAATCATAGACTTAATTATAATATAATAAAAACACAGAAATATGAGCCTTTGATCATTAATATGGTCAAATCCGGAAACTATCACTTAGAAAACAAAATGTTTATTCTTTGCAAATTAATTACGGTCTTGGTTAGGAAGAAATGGTCTTCACACAGTTCGCAACGAGCCAGGCGGCCCAAACTGCTGCATATAACCTGACACTGCTTGCACAGAACGCAAGAGAAGTGACACCATTTCCCTTGCTAATATTGCCTGCTAACATGAATTTCTTTGAACTAAGTATGCAGGTGTAAAAAAAATATATACTTCTGTGTATTGACTTTATGAAAGGCGTTCATGGTTAGGTACATTAGTGCAACGACAGTGCTTTTTTTGCAAATGTGCTTGCTAAATCATCACCCGTTTGGCGAAGTAGGCTGTGATTCAATGATAAATTAACAGGCACCGCATTGATTATTTGCAACGCAGGACAAGCTAGTTAAACTAGTAATATCATCAACCATGTGTAGTTAACTAGTGATTATGTGAAGATTGATTTTTTTTTATAAGATAAGTTGCTCATTAGTATTTAAACTTATCTTGGCTCATTGCTGCACTCGTGATACAGGTGGTCAAGCCTGCCACGTAGTCTCCTCGTGGAATGTCTTCGGCCATAATCGGTGTCCAAAAATGCTGATTACCAATTGTTATGACAACTTGAAATCAGCCCTGACGATTAATCGGGGTACCTCGAGTCTGGTCCTCCTTCAGCTGGCAGACCGTGCCCTCTGTCCCCTATTGAGGACTGCCTTACAGCAGGATTTCCGCGATTTCAGACCACCGAGCCAACGGAGGCCCTAGTTGCCCTTCGCAAAAAACCCTATCTTCGAGGCAGCCAGTGCCGTGGGCACCGGTTAGTCAAGCTAATTGAGGTAGTATATACATGAATGTATAGTTAAAGTGACTCTGCATAAACTTATTATTTATTTTACCTTTATTTAACCAGGTAAGCTAGTTGAGAACAAGTTCTCATTTACAACTGCGACCTGGCCAAGATAAAGCAAAGCAGTGCGACACAAACAACAACAGAGTACCACATGGAATAAACAAACGTACAGACAGTAACACAATAGGAAAAAAAGAAAGTCTATATACAGTGTGTGCAAATGGCGTGAGGATGTAAGGCAATAAATGGGCCATAGTAGCGAAGTAATTACAATTTAGCAAATTAACACTGGAGTGATAGATGATCAGATAGTGATGTGCAAGTGATGTGCAAAAGAGCAGAAAAGTAAATAAAAACTATGGAGATGAGGTATGTAGATTGGGTGGGCTATTTACCGATGGGCTATGTACAGCTGCAGTGATCGGTTAGCTACTCAGAAAGATGATGTTTAAAGTTAGTGAGGGAAATATAAGTCTCCAGCTTCAGCAATTTTTGCAATTCATTCCAATCAGTGGCAGCAGAGAACTGGAAGGAAATGCAGCCAAAGGGGGTGTTGGCTTTGGGGATGACCAGTGAGATATACCTGCTGGAGTGTGTGCTACGGGTGGGTGTTGTTATCGTGACCAGCAAGCTGAAATAAGGCGGAGCTATACCTAGCAAAGACTTATAGATGACCCGGAGCCAGTGGGTCTGGCGACGAATATGTAGCGAGGGCCAGCCAACTAGAGCATACAGGTAGCAGTGGTGGGTGGTATAAGGAGCTTTGGTGACAAAACGGGTGGCATTGTGATAGACTGCATCCAGTTTGCGGAGTAGAGTGTTGGAAGCTATTTTGTAAATGACATCGCCAAAGTCGAGGATCGGTAGGATAGTCAGTTTTACGAGGGTATGTTTGGCGGCGTGAGTGAAGGAGGCTTTGTTGCGAAATAGGAAGCCGATTCTAGATTGAATTTTGGATTGGAGATGTTTAATATGAGTCTGAAGAAGAGTTTACAGTCTGGCCAGACACCTAGGTATTTGTAGTTGTCCACATATTCAAGTCAGAACCATCAAGAGTAGTGATGCTAGCGGGCGGGCGGGTGCAGGCAACGAATGGTTGAAAAGCATGCATTTGGTTTTACTAGCGTTTAAGAGCAGTTGGAGGCCACAAAAGGAGTGTTGTATGGCATTAAAGCTCGTTTGGAGGTTAGTTAACACAGTGTCCAATGAAGGGCTAGATGTATACAGAATGGTGTCGTCTGCGTAGAGGTGGATCAGAGAATCACCCGCAGCAAGAGCGACATCGTTGATATATACAGAGAAAAGAGTCGGCCCGAGAATTGAACCCTGTGGTACCCACATAGACTGCCAGACGTCCGGACAACAAGCCCTCCGATTTGACACACTGAACTCTGTCTGAGAAGAAGTTGGTGAACCAGGCGAGGCAGTCTGAGAAACCAAGGCTGTTGAGTCTGCCAATAAGAATACGGTGATTGACAGAGTCGAAAGCCTTGGCCAGGTCGATGAAGACGGCTGCACAGTACTGTCTTTTATCGGTGGCGGTTATGATATCGTTTAGTACCTTGAGTGTGGCTGAGGTGCACCTGTGACCAGCTCGAAAACCGGATTGCACAGCGGAGAAGGTATGGTGGGATTCGAAATGGTCAGTGATCTGTTTATTAACTTGGCTTTCAAAGACTTTAGAAAGGCAGGGCAGGATGGATATAGGTCTATAACAGTTGGGGTCTAGAGTGTCACCCCCTTTGAAGAGGGCGATGACCGCGGCATCTTTCCAATCTTTAGGGATCTCGGACAATACGAAAGAGAGGTTGAACAGACTGGTAATAGGGGTTGCAACAATGGCAGCGGATAATTTTAGAAAGAGAGGGTCTAGCCCAGCTGATTTGTACGGGTCCAGGTTTTTTCAGCTCTTTCAGAACATCTGCTATATGGATTTGGGGGAAGGAGAAGCTGGGGAGGCTTGGGCAAGTAGCTGTGGGAGGTGAGGAGCCGTTAGACGGGGTAGCCAGGAGGAAAGCATGGCCAGCCGTGGAGAAAAACGTATTTAAATTCTCGATTATTGTGGATTTATCGGTGGTGACAGTGTTACCTAGCCTTAGTGCAGTGGGCAGCTGGGAGGAGGTGCTCTTATTCTCCATGGACTTTACAGTGTCCCAAATCTTTTTGGAGTTAGAGCTACAGGTTGCAAATTTCTGTTTGAAAAAGATAGCATTTGCTTTCCTGACTGACTGTGTGTATTGGGTCCTGACTTCCCTGAAAAGTTGCATATCGCGGGGACTTTTCGATGCTAGTGCAGTCTGCTACAGGATGTTTTTGTGCTGGTCGAGGGCAGTCAGGTCTGAACCAAGGGCTATATCTGTTCTTAGTTCAATTTTTTTTGAAAGGGGCATGCTTATTTAAAGATGAGGAAATTACTTTTAAAGAACAACCAGGCGTCTTTGACTGACGGGATGAGGTCAATCTCCTCCCAGGATACCTTGGCCAGGTCGATTAGAAAGGCCCGCTCGCAGAAGTGTTTTAGGGAGCGTTTGACAGTGATGTTGGGTGGTCGTTTGACCGTGGACCCATAGCGGATGCAGGCAATGAGGCAGTGATCGCTGAGATCCTGGATTTAAAACAGCAGAGGTGTATTTGGAGGGCAAGTTGGTCAGGATAATATCTATGAGGGTGCCCATGTTTATGGATTTATATGATAAACAGAGATCTCATGTCAGATGATGTGGAAGTAATATCAGGTTTATCGGCCTCACCTAAAGCCTATTCTCATAGGAAATTGCTATATACCACCAAGTGCTTAAAGTCAGTATTTGGACTATGTGTGTCAAATTCTCAATAATGTATGTGATATCAACAGAGGTATATTTTCTGGGTGTCCTAAATATTGACTGGTTGTCATCAAGCTATCCACTCAAAGAGAAACTTCCAAGATAACTGGAACCAAATTGCAGACTTCATCATCCGGGTGTATTGACCAGATCTTTACAAATGCTGTAGAAATCTGCTGTAAAGCAGTATCCACACCCATAGAAGGTAGTTATCATAATATAATAGCCATACCTAGAAAGACCAATGTCTGAGCCTTCATATTCATGCATTTCGGACCAAATAATGAAAGACGAGCACTGTAGTTTTGAGTTCCACAAAGTTGGTGTGGTGGTAAGGGGCCAGGGTTCCGGTCTAGAAGCATGGTTTCTACTGCTCCTACAGTTTGCTTCAGTACTGATATTTAACTGATGCCCAGCCCAGAAAGACCATTTCCATTGACGGCCTCAAAGAGAAGTCAGATTTGAAAATTCCTAATAAGACACTTTAGTCAGCACCTTTGCGCACAAAACATCCATTGAATTAGTCAAATAATTGTCACTGAGGCAGATTTTTTGTTCCCATCACTCTCAGACGAAGATATTAACATTTTATATTCATCCAATGTCTCGTGTTTTTGGATGACGTGATGATGTCGTCACTGCTAATATGCATGTGGTGTTGGTCCGTATAAACCGGATGCAACCCAGATAAATGGTCCATGAATCAGCATATGCAAACGTGAGTGGATTACCTTGAAAACAGCAGTCAAACATAATGGATGCAGTCTCCAGTTCTTGTTATACCTCAGTGTATGGAAGAGGTGAAATAAGGACAAGCCGCCTTGTACCGACAACCTGGACGGTAAATTCCCGAGGTTGGTAGCGGAATACATAGCGACATCTTCAATTTAAGCTTAGAAAACGGTGTGTGACCTCTAGCCAGGCAAAGGTCATTCTGCTGCCCAAGAATAGCAAAACCAGCCTGTTACCGGTGCTTAGCAATCTTACATTTTTTGGGGGAATGGTGTTTGACCAATGTAATTTTACAGAAAAATTGTCAACAGACTTTCAGCATGCTTATAAGGAAGGGCACTCAACATGCTCAGCACTGACTCAAATGACATGATTGGCTGAAATAAATAGATTAAGAAGATTGTGGGAGGTACTTTGTTAGACTTTAGTGTAGTTTTTGCTATTATTGATCTTAACCTATTGCTGAGAAATGTAGGTCTTATGGACATCCTCTGCCCTTTCATGGATTGAGAGATACCCATCTAATAGAACAAAGAATAAAGCCTGCGTGACGACTCGGCAGTATACACGTCGGCTACGACAGTCAAATAAAGGGTTATAGACACTACAGGCGTATGCCTTATGGCTAACGAGACATGGTGTGATGAAAGAAACATACAGGAACTCAAATCCTTCTGTTCACCTGATTTAGAATTCCTCACAATCAAATGTAGACCGCATTATCTACCAAGAGAATTCTCTTCGATTATAATCATAGCCGTATATATCCCCCCTAAGCAGACACATCGATGGCTCTGAACGAACTTTATTTAACTCTTTGCAAACTGGAAACCATTTATCCGGAGGCTGCATTCATTGTAGCTGGGGATTTTAACAAGGCTAATCTGAAAACAAGACTCCCTAAATTTTATCAGCATATCGATTGCGCAACCAGGGGTGGAAAGACCTTGGATCATTGTTACTCTAACTTCCGCAACGCATATAAGGCCCTGCCCCGCCCCCCTTTCGGAAAAGCTGACCACGACTCCATTTTGTTGATCCCTGCCTACAGCCAGAAACTAAAACAAGAGGCTCCCACGCTGAGGTCTGTCCAACGCTGGTCCGACCAAGCTGACTCCACACTCCAAGACTGCTTCCATCACGTGGACTGGGATATGTTTCGTATTGCGTCAGATAACAATATTGACGAATACGCTGATTCAGTGTGCGAGTTCATTAGAACGTGCGTTGAAGATGTCGTTCCCATAGCAACAATTAAAACATTCCCTAACCAGAAACCGTGGATTGATGGCAGCATTCGCGTGAAACTGAAAGCGCGAACCACTGCTTTTAATCAGGGCAAGGTGTCTGGTAACATGACCGAATACAAACAGTGCAGCTATTCCCTCCGCAAGGCTATCAAACAAGCTAAGCGTCAGTACAGAGAAAAAGTAGAATCTCAATTCAACGGCTCAGACACAAGAGGCATGTGGCAGGGTCTACAGTCAATCACGGACTACAGGAAGAAACCCAGCCCAGTCCTGCAACGAAAACATGCGTTCTCTCCTTCACTGCAGCCGAGGTGAGTAATACATTTAAACGTGTTAACCCTCGCAAGGCTGCAGGCCCAGACGGCATCCCCAGCCGCGCCCTCAGAGCATGCGCAGACCAGCTGGCCGGTGTGTTTACGGACATATTCAATCAATCCCTATACCAGTCTGCTGTTCCCACATGCTTCAAGAGGGCCACCATTGTTCCTGTTCCCAAGAAAGCTAAGGTAACGGAGCTAAACGACTACCACCCCGTAACACTCACTTCCGTCATCATGAAGTGCTTTGAGAGACTAGTCAAGGACCATATCACCTCCACCCTACCCGACACCCTAGACCCACTCCAATTTGCTTACCGCCCAAATCGGTCCACAGACAATGCAATCTCAACCACACTGCCCTAACCCATCTGGACAAGAGGAATACCTATGTGAGAATGCTGTTCATCGACTACAGCTCGGCATTCAACACCATAGTACCCTCCAAGCTCGTCATCAAGCTCGAGACCCTGGGTCTCGACCCCGCCCTGTGCAACTGGGTACTGGACTTCCTGACGGGCCGCCCCCAGGTGGTGAGGGTAGGCAACAACATCTCCTCCCCGCTGATCCTCAACACTGGGGCCCCACAAGGGTGCGTTCTGAGCCCTCTCCTGTACTCCCTGTTCACCCACGACTGCGTGGCCACGCGCGCCTCCAACTCAATCATCAAGTTTGCGGACGACACAAGTGGTAGGCTTGATTACCAACAACGACGAGACGGCCTACAGGGAGGAGGTGAGGGCCCTCGGAGTGTGGTGTCAGGAAAATAACCTCACACTCAACGTCAACAAAACTAAGGAGATGATTGTGGACTTCAGGAAACAGCAGAGGGAGCACCCCCCTATCCACATCGATGGAACAGTAGTGGAGAGGGTAGTAAGTTAAGTTCCTCGGTATACACATCACAGACAAACTGAATTGGTCCACACACACAGACAGCATTGTGAAGAAGGCGCAACAGCGCCTCTTCAACCTCAGGAGGCTGAAGAAATTCGACTTGTCACCAAAAGCACACAAACTTCTACAGATGTACAATCGAGAGCATCCTGGCGGGCTGTATCACCGCCTGGTACGGCAACTGCTCCGCCCTCAACCGTAAGGCTCTCCAGAGGGTAGTGAGGTCTGCACAACGCATCACCGGGGGCAAACTACCTGCCCTCCAGGACACCTACACCATCCGATGTTACAGGAAGGCCATAAAGATCATCAAGGACATCAACCACCCGAGCCACTGCCTGTTCACCCCGCTATCATCCAGAAGGCGGTCAGTACAGGTGCATCAAAGCTGGGACCGAGAGACTGAAAAACAGCTTCTATCTCAAGGCCATCAGACTGTTAAACAGCCACCACTAACATTGAGTGGCTGCTGCCAACACACTGACACTGACTCAACTCCAGCCACTTTAATAATGGGAAATGTAAATAGATCACTAGCCACTTTAAACAATGCTACCTTATATAATGTTACTTACCCTACATTATTCATCTCATATGCATACGTATATACTGTACTCTATATAATCGACTGCATCCTTATGTAATACATGTATCACTAGCCACTTTAACTATGCCACTTTGTTTACATACTGATCTCATATGTATATACTGTACTCGATACCATCTACTGTATCTTGCCTATGCTGCTCTGTACCATCACTCATTCATATATCCTTATGTACATATTCTTTATCCCCTTACACTGTGTATAAGACAGTAGTTTTGGAATTGTTAGTTAGATTACTTGTTGGTTATTACTGCATTGTCGGAACTAGAAGCACAAGCATTTCACTACACTCGCATTAACATCTGCTAACCATGTGTATGTGACAAATAAAATTTGATTTAAATGACACCCTTAACATAGAGCTCCAGTCAGTTTTAGAATGGGTAACTAGCAATAGGCTGGTGCTCAGCCTCCAGAATCTATGCACCGGAGGGGACTAGAGTCTGTATGTCCTATCTGGTGATATTCTCTGGTGTGAATTTAAGTCTGTCTCACTCACCTGCAGTTTCGACCTCAATGCTCACCTATGAAAAGCCAACTGACATGTACTCCTTTTGGTGCTTACCTGTTGCACCCTCTATAACCACTGTGATTATTTGACCCTGCTGGTCATCTATGAAGTTTGAACATCTTGAAGAACGATCTGGCCTTAATGGACATGTATTCACTCAGCCTCCACCCGGCACAGCCAGAAGAGGACTGGCCACCCAGCATAGCCTGGTTCCTTTCTAGGTTTCTTCCTAGGTTCCTGCATATCTAGGGCATTTTTCCTAGCCACCATGCTTCTAAAACTGCATTGCTTGCTGTTTGGGGTTTTAGGCTGGGTTTCTGTATATGTAAAAACGGTAACTAAATACATATGATTTGCTAAATATCCCCAAAATAAAAGCATCATTTTGGGGACAGATTACTCACGCAACCCAATTAAACCTCATCTAGATCTAATATTGAATAATGTGGCGATTGAGCAAGTTAAGATTAAACTGCTGGGTGAAATCCTTTTTTATTTATTTATTTTATTTCTCTGGGCAAGTCAATTAAGAACAAATTATTATTTACAATGACAGCCTACTGTGGAACAAGGAAAAAGGAAGTAGAAAAAAGGAAGTAGTCTGTCCATGATAAGGCATTGCTCTGCTTTCTTGATATCTCAATCAACCAAACAGGTCCTACAGGCCCTATTTTTGGACTAATGCCCAGTTGTGTGGTCATGTCCAGCAAAGAAAAACATATGCAAATTGCAGTTGGTCCAGAACAGAGCAGCATGTATTGCACATAGATGTACAAGGAGGGCGAATGTATTTATGAGAGGTATTGACATGTTGCATGCACTGAGCTTTGAACTTTGAACTACTGCTTTGAACTACTGGCAAACAGCTTGGACACTCATGCATACCCCACAAGACATGCCACAAGAGGTCTCTGCACAGTCCAAGTCCAGAATAGGGCTGGGCCATATGGCAAAATATAGCACAGTATTTAAAATTATATTTAACGGTTTTAATGGGATTTTTCGTTTTTGAATAATTAAAGTTCTACATGAGTAGATTTATGAGTAGTGAATGATCCTAGGGTGGCAACACATACATAAATGATTTCAATGAGTCTTTCTCCATTCTGATTGCTTTATACTGTTCAATTCAACTACAACCAAAACAAATTTCAGCACTCAATTGCAGTGGTGGAAAAAAAAAACAATTACCATACTTGAGTAAAAAAATAATAGAAAATTACTCAAGTAAAAGTGAAATTCACCCAGTAAAATACCAGAGTAAAACTCAAAGTATTTGGTTTTAAATATACTTAAGTATCAAAGTAAATGTAATTGATAAAATGTACTTAATTATTAAATAATTTCAAATTCCTTGTATTAAGCAAACCAGATGGCACCATTTTCTTTTCTTGTTGTTTTTTAAATGTATGGATAGCCAGGGGCACACCAACACTCAGACATAATTTACAAACAAAGCATGTGTTTACTGAGTCCTCCAGATCAGAGGCAGTAGGGATGACTAGGGATGTTCTCTTGACAAGTGTGTGAATTGGACCATTTTCCTGTCCTGCTAAGCATTCAAAATGAGTACTTTTAGGTGTCAGAGAAAATGTATGATGTAAAAAATATAGTATTTTCTTTAGGAATGTAGTGAAGTAAAAGTTGTCAAAAATCAAAAATAGTAAAGTAGAGATACCAACAAACAAAAAAACTTAAGTAGTACTTGAAAGTATTTTTACTTAAGTACTTTACACCACTGCTCAATTGAGATCATTTCCACACTGCCATGTAGGGCTGCATGATATGGGCAAATAATCTAGGACTTATTTTAACCAAATGTTGCAATTGCGATTTGACTTGCGAATTAGAGCAAAACTGTTGGAATCATGGAAATCGAATGACTATTCTAATTCTAGTTAGAATATAAAAGTGGGCACTTTGAAGACAGTGTTTGAGATGACAACGAATTAAAATGCAGGGAGGCGTTATCGTGACAGGGTAGGAACTAAAAAGTGTTCATAAGTGTTTCCTAGGGGACCCTATAAGCTTCGACTACATTGCATGTTTTCTTTTGAGAAACATCAAATGTGCTCATTGAGTGACAGGGGGCGTGGCTAGGTCTGTGTGGAAAGTGGCACAGAGAGAAAGAGCAGAGAGAGATGACTCAAGTAGCGAAGTAAACTATAAAAATTGACATTACACATGGCGTATCACATTTAACAAACCAAACATTCAAATACCGGTATAGATGGTAGAGTAAAAAAATCCAAACCGGTCCCTGCATCAATACCGGTATATCATACAATATGGTATGCCGACCAGCCCTAGTCCGGAACAGACTATGGAAGGTGCACAGTACTAAATAGAGCCATGACTACATGGAATTCTATTCCACATCAAGTAACTCATACAAGCAGTAAAATTAGATTTAAAAACACCTTATGGAACAGTGGAGACTGTTAAGCAACACAAACCTATGTGCATACGATAGCATACGCACTATACACGTGATATATATATATATGGTAGTGGTGGAGTAGGGGCCTGAGGGCACACAGTCTGAATGTTTTGCAATTCTTTTTCTTTTTATAAACTGCCATAATTTTACTGGACCCCAGGAGGAGTAGCTGCTGGGGATCCATAATAAATACAAATACAAATGACATGCATGTCAATCTCTCCTGGTTTAAAGTTGAGGAGAGATTGACTGCCTCTGTTCTGGGACTGATGAGTGTCGGAATGGTATGCCAACTGCTTGAACAGACAATTTGGTACCTTCAACACCTCGCATAAAGACTCTATTGGTCTTTATGCAAGGTGTTGAAGGTACCAAATTGTCTGTTCAAGCAGTTGGCATAGAGTTCCAACACTCATCGGTCCCGGAACAGAGGCCAGGAACAAAAAAAAGTATTAAATAGAGTCAAGACTACATGGAACTCTGCCACCCTATTATGAAGCATACATAACACGGATATAACGTGATGCAAGTCAAGCATTCAACGACACATCATTGGTACCCATGAAACTGCCTATTCATGTTCAGATAGGAGTCGTGATTAAATTGATATTCTTTCAGAAATGCTCATGATACACATACTAGGATACTTCTAACAGTTTTACATCTGAGACAGTAACTAACTACCATGATGATGTAGGCTAGCGTATATCTAAGTGATAATGCCGAGAAGCCGGTGTTTGGAGGATATATGGTCAAACACCGGCTTTGAGGGCATTATCACTTTTATAAAACGGGTTACCACATATTCAAATAACGATTGACATATTTTCGTTAAAATCGTTATTTTGATGACATTATTCATACTATTTCATCCTTCCACAAGATATAGTCAAGTCGGCTGGTCTCTGGTTCTATTGGTTCGGTTGTCATAGACGCGACCCAGTTCAGTCTTTTTTTGTCTTTTTGTTCTGTACCTAGTTGTTCAGTCTTTTTGTTCTGTATGTATGGACACGACCAAGTCGTTAGTTATAAATGTTCTATTACCATACTGGCTGGCAACGTTCTTATCCCTTGCTTGCTAGCTAGCCAGCTACGGCTAACTTACACAGTCACGTCAAAGTGCAGCCTGAATAACAACAGTAGCAGCATTTGCTAAGCAGTTTTCAAGTGGCACATCCATAACAATGAGCTAATGAGGTGCGATTTCGTCTGGAATAGAAAATGTGCTCTCTTGTAAGGACATTTCTGTTCAGAGTAGCTAGCCAACAACACATCTAACTTTTCAAACTGAAGCTGGAAAGATTGCAAACTAGATGCACTTTGTTTCGTTTGACCTTTTTTCAATTGATGCCAGATGATTCAAGATTTCGACTGGCTGAGAAACGCTGCCCGCCTTTCTGTCTTGTCCCGACTACCGACGTGTTCATTACTATGAGACAACAGGAGATCGAATTTGAATATTGAAACAATGTTGCAAATGTCAGAGAAACAGACAGCAAGGTTTATACAAATCTACGGTGTTGAAAACTAAATGTTAGTCTAAAAGAAATGTAAGATCATGTCTAAATGCTTTTTACAGTGGAGATCAAGTTTATAAATTGCCTGGCAGGGTTGATGAGACATTTGATTGCGCAGTCAGATGGAACAGAGTATATAGGTATTTTAACGTCATAGATTAAGCTGGTGGTAACTTGTGGAATAGACACTGGCTGGAATGCAGTTTTAACCAATCAGCATTAGACCCACCCGTTGTATAAAGAATAATTCAACCACAACGAATTCCATTTACATCTACAGGCCTTCTAGAAGTTTGACTTCTGAATGACTTTTGGACCAATTTAGTGTATGTGGTGAAAACACAGTCAATCAATTCCAATGTCTTGGCCTGCTGCCTGGTGCTAAAAATAAATTACTGTCTATCCTCCTACACCAGCACACACAAAACTGCTGATCCTGTTCCTGTAAACCAATTTTTCTGGGAAAGAGAAACAAGCACAAGTCCACCTCTCCTACCTACCCCATGCCACCGCTTGACCTCAAACACACGCAAAACAGACACGAGGGCGAGAGCTAGAGAGGAAGAGAGAGGCCCTGGGAGCAGCAAGCTTCCTGCTGCATTATGACAGAAAGACACCAGCCTATGGATAGAGGATACAGACCGTTGGGTCTCGGGCTATATAATCATCAAGCACTTGATTGGTTGAATCAGGTGTTAGTTATGGGCTGGAACAAAAATGCACATTGACGGTGTTCTCCAACAATGTATTGGTAAAACCACAACAAGGATGACAACGCCATAAAGGATATCATAAAATACGCCCAGTATGATGCTCGTGGGGCTGTGTCATAGCAGTGCCGCCATTGTCTTGTGACACACACACACTCCAAGGAGTTTGTTAAATCAGTCGGGCCAATAAAAGGGGTTAGAAAATGCTTCATGAATCATGCAAACATCTCCAAGGAGGTGGGCCCAGAAGGTCATTAACAGTGTTGATTACAAACCCAGGGCCGGGCCGGGGAGAGACCGAGAGAGGGGGACAGAGGAGGGCCAGGGAGGGAAAGCGAGGGACAGAGAAAGGAGACACAGGAAACTGTCCAGAGACAGATTGAGAAGAGAGTCACGATTGGTTCAACCTGAGAAGAGGAACACATGCTAAATTGTAATTATTTTGCCTCTATGGCCTATTTATTGCATTACCTCCCTAATCTTCTACATTTGCGTGCACTATACATAGATTTTTTCTATTGTGTTATTGACTGTACGTTTATGTATAATTCTGTTGTTTTTGTCGCACTGCTTTGCTTTATCTTGGCCAGGTCGCAGTTGTAAATGAAAACTTGTTCTCAACTGTCCTACCTGGTTAAATTAAAAAAATATTTAAAAAAAACACAAGCACAAACGTGCACCCCCATCCCTGCATACACACAGGCACACACTCAACAAAGTCTCTAGTTGCTCTCAGGGGATTGCGATCTTCATAACATTTCACTACCTTGAGTCAGAATATTGTCACAACATGTAATGATCAAATGCATCTGAACCAAATGGCCTCAACCTCAAAAAGCCAGAAGGGTAGGAGATGGGAGGAGGAACCACCTGAGTATAAGTGAGTGGTGGTGCTTTGCTGGACTGCAGCTATAGGGGGCTGAAGAGCTGAAAGTTTGCTCTGACTGGGATGTCACACATCTAGTAAACAGGTCATGTTGTTGTAATTTACAGCAGTGTTCCTCAATCTCCCATCAATGGACTAGCGCCAGTACATGAGATGTTGCTGGCCGGTCCCTGAGATTGAATTACACTAATTTAGTCAGGTCTAGTGATAGGGGAACTGCTTACATTAAAACTAAGTAGGAAAAACGCTTGCCGGTACCCGGTACAATGAAAAACACTGATCTAAAGCTAGAGCCACCAAAACAACTCAGAGTGTGGAGTTGAGTACACAGACTTCGGGCCCTATAAAATCAGTTTAATTATTTTCCCAAATTCTGTTCTATCCTTTTTGTTTTTCAAAGTTTGTTTCCTCCTGTTATCAGATTTTCATTCTCACGCTTTAATAGAAAAACAACGAAAGTGTATCTTCTAAGTACACAACAATGCTTAAACCACATCAGGAGACAATTTGAGGTCTGGGAAATATTTGAGAAATTGTTTTTTTTGGTTGTAGTTACCCTTTAATTCTAGTGTGCACCTAGCAAGAGGCTGTTGTTTAGCTGTATATTTTAGGGCACGTGATGGTAGTTTGCAAAACAAAAACCCGCTGAATTGATGCAAATAATCATGATATCATTCTGATTGGCAAGCATAGGCTACTTTGTAGAGAACATTTATTTGAGAAGGTTTTTGTGAAAGATTTTAAATCTACCAGAATACCTTAAATTAGCATAATCGCTAACGGCTACGCACCTCACATACATAGGGCTGGACAATGTGGCCAAAATATCAGATCACGGTATACAACATTTAAAAATAAACTTTAAATGATATTTTGTTTTTGAATAATAAATGTTCCAAATTTGCTATGAGTAGTGTGTGACAGTACCAGTCAAAAGTTTTAGAACACCTGCTCATTCAAAAGGTTCTTTATTTGTACTACTTTCTACATTGTAGAATAATAGTGAGGACATCAAAACGGAAATAACATATACGGAATCATGTAACCCAAAAAGTGTTAAACAAGTCAAAATATATTTTATATTTGAGATTCTTAATTGCCTTGATGACAGCTTTGCACTCTATCA
This sequence comes from Oncorhynchus kisutch, assembly GCF_002021735.2. Classification (NCBI taxonomy): domain Eukaryota; kingdom Metazoa; phylum Chordata; class Actinopteri; order Salmoniformes; family Salmonidae; genus Oncorhynchus; species Oncorhynchus kisutch. The sequence goes on from NC_034201.2 coordinate 29,181,754, forward strand.
ACCAGCTTCATGAGGTAGTCACCTGGAATGTATTTCAAATAACAGGTGTGCCTTGTTAAAAGTTAATTTGTGGAATTTATTTCCTTCTAAATCCATTTGAGCCAATCAGTTGTGTTGGGGTGGTATACAGAAGACCAAGTCCATATTTAGGCAAGAACAGCTGAAATATGCAAAGAGAAATGACAGTCCATCATTACTTTAAGATGTGAAGGTCAGTCAATCTGAAAATGTAAAGTGAAAACAGCATTGTTGTATGTGCTGCATTTACCATGCAGACTGAACACAATTGTCTCATGGTTGAGGAACAAAAAATGCGCTCCTTGAGTGACGGGGTGTGTCTTGGTCTGTGGCGGGTGTATATCCCGCCACAGACCAAGATGTCTGTTCCAGGAAATACGAATCACAGATGCATTCTGTTTATGCCTTATGATAAACTTCTGCAAATGTATAAATTGGAACTGCTGAATCCTATTTTAATGTCTGTATTCCGTTATTCCATCTATGCTCTCTGCATCGCAGATTTATATAGGGCCCTAAAGATTCCACAGACCTTCTTACATCAGAGACATCAGGGAAATTATGTAGATATATTGAAGCAACATCTCAAGACGTCAGTCAGAAAGTTAAAGCTTGGTCGCAAATGGGTCTTCCAAATGAACAATGACCCCAAGCATGAGGTCAGGGTTTGGTGATGGCCACTCCAATACCTTGACTTTGTTGTCCTTAAACCATTATTCCACAACTTTGGAAGTATGCTTGGGGTCATTGTCCATTTGGAAGACCCATTTGTGACCAAGCTTTAACTTTCTGACTGACGTCTTGAGATGTTGCTTCAATATATCTACATAATTTCCCTTCCTCATGATGCCATCTATTTTGTGAAGAGCACCAGTCCCTTCTGCAGCAAAGCATCCCCACAACATGATGCTGCCACCCCCGTGCTTCATGTTGGGATGATGTTCTTCGGCTTCCAAGCCTCCCCCTTTTTCCTCCAAACATAACGATGGTCATTATGGCAAAACAGTTCTATTTTTCTTTCATCAGACCAGAGGACATTTCTCCAAAAAGTACGATCTTTGTCCCCATGTGCAGTTGCAAACCGTAGTCTGGCTTTTTTTAATGGTGGTTTTGGAGCAGTGGCTTCTTCCTTGCTGAGCGGCCTTTCAGGTTATGTCGATATAGGACTCGTTTGACTGTAGATAGATACTTTTGTACCCATTTCCTCCAGCATCTTCACAACGTCCTTTGCTGTTATTGTGGGATTGATTTGCACTTTTCGCACCAAAGTATGTTCATCGCTAGGAGACAGAATGTGTCTCCTTCCTGAGCGGTATGACAGCTGCGTGGCCCCATGGTGTTTATACTTGCGTACTATTGTTTGTACAGATGAACGTGGTACCTTCAAGCATTTGGAAATTGATCCCAAGGATGAACCAGACTTGTAGAGGTCTACAATTTTTTTTCTGAAGTCTTGGCTGTCCTAACCGACTTGCCAAAACTATAGTTTGCTAACATGAAATTTGTGGAGTGGTTTAATGACTCCAACCTAAGTGTATGTAAACTTCCGACTTCAAATTGTGGATATTCGCCTTCCGGCCAGTACTGTGTCACAAAGAACGTGACGACTTGACCCACTACTACTATCCTGTGCAGTGCCTTTAAAAAATACATATCAACTCACATTGATGTTTTTTTACAGCTCAACTGCACCCCTGACGTGTCTCACTCAACTGATTGGGAGTTGTTAAAAGCATATCTAAGGGGCAAAATTATTTCATACACAGCGTGGCACCAAACGCTTATCGGAGCTCTCAACTCTTCTAGATGTGGACAACAGATATGCCTCTCCGCAGACTCCTGAACTCTACAAAGAGAGACTACTACACCATTTGGAATTTGACAATCTTTCCACCAAACAAAAGGAGCAGCTTTTGTTTAAATCGAGGCAAAAATTCTATGAACACGGAGAGAAAGCTGGCAAGTTGGTCTCACCAGCTTCGACAATCCGCTGCTAGCAGCTCCATACCTGAAATCTGTGTTGCAGTTGATTTAACTTCTACCAATCCCAAAGAAATCAACAATCAATTTAAGCAATTATTTTCTGCTCTTTACTCGTCAGAGGCTCTTTCTGACATCTCGTATGTATGCATTTCTAGACAATCTGGACGTCCCCTGCCTCAATTCAGATGAGCAAACCAACATGGATGTCTCAATAAGTGATGAAGCTACTCTGGCAACCCAGTCCATGCAGAGCTGTAAAGCCCCTGGGACTGATGACTTCCCTATTGAATTGTATTAAGCCTTCTCCTCTAAATTATCCCCTCAGCTCAATGTACAATGAAATTCGTTCTAGTCAGAAACTACCACAGACACTTGCCCAGGCGACAATTTCGGTTTTGCTTAAAGAAATACAAGAATCACCTAGACTGTGGCTCATACCACCCTAAAAGCCTTTTGGGCTGTGATTATAAAATTCTCACTAAGGTCTTCTCGTGCCGTTTAGAGACAGTGATGCATAATATAATTAACTCTGACCAAAATCATATATCTCTCAGGTAGGCAATCTTTCTATAATATGCACCGGCTATTTAATGTAATGTTCTTTATCCTCTACAGCCAGAGGTTGTCATCTCTCTTGATTCTCTCTCCACAGGGGGGGGCAGGCAGGGTTGCTGTTTCCCCCCTTTCCTATTTGATATGGCTATTGAGACTCTTGCTATTGCCCTGCGGGCGAAGGAGAGGATTAAGGGAATATTAAGGGTCAACATAACTCACAAGGTGTCCTTATATGCAGACAATGTTTTATACATCTCTAACCCTGTGGAGCCTATACCCTCTCACTTGGACATGCTACAAGGTTTTGGGACATCCTCTGGTTATAAGTTAAACCTAACAAAAAGTGCGCTCCTCCCCATTAATCAGTTAGCAGAAGGAATTGGGTATGCCAATTTCCCATTTAAGGTGGAACATCAGGTCTTAAAGGTCACACGCTCATTTAAGGCTCTGTTTAAACATAACTTCAAAACAGTCCTGTAGCGCACTAAGCAGGATTTCACAAGGTGGTCGTCTCTTCCCATTTCATTAACAGGTCGCATTAATTCTGTTAAGATGACTGTACTACCCAGGTTTTTGTATTTATTCCAAATTATTCAAATATTTCTGCCGAAGTCGATGTTCAAACAACTGGACAGCTACATTTCCAACTTCATTTGGAATAAGTCAAATCAACAAATGAGAAATGCGGGCTGGGCCTTCCCATTATTTTTTTACACTACTACCGGTCAGCAAATATCTCTAAATGTGTTTATTCGGTTTCATTTGAAAACAGGGATGGCCCAACTTGGGAGTTACAGTCAAGCCTTCCAACTTCTCCAGTCTCTCTCCTGTGCTCCCCAATGTCCATGAAGCTTGGCACCCATGTTTTGAACTTCATTGTTAAGAGCTCCCTTAAAATCTGATCCCAATTCCTAAGACACTTTAGCCTTTAACAAGCAAGTGTCTTCTCTCCATTAACATATAAATCATCTCTTCCCACCCACAGATTGACACAGCATTCCAGTTCTGGCATAGGAATGGTCTGGTGTTTTTTTGTGACCTATTTGTTGATAATACATTTGTCTCAGTCGATACTCTGAGGGTTGACCATAATATTCCCTATACCCACTTTAAATACCTGCAAATTCGCAGCTTTGACAAAAAACATGTCCCTTAATTTCCACTCAAGCAAACTAAGTGTCCAGTCGAGAGGTGTTTAGATCTTAACCCTTATCTGAAGGGCACAATATCCAGATTATATGACATAATACAGAATATTAATCCACCTTCCTTTGCAAATACAAAATCTGCATGGGAGGCAAGAGAAAGGTGTCGAGATACCCGATGATATATGGCAATAAAGTATTTAACGTATCCATACATTATTTTGCATAATGCATGAGCTTATTCAGTTTAAGGTTTTGCACAGTCTCCATTACTCAAATGACAGATTTGCAAAAATATACCCAAATGTTGAGTCCAGCGACTGTGGGACAAATGTTTTGGTCATGCCAATCTTTGAGTGGCCTATGGGACCCCATTTTTGAGGCACACTCACATGTGTAATACAACTGTTAGCCCCAACCCAGTCACTGCCATTTTTGGGGTACTTCCCCTAGACCAGAATGCTACCACTCATCAGGCAAATGCAAAATGCCTCGCTGCTAGCTCGCTGCCTTGTCCTCTTTCACTGGAAGTCTGCAAAGCCTCCTTCCTTTATGCAGTGGGTTATGGAGGTGATGTCATCTCTGCCTCTGGAGAAGGTTATGTACACTGTGCATGGGTCCCGACAAAAGTTTGATTTAGGCTCTCCACGTATTAAATGGGAACCAGGTTGTCTTTTACGTAGTGTAACTTGCATAGTTTCGGTAGAACATGTCTGTTCTAGTGGTGCTGAGAAGAATTTTGAAAGAAACATAAACAATGGAGAAAAAAAAGTTCACTGTTTCTGATTTTCTTTCCTATTTAACTTTATAGATGCCTTGGTGGATGGATGGTTTGGAGGGAGGGTGGGAGGGAGGGAGTGAAGGGTATGATGGATGGATGTACTGTTTTTGTTATATGTGAAAATCTATAAATAAAGTGATAAAAAAAAAGTGGAATAGAGAGGGACAGAGATGGTATTTATTCTTTTATTTCACCTTTATTTAACCAGGTAGGCTAGTTGAGAACAAGTTCTCATTTGCAACTGCGACCTGGCCAAGATAAAGCATAGCAGTGTGAACAGACAACAGAGTTACACATGGAGTAAACAATTAACAAGTCAATAACAGTAGAAAAAAAGGGGAGTCTATATACATTGTGTGCAAAAAGGCATGAGGTAGGCGAAATAATTGCAATTTTGCAGATTAACACTGGAGTGATGAATGATCAGATGGTCATGTACAGGTAGAGATATTGGTGTGCAAAAGAGCAGAAAAGTAAATAAATAAAAACAGTATGGGGATGAGGTAGGTGAAAATGGGTGGGCTATTTACCAATAGACTATGTACAGCTGCAGCGATCGGTTAGCTGCTCAGATAGCAGATGTTTGAAGTTGGTGAGGGAGATAAAAGTCTCCAACTTCAGCGATTTTTGCAATTATTTCCAGTCACAGGCAGCAGAGTACTGGAACGAAAGGCGGCCAAATGAGGAGTTGGCTTTAGGGATGATCAGTGAGATAGCACGCGCTCCAGCAGGTGTACGGATGGGTGTTGCCATCGTGACCAGTGAACTGAGATAAGGCGGAGCTTTACCTAGCATGGACTTGTAGATGACCTGGAGCCAGTGGGTCTGGCGACGAATATGTAGCGAGGGCCAGCCGACTAGAGCATACAAGTCGCAGTGGTGGGTGGTATAAGGTGCTTTAGTGACAAAACGGATGGCACTGTGATAGACTGCATCCAGTTTGCTGAGTAGAGTGTTGGAAGCAATTTTGTAGATGACGTCGCCAAAGTCGAGGATCGGTAGGATAGTCAGTTTTACTAGGGTAAGTTTGGCGGCGTGAGTGGAGGAGGCTTTGTTGCGGAATAGAAAGCCGACTCTTGATTTGATTTTCGATTGGAGATGTTTGATATGAGTCTGGAAGGAGAGTTTAGTCTAGCCAGACACCTAGGTACTTATAGATGTCCACATATTCAAGGTCGGAACCATCCAGGGTGGTGATGCTAGTCGGGCATGCGGGTACAGGCAGCGATCGGTTGAAAAGCATGCATTTGGTTTTACTAGCGATTAAGAGCAGTTGGAGGCCACGGAAGGAGTGTTGTATGGCATTGAAGCTCGTTTGGAGGTTAGATAGCACAGTGTCCAAGGACGGGCCGGAAGTATATAGAATGGTGTCGTCTGCGTAGAGGTGGATCAGGGAATCGCCCGCAGCAAGAGCAACATCATTGATATATACAGAGGAAAGAGTCGGCCCGAGAATTGAACCCTGTGGCACCACCATAGAGACTGCCAGAGGACCGGACAGCATGCCCTCCGATTTGACACACTGAACTCTGTCTGCAAAGTAATTGGTGAACCAGGCAAGGAAGTCATCCGAAAAAACGAGGCTACTGAGTCTGCCGATAAGAATATGGTGATTGACAGAGTCGAAAGCCTTGGCAAGGTCGATGAAGACGGCTGCACAGTACTGTCTTTTATCGATGGCGGTTATGATATCGTTTAGTACCTTGAGTGTGGCTGAGGTGCACCCGTGACCGGCTCAGAAACCAGATTGCACAGCGGAGAAGGTACGGTGGGATTCGAGATGGTCAGTGACCTGTTTGTTGACTTGGCTTTCGAAGACCTTAGATAGGCAGGGCAGGATGGATATAGGTATATAACATGGATATATAACAGTTTGGGTCCAGGGTGTCTCCCCCTTTGAAGAGGGGGATGACTGCGGCAGCTTTCCAATCCTTGGGGATCTCAGACGATATGAAAGAGAGGTTGAACAGGCTGGTAATAGGGGTTGCGACAATGGCGGCAGATAGTTTCAGGAATAGAGGGTCCAGATTGTCAAGCCCAGCTGATTTGTACGGGTCCAGGTTTTGCAGCTCTTTCAGAACATCTGCTATCTGGATTTGGGTAAAGGAGAACCTGGAGAGGCTTGGGCGAGTAGCTGCGGGGGGGGGGGGGGGGGGGGGGGGGGGAGTAGCCAGGCGGAAGGCATGGCCAGCCGTTGAGAAATGCTTGTTGAAGTTTTCGATAATCATGGATTTATCGTGGTGACCGTGTTACCTAGCCTCAGTGCAGTGGGCAGCTGGGAGGAGGTGCTCTTGTTCTCCATGGACTTCAGTGTCCCAGAACTTTTTGGAGTTGGAGCTACAGGATGCAAACTTCTGCCTGAAGAAGCTGGCCTTAGCTTTCCTGACTGACTGCGTGTATTGGTTCCTGACTTCCCTGGATGCCGCCACAGGATGTTTTTGTGCTGGTCGAGGGCAGTCAGGTCTGGAGTGAACCAAGGGCTGTATCTGTTCTTATTTCTGCATTTTTTGAACGGAGCATGCTTATCTAAAATGGTGAGGAAGTTACTTTTAAAGAATGACCAGGCATCCTCAACTGACGGGATGAGGTCAATGTCCTTCCAGGATTCCCGGGCCAGGTCGATTAGAAAGGCCTGCTCACAGAAGTGTTTTAGGGAGCGTTTGACAGTGATGAGGGGTGGTCGTTTGACTGCGGCTCCGTAGCGGATACAGGCAATGAGGCAGTGATCGCGGAGATCCTGGTTGAAGACAGCGGAGGTGTATTTGGAGGGCCAGTTGGTCAGGATGACGTCTATGAGGGTGCCCTTGTTTACAGATTTAAGGTTGTACCGGGTGGGTTCCTTGATGATTTGTGTGAGATTGAGGGCATCTAGCTTAGATTGTAGGACTGCCGGGGTGTTAAGCATATCCCAGTTTAGGTCACCTAACAGAACAAACTCTGAAGCTAGATGGGGGGGGCGATCAATTCACAAATGGTGTCCAGGGCACAGCTGGGAGCTGAGGGGGGTCGGTAGTAGGCGGCAACAGTGAGAGACTTATTTCTGGAGAGAGTAATTTTCAAAATTAGTAGTTCGAACTGTTTGGGTATGGACCTGGAAAGTATGACAGGCTAACTCCTCCCCCTTTGGCAGTTCTATCTTGACGGAAGATGTTATAGTTTGGTATGGAAATCTCAGAATTTTTGGTGGCCTTCCTGAGCCAGGATTCAGACACGGCAAGGACATCAGGGTTAGCAGAGTGTGCTAAAGCAGTGAGTAAAACAAACTTAGGGAGGAGGCTTCTGATGTTGACGTGCATGAAACCAAGGCTTTTTCGATCACAGAAGTCAACAAATGAGGGTGCCTGGGGACATGCAGGGCCTGGGTTTACCTCCACATCACCCGCGGAACAGAGAAGGAGTAGTATGAGGGTGCGGCTAAAGGCTATCAAAACTGGTCGCGTGGTGGAAAGTGGGTGGAAACGCTAGCCAGGAGTAATCATCCGGGCTTGCAGTTTAGCTAGATAGCTAGTTGTGAAGATCCAGCCGAAAATTTTTCCGTTTGCGGTGGGAATCCGGGGCAAAAAAAATAAATAGGTCCGTTATGCTCTGGTTAGAGTCGCGTTGTTCGAACTGGCGAGAGCTTTCCGAAATAAAGGTTAGCTGATGACCGGTTAGCTGAAGACCGCTAGCATAGCTGGTAGTTAGCTGGCTAGCTTCAGTTGAGGGGGTCCGGATCCGAAGTAAATATAAATACTTTAGGAAAAATAGCTACATTAGGTGAGGCGGGTTGCAGGAGAGTATTTAGAAGCTGAGGTTTAGCAAAAAAAAATTCTAAAGATATGAAGAAAAATTAAAAAACGAGAAAAAAAAACGATATAAAAACGATATATACAAGGGACACGACAGGACGTCTTACTGCTACGCCATCTTGGCATTGTTGGAGAAATGGAGAAAGACCATAAGAGCAGGTCCTAAGCAGAAAGGTGGAGGTGTGTGTGTGTGTGTGTGTGTGTGTGTGTGTGTGTGTGTGTGTGTGTGTGTGTGTATGTGCCTGAGAGCACAGTGGGATAGAGAGAACCTTACTGCTTTCTTCCCTAGGGGAAGAATATCAATCTGCAAGAGCTCTAGACAACACTATGATGTAGATGAAAAGGTACTGGCAGTCTCTCTCACTGAATGAGAACACAAACCTGCTCTGCCTACCTCTCCTCTCTTCTATGTTGCAATGTTGGGCAAATATCTAATGTATGCTAAGCTGCTGCTGCCATGGCAACCCCTGCACAGGCATACAGGATTTGGACTCAACACAGAGAGAGTGTAGTGGGGCTGAATGGGCTCTGGACTGTAATCCTCAGAAAGGGGACAATTCCAGTAGACCCCCTTGTTAGAGCCAAATTCCCATACTGTCAGTCTCACTATAAATGTTTATGATTTGCATAAATGGAGTCAGGAAATATTGACATATTAAATATAACAAAATGAATTATGGAGAATGGTTGATGAACTCTTATTTTTGGTTTTCTATTATGGTTATTATTGGTATTTAAAAGCAATAGTCTCTCTCTCCTGGGCACACCCCTTTTTTTCTACATGTTCCCCTTCTGGGTTTGGCCGGTGTCGGCAGTCATTGTAAATAAGAATTTTTTTCTTAACAGACTTTCCTAGTTAAATGACCACTAATACTTGGAACTAAGAAAGCTGCTACTAGTCTATACTCTTTTGTTTACCATTTAAATCTGATCGGTTTGACTTTGATCATGGATGGAACATAGCCTATGAAATTACCTTTGTTTTTAAAATACATTGTTTTTAAACTATTGAAGATTGAGTCGCCTTTGTTTGCTTTGTAAGTGCGTCTGAACGTGGCATCACATTCAGTGCCTTCAGAAAGTATTCATATGGGCGGATGTTGGCTGTCAGAAGTATTACAATGTTAACTTACTTTTAATCAATCTGTCTGGATATTTCAAGACATGACATATGGGTGTAGTGAGATACCCAATGGGCTGGACGATTCTCTTTTCATCACTCATCCTGAAAAAATGTATATTAAAAAAACTTGGAAATCAATTCAACCGCCATCATTAAAAACATAAAAATCTAATTATTTTGTTATTAAAATGTTGAAATAGCTTTGGAGACTAATTGGTACCAGTTAAGGCCATTTGGCAAACAATAATGCAGGCACTAGGGATGGAGGTGTGAGCATGCAGGTCTGGTAGAGGAGATGAGATGTTTGAGTACGTCTGTTGTGTATGTTTGTATTTGGTGCGTAACTCACATTGTTGCGTTACAGCCTGAATTCAATTTTTTTATTAAAATAAACAAACATTTAAAATAAAATACAGAAATATCTATTCACACCCCCGAGTCAATACATGTTAGAATCACCTTTGGCAACGATTACAGCTGTGAGTCTTTCTGGGTAAGTGTAACAGCCTTGCACACATGGATCAGCATTGGAAATTAAACACCCACCACTCACGGGTAGACTTTGTCATTGGCAGGTAAGAATGTCTATTTCACCAGCCATGTTGGCAGGTGGAAACAGAGCATTTGGGAACAGTTGTTTTTATTGTCTTCTTTTAATCCAAAGCCCACATGTAGAGAAGTTGGTTGTATTGACAAGGCTACTAAAGTGTGACTTTGTCCGCGTGTTTCTTGGCCAGTTATATCATTTTGTTCACAGAGCCATGCTACCACATGAAAACAGACACACTGATCTACACACAAAACCCCATAATGTCAGTGGAATTATGCTTTTAGAAATGTTTACAAATTAACAAAAAATGGAAAGCTGAAATGTCTTGAGTCAATAAGTATTCAAACCCTTTGTTATGGCAAGCCTAAACTTCAGGAGTAAAATGTGCTTAACACTAGAACCACTGGGCGTCGACGGATCCCCATTCAAGCTAATGACTGCAACATTATAACAGTGTAATTCATACAGTGCATTCGGAAAATATTCAGACCTCTTCCCCTTTTCCACATTTTGTTACAGCCTTATTTTCAAATGGATGAATACCTTTTTTTAAACCACAATCTACACACAATACCACATAATGACAAAACGAAAACAGGTTAAGAAATGTTCGCAAATGAATAAACAATTTAAAAGCATTTAGTCAGCCACCAATTGTGCAAGTTCTCCCACTTAAGATTTTCCACCATAATTTGCAAATAAATTCATTAAAAATCCTACAATGTGATTTTCTGGATTTTTTTTCTCTCATTTTGTCAGTCATAGTTGAAGTGTACCTATGAAGAAAATTACAGGCCTCTCATCTTTTTAAGTGGGAGAACTTGCACAATTGGTGGCTGACTAAATACTTTTTTGCCCCACTGTATATACACACACATATATATACATAACCACTCCACAAATGTCTTGCCAAAACTATAGTTTGAAAACAAGTCGGTTAGGACATCTACATTGTGCATGACAAGTAATTTTTCCAACAATTGTTTACAGAGATTATTTCACTGTATCACAATTCCAGTGTGTCTGAAGTTGACTGTGCCTTTAAACAGCTTGGAAAATTCCAGAAAATTATGTCATGGCTTGAGAAGCTTCTAATAGGCTAATTGACAGTCAAATTAGTCAATTCGACATGTACCTGTGGATGTATTTCAAGGCCTATTTCATGCTTGATGTCATGGGGAAATTGTAGACTCCACAAGTCTGGTTCATCCTTGGGAGCAATTTCAAAACGCCTGAAGGTGCCACGTTCATCTGTACAAACAATAGTACGCAAGTATAACCACCATTGGACCACGCAGCTGTCATACAGCTCAGGAAGGAGACACGTTCTGTCTCCTAGAGATGAACGTACTTTGGTGCGAAAAGTGCAAATCAATCCCACAACAGCAGCAAAGGACCTTGTGAAGATGCTGGAGGAAACAGGTACAAAAGTATCTATATCCACAGTAAAACGAGTCCTATATCGACATAACCTTGAAAGGCCGCTCAGCAAGGAAGAAGTAACTGCTCCAAAACCGCCATAAAAAAGCCAGACTACGGTTTGCAACTGCACATGGGGACAAAGATCGTACTTTTTTGAGTAATGTCCTCTGGTCTGATGAAACAAAAATAGAACTGTTTAGCCATAATGACCATCATTACAAGAGGAGGAAAAAGGGGGAGGCTTGCAAGCCGAAGAACACCATCCCAACCGTGAAGCACAGGGGTGGCAGCATCATGTTGTGGGCGTGCTTTGCTGCAGGAGGGTCTGGTGCACATCACAAAATGGATGGCATCAGGAGGGAGGAAATGATGTGGATATATTGAAGCAACATCAAGACATCAGTCAGGAAGTTCAAGCTTGGTCACAAATGGGTCTTCCAAATGGACAATGACCCCAAGCATACTTCCAAAGTTGTGGAATAATGGCTTAAGGACAACAAAGTCAAGGTATTGGAGTGGCCATCACCAAGCCCCGACCTCAATCCCGTAGAAAATGTGTGGGCAAAACTGAAGAAGCGTGTGCGAGCAAGGAGGCCAACAAACCTGACTCAGTTACACCAGCTCTGTCAGGAGGAATGGGCCAAAATTCACCCAACTTATTGTGGGAAGCTTGTGGAAGGCTACCCAAAATGTTTGACCAAAGTTAAACAATTTAAAGGCAATGCTACTAAATACTAATTGAGTGTATGTAAACTTCAACTGTACATACATACGATGCACGATATATCAGGGAACATATCGGAATCGGCCGATACTAGCTAAAATTGCCAAGATCGGTATCGGTCGATCTGCAAAACAGATGTCAAAGGTGACGTGCAAACCTATATAAAATGTAGGTACGTGCCGTAATGACGCCACAAAACATTTTGCGCTACACACGTGCAACACAGCTTTCGTAACCTAGCCCACAATGTCCGCTGTGTGGCTCGAGCAGTCAACAAGTCAAGCAGTCATTTGAAAGAGTAAGAAAAGACAACAAAAAAATCCATGGAATTCATTGTCCTTGACAATCAACAGTTCTCGGTCATGGGTGAATTTGGCTTTCGCCAACTGGTCGAGCACCGGTACACGCTACAAAGTGCGCTATTTTTCAGATGTTGCACGGAAGACAAGCAGCTGAAAATGACTGGCCAGTCGGGCTTGTGGTTAAAACCTTTCCCAGTACTGACAAAAAGGTCAGGAAAGTAAAACTAAAAATTGTTACACAGGGGACTGCTGGTGTTTTTGAGAACTACTGAACGTAACGCGCCAATGTAAACGCAGATTTTTTTACTTCTTGGATATAGGGGGCGCTCTTTTAATTTATGGATTAAAAAAACGTGCCCGTTTTAAGCGCAATATTTTGTCACGAAAAGATGCTCGACTATGCATATAATTGGCAGCTTTGGAAAGAAAACACTAAGGTTTCCAAAACTGCTAAGATATTATCTGTGAGTGCCACAGAACTCATGCTACAGGCGAAACCAAGATCATACTTTAACCAGGAAATGGGCAGGGATTTTCGAAGCTCTGTTTTCTATTGTCTCCATATATGGCTGTGAATGCGCCGGGAATGAGCCTGCCCTTCCTATCGTTTCTCCAAGGTGTCTGCAGCATTGTGACGTATTTGTAGGCATATCATTGGAAGATTGGCCATAAGAGACTACATTTACCACGGGTCCGCCCGGTGGCCTTTGTGTAAATTGGTGCGTAATCTTCAGCCGCAGGCATTTTCTCCTGGGATTCAGAGGGGAAAGCATACTTCCACGAACGATATATCATCCAAGAGATATGTGAAAAACACCTTGAGGATTGGTTCTAAACAACGTTTGCCATGTTTCAGTCGATATTATGGAGTTAATTTGGAAAAACGTGACGCACCAAACGTGACGCACCAAACGGAGCAATTTCTCCTAAACAAATCTTTCAGGAAAAACGGAACATTTGCTATCTAACTGAGAGTCTCCTCATTGAAAACATCTGAAGTTCTTCAAAAGGTAATGATTTTATTTGAATGATTCTGGTTTTTGTGAGAATGTTGCCTGCTAATGCTAACGCTAATGCTAACACTAAATGCTAACACTAAATGCTACGCTAGCTAGCTACTGTTACACAAATGATTGTTTTCCTATGGTTGAGAAGCATATTTTGAAAATCTGAGATGACAGTGTTAACAAAAGGCTAAGCTTGAGAGCTAGCATATTAATTTCATTTCATTTGCGATTTTCATGAATAGTTAACGTTGCGTTATGGTAATGAGCTTGAGGCTGTATTCACGATCCCGGATGGCTCGACGCAACAGGTTAAAATATAAATATGAACTTTATCAAACAAAACATACATGTATTGTGTAACATGAAGTCCTATGAATGTCATCTGATGAAGATCAAAGGTTAGTGATTAATTTTCTCCATTTCTGCTTTTTGTGACTCTCTTTGGCTGGAAAAAATGGCTGTGTTTTTCTGAGGCTTGGTGGTGACCCAACATAATCGTTTGTGGTGCTTTCGCTGTAAATCCTTTATGAAATCAGACACTGTGGCTGGATTAACGAGAATTGTATCTTTAAAATCGTGTAAAATACTTGTATGCTTGAGGAATTTTAATTATGATATTTTTGTTGTTTTGAATTTGGCGCCCTGCACTTTCACTGGCTGTTGCGGGGGGGGGGGGTTCCGCTCGACAGGTTAAGCATCGACAATCCAAAATTAAATCTAAAATAGGCTTCCTATTTCGCAAAACAAAACAAATCATGCTGCCAAATATACCGTCGTAAAACTGACCATCCTACCGATCCGACTTTGGTGCTGTCATTTACAAAATAGCCTCCAACACTCTAATCAACAAATTGGATGCAGTCTATCACAGTGCCATCCGTTTTTTCACCAAATACCCATGTACTACCCACTACTGCTTTAAACTTCTTCACAACAGTATCTCGGACCTGCCTGGTGTGTTCCTTGTTCTTCATGATGCTCTCTGCGCTTTTAACGGACCTCTGAGACTATCACAGTGCAGGTGCATTTATATGGAGACTTGATTACACACAGGTGGATTGTATTTATCATCATTAGTCATTTAGGTCAACATCAGAGATCCTCACTGAACTTCTGGAGAGAGAGTTTGCTGCACTGAAAGTAAAGGGGCTGAATAATTTTGCACGCCCAATTTTTCAGTTTTTGATTTGTTAAAAAAGTTTGAAATATCCAATAAATGTCGTTCCACTTCATGATTGTGTCCCACTTGTTGATTCTTCACAAAAAAATAGTTTTATATCTTTATGTTTGAAGCCTGAAATGTGGCAAAAGGTCGCAAAGTTCAAGGGGGCCGAATACTTTCGCAAGGCACTGTATATATTTTACATTTAGCTACTTCACCAATGGATAGAGCAGCTTGATATGGGGTGGGCAAGCTATGTACATGCATTGGACAGACAAGTGTAGAGATATGACTGAACATTTTGTTGGTGAGGAGAGCGCTGGGCATCTTGTTATGACATGCATTATCTGAATTGTACCTACGGAGGAGCCACTTCTATGAAGGAACTTTAAACTTCAGAGATTTGGCTTAAATAACGTTGGACCAGAACTAGCCCTTGATCTTGACTCAGTTCCATGCCACATACTCTCAGCTGGAGCTAGACCAGGGTTCGCTAGCTAGCGAACAAGCTTGTGTGTGTGCAGAGCGGCTCCCTAATTCAAATAAAAACAGATCTTACCTTTTTTGTAGTTAATGTGAAACGTTACCTATCGTATCCTTAACTAGCATTGAAAAAGTTAATCCATTCTTATTAAAAATCTCTCCCCCTAATTCTATCATGCTTGTAACGTCAGTAGCTACAATAGACTAAGCTTCGGAGGGAGGGGAGGGGCAGGTAGCCTACACACACAGGCAAAAATGTCTCTATTTTGTCTGTTCTGTTCTCTGAACCAGTTCCAACCCCTGATGCTGACGGCTTAACAATCAATAGCCACACACACACAGGCCAGTGTAGCAGGGAGATAGCGGGGTCATCCTATGAAAAGGTCTGGTTTGATGAGAAAGGGAGCCAGCTGAGTATCTGAAAGGGAAGGTAGAGAGAGGGGATGAGTGTCACAATGTAAAGCATGCAGCCAGGCAGTGACTGGCTGGATGACTGGGGAGCACATTGTGCATCACGTGTGTCTGTCAAAGGCAGGCAGAGGAGTGGGTGATGGGAGACACACCAGTCCGACATCTCAATGGTGCTTCCTCTCCTCTGCTCAGCAGCAGTAGAGTTGTGGATGTGCTTTACCATCTAGCTAGCAGCATGGCTCTGCTCAGAGAAAACAAGCCCTCCAAAAACATCTTGCTTAAAACCTCTTTGGGCTAGGTGGGACGCAAGCCAACATCCGGTGAAATTCAAAATACAACATTTGTAATATTAAACATTCATGAAAATACAAGTGTCTTACATCGTTTAAATTGTTAACTTCTTGTTAATCCAGCCGCTTTGTCAGATTTCAAAAACGCTTTACGGCGAAAGCACACCATGCGATTATCTGAGGACAGCACCCCGCGTACAAAAAATGCAGAGGCGTCACAAAAGTCAGAAATAGCGATAAAATGAATCACTTACCTTTGAAGATCTTCCTCTGTTTGCAATCCCAAGGGTCCCAGCTACATAACAAATGGTCCTTTTGTTCGATGAAGTCCTTTATATCCCCAAAAAAGTCAGTTAAGTTGGCATGCTTGACTCCGTAATCCACCAGTTTCCCTCGTTGAAAATGCATACAAATGAATCCCAAAAGTTACCAATAAACCTCTCATCCACATGCACCACAATACTACAGGCAAAATGGGAGCCAGCTCATTTTTCAAAAAACAAGCCTGATACTCTTTCTAAAGACGATTGACATCTACTGGAAGCCCTAGGAACTGCAATCTGGGAGATATTCCCATTTTAAATGGTGTCACCTCAACAACAAAAAAATTCCCGGATAGATTCTCCCCGGGTTTTCGCCTGCTATATCATTTCTGTTATACTCAGACATAATTTTAACAGTTTTGGAAACTTGTGTGTTTTCTATCCAATACTATTTATATGCATTTCCTAGCTTCTGGGCCTGAGTAACAGGCAGTTTACTTTGGGCACATCATTCATCCAAACACTGCCCCCTAGCCTTAAGAAGTTTTAAAGGAAGATTAATGAGTGAGAGAGTGAGTGAGTGAGTGTGTGTGTGCTAGAGCTGGGTGATAATTGCAAAACTATCATATCCCAGTATTTTTCAAATTTGACAGCATTTTATATTTTTGAATAACAAATTCTCCATTTCTGCATTTCCTGCCCTCATTTGAGAATTTCCACACTGCCACAAAGGGCTGCACGATATTGGCACATTTTCTTGCCTTATTTTTAACCAAATGTTGCAATTGCAATTTTACTTGTGATTTAGATCAAAACACCTGGTTGAACTGTTGGAATCATGGAAATATGTTTATTCTAACTCTATAGTTAGAATATAAATAATAGTAGGCACTTTGAATACAGTGTTGTTTGACATGAAAATGTCAGGGATACATTTTTGTGACAGGGTAGGAACCAAAGTGATGGTCAGTGTTTCCTAGGGGACCCTATAATTTTTGGCCACATTGACATGTTTTTTTCATGTAGCCAACATATTCATGCTTTGCCTATTGATTTAGATGATACTGTTGCACAAACATGCTGATTTAGGCCTACACCAGCACTTTTTTCAGGCTGTATTAGCTATCTACGTTTGCTCTGACTCAGTACATTTTTTTAGCTAGCTTGCCAACTAATTAGCATTAGCAGCTAACATGACTTAGCTAAAACTTGCTAAGTAAAGAAACTAGCTGTTGCAGATGTAAGAAACACAAAAAAAATGTGGATTCATATTAAGAAGCAAAGTGGAAACACTCATCAACATTGCTGCATGTGCTGCATTGACCATGCAGATTGAATGCAAGTGTCTCGTGGTCAAGCAACAACAATTGCGCTCGAGTGACGGGCAGGACTAGGTCTGTGTGGAAAGCGGCATGAGGAGAGAGTGGAGAGGGATGACTCAAGTAGCAGTGTAAACTATAGAAATTGACGTTACACATGGAATATCACATTTAATAAACCAAACATTCAAATACCGTTATAGAAGGTAGAGTAAAAACCCAAACCGGTCTGTGCATCAATACCTGTATATAGTAAAATACGGTATGCCGCCCAGCCCTAGTATGGCTCTATAATAGGCTCTGAAAAACTGTGAATGCCTTCTTACACTACCCTACAGTATGTGCGTATGCTACATTGACTGGGTTGGAATGTGTAGCTTATGCTATCCTATGCTTTTGTGTGGGAATTGGTCCAGCTGAAGCTGATAGATGACATAGCTGAAAGCTGATATATTAGCCAAAAGAGCAGAGGAGGTAATGCTGTAGCATGCTAGCTCTGTCATTAAGGAAATATGAACAAGGGTTCCCAGCAGTGATGGTCCGTAATGGCTGCACTGCATACAGCATCAGTGACTCTGGAAAGCCAGTCAGCCTGATGGCACAGTAAGGAAATTTATGATTGCGAACGCACCCCCTTAACCTAACCTACATCACTCAGGCACGTCTGCCACTGCCTCCCCCTGCCTGTGCTCACACTGGTGTAATTTATCCTTGAAGCATTTAAAGTGAGGAGCCAGCCAAGCCACACACGAGGTAGCGCAGACACACACATACAAACAAACTCGTGTAGGGCCCTCTCAGTTAGACACCCCGACACAACACACACAGTCACAGCCATACACGTGTTCAACATTGTAATAAAACACAAACACCAAAAATCTTATTGTAGACAACTAACATATTACACAGCTATTTGCATGCTGTAACTGTACGGACACACACGCTTGTACTCTTACTGAACAAACAGAAACAGATACAGCTCCACCTGCTATAAAACTAGAGTGGGGTTTGAAAAGCTTCCCCTGGCCAGACAGCTATGGGACCGACTAGAGTAGTAGAGGTGAGTGTGTGCTATGACGCTAGGTCTTACCTGTCAGAGATGTCATGGCTGGCTGCTGCCGTGGCTCCGAGCAGTCCTAGAGCTGCACTCCCCAATGCTGCCTCCATGATACTGGCTCACTGCAGGAGTAGCCTGCCAGAGAGGGAGGAGAATGTGGAGAGGAAGGTGAAGAGAGAGGGGAGGGAGAGAGATGGTGTGAAGAGGAAGGTAATGTTGAAGATTGACAAGGGACAAAGAGAAGAGAAGAGGAGAGAGAAAGAGAAGCTGTTGTGTGTGTGTTTGTAGCCTGGGGATTATATCCAGAAAGCAGCAGATGAAATCCATTTAACCCCCGCTATTCTGGAAGAGCAACTCCAACAAGTTACAATAGATAGCTATGGAGCAGGTTTTCTGTTAGGAAATTGTGGCACCAGACATTTTAAAAAGCAGTATTTTAATTTACCTGACAAGGACCCATTTGCATTGGGTGTGTAACCTAATTAGGGTGTCCACCCACGGTGGTTAGAATGATATAAAAATAAAAAATAAAAATATTTTTATTTCACCTTTATTTAACCAGGTAGACTAGTTGAGAACAAGTTCTCATTTGCAACTGCGACCTGGCCAAGATAAAGCATAGCAGTGTGAGCAGACAACAAAGAGTTACACATGGAGTAAACAATTAACAAGTCAATAACACAGTAGAAACCAAAGTAGAAACCAAAGGGGGAGTCTATATACAATGTGTGCAAAAGGCATGAGGAGGTAGGCAAATAATTACAATTTTGCAGATTAACACTGGAGTGATGAATGATCAGATGGTCATGTACAGGTAGAGATATTGGTGTGCAAAAGAGCAGAAAAGTAAATAAATAAAAACAGTATGGGGATGAGGTAGGTGAGAAAGGGTGGGCTATTTACCAATAGACTATGTACAGCTGCAGCGATCGGTTAGCCGCTCAGATAGCTGATGTTTGAAGTTGGTGAGGGAGATAAAAGTCTCCAACTTCAGCGATTTTTGCAATTCGTTCCAGTCACAGGCAGCAGAGTACTGGAACGAAAGGCGGCCAAATGAGGTGTTGGCTTTAGGGATGATCAGTGAGATACACCTGCTGGAGCGCGTGCTACGGATGGGTGTTGCCATCGTGACCAGTGAGCTGAGATAAGGCGGAGCTTTACCTAGCATGGACTTGTAGATGACCTGGAGCCAGTGGGTCTGGCGACGAATATGTAGCGAGGGCCAGCCGACTAGAGCATACAAATCACATTTAGAATATGGTCATTCGTATTAACAG
This sequence comes from Oncorhynchus kisutch, assembly GCF_002021735.2. Taxonomy (NCBI): domain Eukaryota; kingdom Metazoa; phylum Chordata; class Actinopteri; order Salmoniformes; family Salmonidae; genus Oncorhynchus; species Oncorhynchus kisutch. The sequence goes on from NC_034201.2 coordinate 29,201,414, forward strand.
AACATGCAAGTAGAGGACGCAACGATGTCCGGTCCTTCTTACCAAATTCTGAAGATAGAATAACTGTCCACATGTACTTTTCCTCAGCCAACAAGACAAGTAACGAGCAGCAAAAGCACTAGCTTATGTCAATCTACTATCCCCCATTGTTTAAAAGTTTACCTATTCTATTGGTCAGCTTGTCGAGAAAGAAATAGCCTATTCCAAACAGACTCTCGGACAGTTGCCTTACCGAGACAATAAGACAGTGGCAGAATAAATTCAACCACACCTTGTGCTGTGGACAATAAAAAGGCCACTTTAAGGCGAGTATATTTCGGTGTGTAATAAAGGCCTTTTGTAGGGGAAAACAAATTTTGATTGGCTGGGCCTGGCTCCCCAGCGTGTCAGCCTGGCTGCCAAGTGGGTGGACCTATGCCCTCCCAGGCCCACCCATAGCTGCACCCTTGCCCAGTCATGTGAAATACATAGATTAGTGCGTAAATTTTTTATTTATCAATAAAATCTTTGAAATTGCATTTTGCGTTCATATTTCAGTTCAGTATATTTAAGACGACTGGTAATTCCATCAATTACGAGGCTAAAATGCATTATTTCTTCTCTAGAACAATTGGCCAGTGCTAATTATATTTAAAAATCGCCTTTTCAATTATAATTTTTTTGACCAAAAGCCAGCTTTCATCGGCTAACGAAAACCCTGATATGGAAATAAAAATGTAAACGATGATATTTTTACAAGAAAAAAAACAAACATGTATTGAGTGAAACAATCCTAATGAACCTGAAAATGTTTTACTCAGAAACCGTAGTGAATTTCCTACAGATGTAATTAGCTATGTTTTCATGAATCGATATCAGTGCCTACAAAATAGAATACAGGCTGTTTCTTGCAAATGCCGTTCAATTACACACGCCCAGTGACAGTCGTGATGCCTCTCGTTTTCTCTACTCTCATTTTTATTAGTGTGCGTGCGAGAGAGAGAGTGATTGACTGAGTGTTGTCACAAGCGAGAACACAAAGGATGTCAACTTGACCGAGAAATGATTGCTTACAAGCCCTCCCATTAATGCAGAGCTAAAGAAATAATCAAATGAAAAACAGTAACACAAGTAATAAAATACACAATGGAGCGAAACTCAGCAAAAAGAGAAACGTTCTCTCACTGTCAACTGCATTTATTTTCAGAAAACTTAACATGTGTAAATATTTGTATGAACATAACAAGATTCAACAACTGAGCCATAAACTGAACAAGTTCCACAGACATGTGACTAACAGAAATGGAATAATGTGTCCCTGAACAAAGGGGGGGGGGTCAAAATCAAAAGTAACAGTCAATGCAGCTTGTGGCCACTACAGTAAATCTCCTCATGGACTGCACCAGATTTGCCAGTTCTTGCTGTGAGATGTTACCCCATTCTTCCACCAAGGCACTTGCGAGTTCCCGAACATTTCTGGGGGAGGAATGGCCCTAGCCCTCACCCTCCGATCCAACAGGTCCCAGACGTGCTCAATAGAATTGCGATCCGGGCTCTTCGCTGGCCATGGCAGAACACTGACATTCCTGCTTTGCAAGAAATCACGCACAGGACGAGCAGTATGGCTGGTGGCATTGTCATGCTGGAGGGTCATGTCAGGATGAGCCTGCAGGAAGGGTAGCACATGAGGGAGGAGGATGTCTTCCCTGTAACGCACAGCATTGAGATTGCCTGCAATGACAAGCTCAGTCCGATGATGCTGTGACACACCGCCCCAGACCATGACGGACCCTCCACCTCCAAATCGATCCCACTCCAGATGTAATGCTCATTCCTACGACAATAAACGCAAATCTGACTATCACCCCTGGTGAGACAAAACCGCGACTCGTCAAAGATAGGGTTAGTGCCATTTAATTAACTATTTAGCTTTCTTGTGGCTATTCAGTAGTGTTATGGCTTGGGGGTAGAAGCTGTCTCGTAGTCTGTTGGTTCGAGAGCTCGTGCTCCGATACCATTTGCAGGAAGGTCGTCGAGTTAATAGTCCGTTTATGGCAGGGGTTCCCAAACTTTTTTGGCCCGCAACCCCATTTTGATATCATCTGAAAAAGGTGATGTAATGTAATCAATGGCCAATGTTTACTTTTTACATTTGGGCTATGACAGTCTATTACAAATCAGTGTGACAGTACTTTTGACAGAAGGAACTATGGTTTGAAGTGACAAACGCTTCAAAAGGTATTGGGAAGTTGGAAAGCAGTAGCGGTAAGTGAGTAAAATCACTGAGGAAACCAGAAAAAAAGGCCATATTGCAACCTTTGTTGTGATAATTGCGTTGTTTGCTCTATAACCTGTTAGTTCATATGCCTTGCCAATGCCTTGCCCGAGACAATAAGAAAACACAGTGGCAGAAAAATTCAACCACACCTTTGTTTCATCCCAAAACCGGAGAGAAACATCTGTCCGGTGAAGTCAGCAAAGCATATTGCATGAGACAAACAGTTACATGACCTTCAGCATAGATAATGTTTAAGAAATGCTCAGACTACTAACCAACTATTGGTTTAGAACCAAGGAGAATTACAGCAAGTCGCAAAGAAAACAGGAGCTACCTCAACTACCCCAGAATAATTTCAACTTAAATATTTACAGTGAATTCGGTAAAGTATTCAGACCCCTTGACATTTTCCACATGTTACATTACAGCCTTATTCTAAAATGTATTAAATAAAAATTTCTCATAAATCTACACACAATACCCCATAATGACAAAGCAAAAACTGTTTTATAAATATCAGCTACAGTGCCTTCGGAAAGTATTCAGACCCGTTGACTTTTTCCACATTTTGTTACCTTACAGCCTTACTCTGAAATGGAATAAATACAAAATCCTCAATCTACACACAATACCCCATAATGACAAAGCGAAAATAGGTTTTTAGAAATGTTTGCTAATTTATAAAACATGTTTCCATTTCTACAGATTGATTGAGTCCACTTGTGGTAAAGTCAATTGACTGGATATGATTTGGAAAGGGACACACCTGTCGATGAGGTCTCACAGTTGACAGTGCATGTCAGAGAAAAAACCAAGCCATGAGGTTGAAGGAATTGTCCGTAGATCTCCGAAAGAGGATTGTGTCGAGGCACAGATCTGGGGAAGGGTACCAAAAAAGTTTTGCAGCATTGAAAGTCCCGAAGAACACAGCGACCTCCATAATTCTAAAACGGAACAAGTTTGGAACCACCAAGAATCTTCTTAGAGTTGGGGAGAAGGGCCTTGGTCAGGGATGTGACCAAGAACCCGATGGGTCACTGACAGAGCTCCAGAGTTCCTCTGTGGTGATGGGAGAACCTTCCAAAAGGACAACAATCTCTGCAGCACTCAGCCAATCAGGCCTTTATGGTAGAGTGGCCAGATGGAAGCCACTTCTCAGTAAAAGGCACATGACAGCCCACTTGGAGTTTGCCAAAAGGCACCTAAAGGACTCTGACCATGAGAAACAAGATTCTCTAGTCTGATGAAACCAAGATTGAACTCTTTGGCCTGACTGCAAAGCATCACGTCTGGTGGAAACCTGGCACCATCCCTACGGTTGAAGCATGGTGGTTGCAGCATCATGCTGTGGGGATAGTTTTCAGCGGCATGGACTGGGAGACTAGTCAGGATCGAGGGAAAAATGAATGAAGCAAAGTACAGAGAAACTTTGATGAAAACCTGCTCCACCTTCCAACAGGACAGCGACCCTAAGCACATAGCCAAGACAAAGCAGGAGTGGCTTTGGGAGAAGTCTCAATGTCCTTGAGGGGCCCAGCCAGAGCCCAGTCTTGAACCAGATCGAATATCTCTGGAGAGACCTGAAAATAGACGTGCAGCGACGCTCCCCATCCAACCTGACAGTTCTTGAGAGGATCTGCCGAGAAGAATGGGAGAAACTCCCATAATACAGGTGTGCCTAGCTTGTAGCATCCTACCCAAGAAGACTCAAGGCTGTAATCGCTGCCAAAGGTGCTTCAGCAAAAAGTACTGAGTAAAGGGTCTGAATACTTATGTAAATGTGATTTCAGTTTTCATTAGTAATACATTTGCAAAAACTTTGACATTATTGGATAGTGTGTCGATTGATGAGCGGGGAAAAAAACTATTGAATCCATTTTAGAGTAAGGCTGTAACGTAACAAAATGTGGGAAAAGGAGTCTGAATACGTTCTGAATGCACTGTATACATAATCAAAATCACCTATGCTTAGTCTAATACAGTGATAATTAAAAGATACCAAACATAATTTAGTCCAATCAACATAAGCTAAATATGTGGCTTTCCTTGGTTCTGATGCACGTGTGTGTGTGTGTGTGTGTGTGTGTGTGTGTGTGTGTGGGGGGGGGGGGGGGTGTGTTCGTGCAAGTAGAAAAACTAGGCTGACCCTAGTTGTAAAGAAACGCCAATGCCATCCTCCTCTCTTTCATGTTGACGAAACGGTCTATAACTGTCATACAGTAAACGCTTTTAGTTTTTGTTGTCCTAGGCTACCTGGCTAAATTGCTAAATTGCTTGCTCGCTAGCCTAACTTCCTTTCATGGGCAACGATGAGCCAGCTAGATAACATTAGCCCACTACATATTGAACTTCCATCCTCTCAGGCCAGGGGCACAATGTATGAAGTTATGGTTGGATCAGTATCCCTGTTATAATGGCCAGTACGGAGAATGAAGAAAAACGACAAGTTTAAATCCCTCTCTCAATCCATGGCTAATTTAGGAAAGGGACAATTTTAGCCATCTAGCCACCGGAAGACGACACAACAAGATTAAAACAATTCATGGTGTTTCTGTCAATTACGTTTTGCTTTTGATGTAATTGGTTTGAAGCCAAATCCAAACTGGTTTCCCTTGACGCTTTCTTGGTGAGCCAGGACCATTCACAGTTGTGTTCACTCAGTTTAGATCAACACTGATTGCCTATTTTTTTTATACTTAGTTTTTTATCAAGGGATGCCAAATGCTCGCTGGCTTTCCTTGCATTCAACACTACAGACAGCTTCAGATAGATGGGCTACACATAGAGACAGAGGGGGCGCTGTTTCGTTCGCTCGGATGTGTTCTCCAGTGAGATATATTCAGCCTCTTGCGACTTGAAGGAAAATTATGAAACACAGATGACAAATAAAATATTATACATGTTTTTGTTGGGAGGGAACCTTGCTTCCCATGGCATCCATGAATGCATACCACTGTTCAGATCATCATCAGGCAATCATTTTGAATGATATTCTGTGTAGAAAATAACATTGTGTAGAAAGGTCGCTAATTTGAATCCTGGAGCCGTCTAGGTAAAACATATGTTGATGTGCCTTGTGCAAAGCACCTAACCCTAATTACTCCTTTAAAGCCGCTCTGGATAAGAGCATCTGCTAAATTACTAAAATGTATAGTATGTGTGTGATAGAGAGACCAAAACTGAGAATGTATGTGTGTGTCAATGTGATGGAGAGAATGCATGTGTCACATAGAACATTTATATTATCAAAAGGATTGTGTGTGTAAGAATGGATGTGATGTGCATGACAGAAAATGTGTCAGTGTGTGTGTGTGTGTGTGTGTGTTTGCTTGTGTGTGTGCGCCAGTGAGGCAGGCAGGCAGCGAGGGGCCAAGCGGACTGGGCTTCACACGAATACCTGACGCAGCAGAATCCCCATAAAGTAAACGACCTTGCCGGAGGACAGTGAATCTGCTCCTCCGACAGCAACCCATTGCATGGACACAGAATCTCAATACACACTGGATGTCTGGATTAACACCACATCGAAGAATGGGATCAAAGAAATTCAAATCTCTGCAGATGAGTTTGGGAGTACATTGCAATTTGGATCATTAAATATGCAGTGGCCACGCGAAGGCACACTAGTTACTCTTCAGGAAAATCAAAATCAAAACTTGAATGATCCCCTCAGTTGAAAGAACGTAATACAGTATATTCACAGGGATTGAGAAAGAACTGTGTCAGATGATATTTAGTTGACATCCCTGGTAATACAGTAGGCCTATATTCATAGGGAAAGAAGTGTTAGAAAACGTAGAAACCATCTGATTCTGATGCAATTACCTCTGGTCTCAAGTAAACAGCAACTTTATCTCTGATGTTGTCATCTTTAGTTGACGTCCCTGCTAACACAGCAGGCCTATGCAGAGCAATAGTAAAGGCATCTTTTTGTAAGCACCAACTCCGGCATGGCTCATTGGTCAAAACCTATGGGTAAAGGAATGTTTTTTTTATTAGGGTTATTGGATAAACTTTGATCAGCTCACACCACTTTTTGTGAATTCTGAAGTCTCTATGTAATCAAAACAAGCACAGAATTCAGAATTCATAAAGGTCATGTTAACTGACTGTTATCTCATAGAATTTTTTTTTATAAGATCTCCTAAGCCTGTGTTAACCTCAGACCTTATTTTTGGCGTTTATCCCAAAACCCCATTCTTTCCACATTAATTTCCCCCATAGGAAGGGCTGAGCGAACCAGAGGTAACTAATTACCGTTCTTTTAGGACTACAAACTGGCGAGCTCTATACCCATAGAGAGAAGTGTTTTGAAGCACAGAAACTTCTGGTTCGTAATGACCACCAGTCACTGTCTCAAATAAGAACGATTTTCTCTGAGATTGCCATCTTCAGTAGATGTCCCTGGCATTTAATCATGTCTGACGAGCCAATTCTCCCCTCCACTCTAGCCCTCTATCCAGCCGGCAATTAGTCAGACCTGACATTTGCATTACGATACCCGCGGTTTGCCATTTAATGAGAAGGAAATCATGCTACGGTTGGGCTAATTGAGTGACTCAAAACTGATCCATACAACCTCTTGTATATTTCTGGCCTACTCACCGCCTCTTGTGCTTTTCAGAGAGCTTAAGATTGTGTTTGCGATCTTATAAACAGTATTTGGGAAAATGTTGTGCGGTTTGCTCTAATCAGACCATCATTCAGTGGAATGAATATAGAAGGTGGGAGGCACGGCTAAAATGCCATGAAGAGAAAATAGTTGCAGTTTCTGAAGCTATTCAAAGATGGCTATTCAAACATTTTAATATTTCAACACACGGAGAGGGAGATAACTCACCAATTAAACAGTATATGGAAATAAATGGCTGTAGCATAGGGCTTACAGTGTTTGATAGGCAATGCAAAGACATGATATGATGCCATCAGATCCTTCACTGTTGTTCCTTCTTCGAACAAGCCTCTCCCTGATAAGTGACAGACTAAGAATGAATATCCTGCGATTTCTGAATATCTCACAAGAAAGAGGGTACCATCTCAGATTTTTCTGAAATTGTTTTGGTTGTTAGAAACAGATAAGATTAGCATTCCTGCGACATTTTGTTGAAATATCATTTGACCTCTGAGAAATTAAGCTAATTGATTGCACCCAAATTGGCCATTTTAATTGATTTGATTAATATAATTAATGAATATAGTACCTAATATCAGGAATCCAAAGAGATGGTCAAAAGCCACCCATGGACCCTCCACGCCAACCCACCCCAACAACTGGTACACTGGATGATTTCTCTGTTTGACAAGTAGTATAGAGCTGTGGAGTATTGTTTCTTCATCCTATAAATGTATTCCCAGTGAATTCTGTGTTGTCTTTCCCCTGTTCAGAGAATTTATTTAGGTTTATGTCCCATCTTACAACCTGATATTACTGTGTTCTGACCACTAGATGGTGCTGTTGCTGCTATTCATTTTTTAAAGAATACCCCCCCCCCCCTCATTGCTAAAGGGATAGTTCACCCAAAGTACACAATTATGTATTGGTTTCCTTACCCTGTAAGCAGTATATGGACAAGGTATGACATCAGCCCATGCTTAGGTTGTGTTTAACTGGCCACCGTTTGAAATGCATTTCTTTTATAGCATTTGTGGCATCACTCCAATGCTAGTCAATGGTACATATTAGCTTTTTTGTGCTTCATATCCCCCCAAGAATCACCTAACTCACAGAGTTAGGGATGCACGATATATCGGTGAGCATATTGAAATCGGTCGATATTAGCTAAAATTGCCAACATCGGCCCAATGTCTAGTTTAACGCCGAAGGTGCAAAACCAATGTCAAAGCTGACGTGCATACCTATGTAGATGACGTAATGACGCCACAAAAATACAGCGCTACACAAAACACTAAGCACATACTTCCAACAACTAAACAAGTCGAAGTCGAGCAGTCATTTGAAAGAGTAAGAACTTTTCAGAGACAACATCCATTAACTTCTTGACGCTAGCCATCCCTTAAGCAGGATAATTGTCATCATCGACCGCTGAATAGCATAGCGCCTCAGTCAAATAATATTACAAAAAATATTAATAATCATGAAATCACAAGCGCAATATTGCAAAACACAGCTTAACCTTTTGTTAATCCACCTGTCGTCTCAAATTGAGAAATTATGCTTTACAGAGAAAGCAATCCAAGCGTTTGTGTAAGTTTATCGATCGCATGACAAAACATTAAGTACACTTAGCATCAGGTAGCTTGGTCACGGAAATCAGAAACGCAATCAAATTAATCGTTCACCTTTGATGATCTTCGGATGTTTTCACTCACGAGACTCCCAGTTACACAACAAATGTTATTTTTGTTCCATAAAGATAATTTTTATATCCAAAATACCTCCGTTTGTCTGGCGCATTATGTTCAGAAATCCACAGGATTTAATATCCGTAATGTCCACAGAAACATGTCAAACGTTTTTTATAATCAATCCTCAGGTTGTTTTTAAAATATATAATCGATAATATATCAACCGCAAATATCTTTCACAGTAGGAGAGGGAAAAGCAATACCTATCCAAACTCTGTTGCATGAGCAAAACTCATGTGACCACTTGACGAGATGTTATCGTTCTGGTAGATTTTTCAATATAAAAGCCTGAAATTATGTCTGAAGACTGACACCTTGAGGAAGCAATAGGAAAAGGAATCTGGTTGATATCCTTTTAAATGGAGCAATGGGAGGCTATGGAACATGGAGTTTTCAAAATAGAAGCCACTTCCTGGTTTGATTTTTCTCAGGGTTTTGCCTGCAATATCAGTTCTGTTATACCCACAGACAATATTTTGACAGTTTTGGAAACGTTAGAGCGTTTTCTATCCTAATCTGTCAATTATATGCATATTCTAGCATCTGGTCCTGAGAAATAGGCCATTTACTTTGGGAACATTATTTTTCCAAACATAAAAATAGTGCCCCCTAGCTTCAAGAGGTTAATGCCAAGACAATGGATTTCATTGCCCTTGACAATCAACCGTCCTCGGTCTTGGATGATGTTGGCTTTCGCCGACTGGTCGAGCCCCAGTACACCATTTGTCAGATGTTGCCCTACCGGAGTTACACATTATTGTTGAATCGCACATCCATGAGCTACATGCTATGGGCGTCAATGCTATTAGCTTCACGACTGACATTTGGACCAGTGATGTGAGCCCCATGAGCATGCTGAGTCTGACAGCACAGTGAGTGGGTCAACGAGGATTTTGTACCGAGGAAAGCAGTTTTGCATGCTCAAGAATGTGCTGATTCTCATACCACTGATGCCATTACAATGGCAATTGAGAACATATTTGAAACACTCCTAAAGCCATTCAAATAACTGACTTGAGAAATAAGCTAATCAACTGTGTCTGCAGCAGACGTTGATACCTGCTCAACAAAACTGCAGACATGGACCGTGGGGTTAAAAACTTAAGTACTCGAGTACTGAACAAGCGATTCGGTGGCAATCTATTCGCCTCTTTACTGTGTCGCCACCATGCTATGTACAAGGATCGCTACTTCAAAGCAGACAAGAAACAGGGTTTACGTGAAAATGTTACAGACAGCTGGACAAGATGGAAACGGACACAGTGACAGTGTGCACCGAGGAAGAGAGGCCACGGACAGACAGAGCTGAAACTTCACTGCTTGACATGTATGATGAAATCCTGGTTAAGAATGAAATGACTGAACAAATGAACAATGAAACAGCACAGCAAGCTAAATAAATAGGTTGTTGTTGTTTTACTGGTAATGGGGACATATGTAAATGCCAACAAAATCACTTTTTGGGCAGTGTGTGTATCAACTATTTAACTGTACTAGAATGCTTAAAAGGCCTCTAAAATGTGAAATATCGGTTATCTGTATCGTTTTTTTCTTGGCAAGGAAAATCTCAGATATCAGAATCGGCCAAAAATGTCATATCAGTGCATCCCTACCTATAATTAATTGCAATATGAATTAATAGATTTCCTTCAAAATAAAATATAATTAAGGATGGTAAAAAGCAGCTTTTCTCTGTGCTCCTCCAGGCCTGTTAGCCAACGTACATGCACTTGGATATTCAAATTAGCTACCAACTCCACGTCGGGAAGCATTGCACATACTGGCTAATAGGCTGGCTTTGTTTAACCCATGTGGCAGCATATTTCGGGATTTTGGCACTGAGGCCATGTATCTACTTCTCCAGAGTAAGATGAACTTGTGGATACACATTTTATGTCTTTGTGTCCAGTATGAAAGAAGTTAGTTCTAGCGCGATCACAATGACTGGCAGTCTATGTCCCTGGGCAAGAAAAAGGTTCCCACTAATTTATGCATTGGCCACAACTATACTTAAATGACAAGTCAACAACCTTTGTGTACGTGCAAAAATAATAAATGTTTCGCTAGACATTAAGTTTAAGCCTTAGCAGCTGGGGTGGAAGGATTTGACGGACTAGGTGAACACCAGAAGAGCTAATATACTGTAGGAAGCACTAAACTAGCATAGCCACCAGAAAAAAACTGTATAACACTCAAGCACAGGGTTGCCTTTAAGGACTCCAGAATTGGGGATATGGCATGGCGCATCAATCAACAGTTTTAAACAAAATGTCTGTCATTTCTGTCATCTTCAAATCCAATGATATTGGTTGTGTGCACATTTTACAGGTGCAGCAAAATGCTTGTTTCTAGCTTGAACAGTGCAACAATACACAAACAATTTTTTGTCTATTGGATGGAAAATTGTGTATTTGAGAAGCGTGCCTTTGATTAAACTTGAATGAGTGTACCTGGTTGTCAAGATCTAGGCCCAACTTTTTGGGCATGTCTATTCGTGACAACCCACAAAATCTGAATTGCTACACTTCACTGTATTGCACCAGTACCGAGGCAGCATTTTGGATATTGGGTGTGTTGTGTACACCTATAAAGGTTGTGTATGTGTTTGGAATCTGATCCGACTATCGATAAAGTTGACTGTGTTTCCAGACATGGCTGACCCATACTAATGTGAACAAGCTGGGTGGCGGTCTACATGAGATGAGGGGCTGGGTCCCGTCCCTACAGAGCATGACCTTATCTGAGGTATTGACAGGCCAGCAGATATCAGACCAAGTACATGTTACATCGGGCCATACATAGTACGTTTACAAGCACACTAATCATTTCATATTAAACTGATTATGGCAGTAGGCTGAGTACGGCATTAGTCATGTAAACACCTTACTCTGATGTTGTTAAATCGGCATACGGTCATAATTGAAGAAAGCATCCAGCGATTAAAACACCTGGTTTCCGAGTTACAGCGGTGTATTTGATCTGCACTTGTGCTTCCTTCTTTTGCATAAGTGAAGTGAGTTCGGAAGGTGGAGACCACGCAGGTGCATCAAAGCTGTGACAGAAGCTGTTTTTCAGTCTCTCGATTTCCAGGCATCAGACTGTTAAATAGTGACCACTAGCCAGCCTCCGCCCAGTACCCTGCCCTGAACTTGTCAATGTTACTAGTCGGCTACCACGCATATAAGGCCCTCCCCCGCCCTCCTTTCGGAAAAGCTGACCACGACTCCATTTTGTTACTCCCTGCCTACAGACAGAAGCTAAAACAAGAAGCTCCCGCGCTCAGTTCTGTTCAACGCTGGTCCGACCAATCTGATTCCACGCTCCAAGACTGCTTCCATCACGTGGACTGGGATATGTTCCGCACTGCGTCCAACAACAACGTTGACAAATACGCTGATTCGGTGAGCGAGTTCATTAGAAAGTGCATTGAAGATGTCGTTCCCATAGCAACGATTAAAACATTCCCAAACCAGAAACCGTGGATTGATGGCAGCAGTCGCGTGAAACTAAAAGCGCGAACCACTGCTTTTGACCAGGGCAAGGTGACTGGAAACATGACCGAATACAAACAGTGTAGCTGGTCCCTCCGCAAGGCAATCAAACAAGCTAAGCGTCAGTATAGAGACAAAGTAGAGTCGCAATTCAACGGCTCAGACACAAGAGGTATGTGGCAGGGTCTACAGTCAATCACGGATAACAAAAAGAAAACCAGCCCCGTCACGGACCAGGATGTCTTGCTCCCAGGCAGACTAAATCACTTTTTTGCCCGCTTTGAGGACAATACAGTGCCACTGACACGGCCCGCAACCAAAACATGGACTCTCCTTCACTGCAGCTGACGTGAGTAAAACATTTAAACGTGTTAACCCTCGCAAGGCTGCAGGCCCAGACGGCATCCCCAGCCGCGTCCTCAGAGCATGCGCAGACCAGCTGGCTGGTGTGTTTACGGACATATTCAATCAATCCTTATCCCAGTCTGCTGTTCACACATGCTCCCTGTTCCCAAGAAAGCTAAGGTAACGGAGCTAAACGACTACCGCCCCGTAGCACTCACTTCCGTCATCATGAAGTGCTTTGAGAGACTAGTCAAGGACCATATCACCTCCACCCTATCTGACACCCTAGACCCACTCCAATTTACTTACCATCCAAATAGGTCCACAGACGATGCAATCTCAACCACACTGCCCTAACCCATCTCGACCGCGCCCTGTGCAACTGGGTACTGGACTTCCTGACGGGCCTCCCCCAGGTGGTGAGGGTAGGTAACAACATCTCCTTCCGGCTGATCCTCAACACTGGAGCCCCACAAGGGTGCGTTCTGAGCCCTCTCCTGTACTCCCTGTTCACCAACGACTGCGTGGCCATGCACGCCTCCAACTCAATCATCAAGTTGGCGGACGACACTACAGTGGTAGGCTTGATTACCAACAACGACGAGACGGCATACAGGGAGGAGGTGAGGGCCCTCGGAGTGTGGTGTCAGGAAAATAACATCACTCAACATCAACAAAACTAAGGAGATGATTGTGGACTTCAGGAAACAGCAGAGGGAGCACCCCCCTATCCACATCGATGGGACAGTAGTGGAGAGGGTAGTAAGTTAAGTTCCTCGGCGTACACATCATGGACAAACTGAATTGCTCCACCCACACAGGCAGCGTTGTGAAGAAGGCGCAGCAGCGCCTCTTCAACCTCAGGAAGATGAAGAAATTCAGCAAGTCACCAAAAGCACTCAAACTTCTACAGATGCACAAATCGAGAGCATCCTGTCGGGCGTGTATCACCGCCTGGTACGGCAACTGCTCCGCCCACAAACGTAAGGCTCTCAAGAGGGTAGTGAGGTCTGCACAACGCATCCCCGGGGGCAAACTACCTGCCCTCCAGGACACCTAAACCACCCGATGTCACAGGAAGGCCATAAAGATCATCAAGGACAACAACCACCCAAGCCACGGCCTGTTCACCCCGCTATCATCCAGAAGGCGAGGTTAGTACAGGTGCATCAAAGCAGGGACCGAGAGACTGAAAAACAGCTTCTATCTCAAGGCCATCAGACTGTTAAACAGCCACCACTAACACTGAGTGGCTAACGCCAACATACTGACTCAACTCCAGCCACTTTAATAATGGAAATT